>NC_137682.1:15577117-15934617 GCF_963989245.1 Nansenia antarctica
TATATTACACTGAGCATTACACTTGCACAATCTATAGATAGCTGTCTAGATGACCTCATATGCTATTGCCCTAGTGCTGTGCATGAACAGTGCTGGTACATGTCTATTGTGCACTCATTGCCCTGGCACATATGGTGCATTGTACTGTTATAGTGTGGTACCCAGCTGCCAATCCTAATCCTTTCCCCTCGGAATATGATGAAGTGTGACAGCTGGGATGGTGTGTGTGTGTGTGTGTGTGTGTGTGTGTGTGTGTGTGTGTGCGTGCGTGCGTGCGTGCGTGCGTGCGTGCGTGCGTGTGAATTAAAACCATGCCTTCTCGACACACTCCCTTCACACTCTCATAATTAAAATCCACTGTGAGGCAGCGCTCGTCCAGCCAGAAGCTGCACCATCTATCTCCATGCTGGAGCTGCAGACAGGCGGGGGGTTACGCAACCATACTCAACCCAAGTGGATGGTTACGGTTACTTTAACACCACGGGACGAATGAATGTTTCAGGGGGTGGTTGCCTATGAATTTATCAAACTAATGAAAATCTGTGAGGGAGAGCTGTCACACACACAACTGTACCCTAACCACCCCCTCCCTTCACACAGACACATAAGCATGTACACACGCTTACACGCAGGCACGTGCACACACACACACAGACACACACACACACACACACACACACACACAGACACACACACAGAGACACACAAAGGATTCTGTTTGTCACATGCTTCTCAGGCATTGGCCAGTGTTTCTCCTCTCCTCCCCTCCTCGCTCCTTTCCTCTCCTCTCCTCTCTCAGTAGAACACCTCTACCAGTACGTGCCTCCCAGGCCCGACTCACTCCCCTCTTGACCCCTGAAATGTGCTGCAGTACTTCACGCCCTATCCCCGGCTCTCAAACGCTCCATTTCCCAGTGTAAATGTTTTTCCGAAGCCATCGCTCCGGGGTATCCATTCCAGCCATTGAATAACTCGCCGATTATCACCACCTGCCAGGTAGCCAAATAAAAAGCAGGCATGGATGATTAGTGCTTGGTGTGACGTACAGTGACATCTCCGGACTGTGTGTGTGTGTGTGTGGCTTCCATGTCAGCGTGTTTTGTGTTTTGTCATCACTGTGATGCCCATTGGGCTTAGGCAAAAACAACTGTCTCCCCCAGAACTTTTCTCGTTTCCTTTAGAGCACTCTTCAGTAGAATGTAATAGTCAACAACATGCAGCGTTGGAATCGTAAGCTCTCCCTGTAGTGTGACACAAAAAAATGTGTCTGCTGTATGTCACACAACATGTAGTCTTTCTGTTGTGGTGGCACATTGACCTTTCAATCTGATGAAATGCAATGCTTTTAGTACGTGTTTGTATTCATTTGGTTAAGTACTTTTTTGTTGTTTTTTCTATTAACCATAATTTGTGCATACGATCATCCACTGAGACTATGATTGACCATTCAACCGTCGTGGCTCTCAGCCAATCACCCACCTCCCTTTGTCCCACCTTCCTGTGCCCTGTCCCCGTCAATGAGCTGACTAAATGCCCCCTCATCTATCGGGCCTACATGGGTCGAGCCCCAAGAACCACTCCAGAGTATCCACCGTAGCTGCCTCTCTGAACACTGTTCTTCCCCCCAACAGTGTGTAATTAATGACAGTGTTACATTCATATATTTTCTTTCACATCGGGTGTTTGGTGGGAAAGCAAGGCTCTAGCCATCCATACCAGCTAATGCGGTACGTCTGGAAATAATAGGACCAACTTTTGAGAACTTTGAGAAGGGAAAAAAAGGTCTTCTACAGACAGATACGTCTACCAACCAAAATGTGGGTAGGTGGGTGGCTCGGAACAAAGGCGGAAATTGTGCTCTCTATAAATAAAAATAAATCTCTATAGCTAATGCAAACAGCTAGCCTCTCAAACTAATTTTGTATCGGGGAGATGTTGACGATAGATTCAGAACACGAATAACGATAGGCGGTTTTTCCCTGCACGTGCATGTCCCTCCCCATCCGTCTATACGAGCTGGAAAACAATAAGCCTCCCAACGGTATGTCGGGGGCAACGCGTAAGGCCCCACGAGGGTCGGGCTGCTTCAGGCTTGTATCCAAAAGGAGGGAGATGGAGAGATGAAGAGAGAAAGAGATGTGGGGACTGTCGGGACCTGCCCCCCCTCTCTCCTCTCTCTCTCTCTCTCTCTCTCTCTCTCTCTCTCTCTCTCTCTCTCTGTCTCTCTATCTATCTCTGTGCGTGCATTCTGGAACAAAATGTAACAAACGACCAAACCATTCATCAAGGGCAGCGGCAGCAGTCAGGAAAACAAATGGCATTTCTGTCTTAAGTGAGTGTGATGGAAGATGTAAACTGGGTGGATAATCGAAAGCAGAGCAATTATGTCAGAGCTAAGCCCTGGCTTTTAAGCTTCTCTTTTTTTCCTTCGGATTGAAAGGAAGGACATCTTGGCTCGTAACAGATGGACGCCGTTGAGGAATATTGACTGCAGAGTATGAGTTTTGGGGTCCAAACCTCTGACATTATTATGTAAGCCTATTATTTATGTTTAATCAGTGTAATATGTCAGACGATGTTTTGTTTAGCCATTTTGCTATTCTCTTTGGCCACAAGAATGGTACTGCATTATGGGTTGTAATTGAATAGCTTTTTTGTCTACAACAATGTACTGTGTGATACTGTGAGACAAGAGACAGATGGGTAATGCCTCGAAGCCTAACCTCTCCTGTCCGCCCCTCCTTGGGTCCACCCTTTCACCTCAGTGGTCAGCGTTGAGGCTTCTGTCCTTCCCATCGCCCAATGACGTTCCATCTTGCACGCACAGCCTGGTACAGGGAACCCAACTGACAGGAAGGGCTGGCATGTTTCAGGAAATGACATGGTCGTCTGCTGGGACATGCCCGGACGTTGTCCTCCCTACGTGCTCTGTCACTCTGTCCTCGTCAGTGTCAGCGTGGGAACCACCTTCAGCTCAGGCAATGTGGACAGGACAGCATTTCCCGCTGCTGGCATCAGATCCAGAGGTCAGACCGGGGCATCTCACCTCTCATTATGAGAAGCTCTAGGACTGGACTTCATTTCCCAGCAGCCTCTGTGATAAATGGCCAGTTATCCACGTTTTGTTTTCGCCCGTTCTGATAAATACTTTCCTGTGGTGAGCGGGCTAGCTTAATTTCTATCCCTGAACATACTTCGGAGAATACATGAATGAGCAGCACTGATTCTGATGTCTCGTGGTAAAATGAGAACAATACTCTTTTCCAACTCTCTGGCTTTGTTGCTCTCCAAGGAGGACAGCAGGCTTTAAATCATGAGTGAGAGTGACGCTGTCTGCCCCTCGCTGCTGCTCGCCCGCCTCATTTCACCGGTGCTGGACGACCACACCAGGCCAAACCGGATCTTTGTGGCCCTCTGGGTCGCCGTAGCAACTCAACGAGTTCACAATGGCGTGACGGCAAGCACGGCCTGGGATCGGTTCCTCCTGGATGTGTGTGTGTGTGTGTGTGTGTGTGTGTGTGTGTGTGCGTGTGCGTGTGCGTGTGTGTGTGTGTGTGTGTGTGTGCGTGCGTGTGTGTGTGTGTGTGTGTGTGTGTAGTGACGATCCTTTTGGCTCTGGCGTTCCTTTCAACATTACACCTTTCCACAGAGTGCAATTCCACACACAAACTAAGGGCTTTGGATTACAGGCCTGTGCTCTACAGTACATACCATGTTGGGAAAAGCACTTAGGCTGGATGGGAATAGTGTTTTTGTACTGGCACTCTTGTGACTCCCTGTGCAGGTCTCAGAGCTGTCAGAGCTTGTTTGAGGGTCTTGTTAAATACCTCCATATTAAATATAATAGCAGTTGTTACCTGAGCTTCGGGAACTACACTGAATCTGGACTGGAGATTTATGTTCACCACTAAATATGTTCTAAATAAAGACTTTCTCTCCTCTTCCTAATGGGACACGAAGGCCTTAGGCCTGGATTTAGCATCTTCTTGTGTTTGAATTATAGGCAAAGGGGCACCTGAGTTGTGGTGTTTCACCACAAATTAGTCTCCTATTGAAAAAGTGCACACTTGTTGCCCCACACATGGTGAGCAGGTGGGCTAACCAGCCTGCTACTGTCAAAAGCAGGAAACGTACCTCTCATTAACTCTCTGGTAAAACTGGTCAAATGCTGAAGTTGCGGTCAGCTTGTGGTCATTTGCTTCTCCTGTCATTTGCTCTCCTAGAGAGAGGGTAGGGTAATAGCATCAGCGGTGAATAGCAACAATACGACTGGGTTCTGTTCTATGCCTTCACTGGTAGGGACAGAAGTCCTGAGGTTGTTTTTTCCAAATGTTTCTACACTTTTACATCTTTTCTTTTCTACACTCTTACATCTCTCTTTTATGATGACAATTCACTCTTTAGTGACAGTAATGGAATGCAACTGATCCACCTTAATCCTTCTAAGAGGACTCTCTCCCAGATATTTTATATCTTTGTGGCCTCTTCCTCAAACCTGACAGGGAGGTTAATTGTGTCCTGGCACATATAATGGTTGAGGATGACTGAATGCGAGCATGCCCTGACCTTTTCTGGAATCGAATACTGGGAATGCCAACGTCAAGATGTGCCGTTGGACAGGCGGCGGAGAGGCAGCATGGCAGACATAGTTCCGGGCGTCAAACCCCCCCAGGAATGTCTCCCGGTAAACAGCACTAGACAAACAAGCTGACAGGTACTCGTGAACCGGTGGATTGTGGAGGAGGTAGACATCACCCACTCGGAGTGCGCAGCTTCTCCACTGCTGCCCTTGTTAAGATGAGATAGTGACTCGCTTGCCATAAGAGGTTAGAATTCAGCAACCTACATGAGACTTTGAGACATGCAGGTCTTATACAGGCAAGTTCTGTATCTGCCAGTCACATGAATGTGACGTAGAGTGGCCTCTCTAGTCTACTCTATAAAAGGATCTGTCAAAGGAATTACCATCCATCAAGGGCTAGATGCCATGCATCATTATAAGACATTCGGAAATAAAGCAGTACGGTAAGCTACAGTCCATGAAGCAGGGCAAGATGACATCATCAGAAAAACCATGCCTTCATCAAAGACAGTTTTCATTTCCCCCGAGGGCCCTCACTCCTCTCTCTCTCCAAAATGAGAGGTGGTGTGGTGTGAGTTGCAGAGGAGACAGCTTGACCTTTTGCTCTCTTTGTCTTGTCCTCTGGAGAAAGAGATGACTAACTCAACAGAGAGAAATCTGGCGAAGGGGGAAGAAGGTGCGTCTTCAAAGACCCTGGAGGGAAGGGAATGAAAATATTAAATAACTAAACAATCTGTCAGGAAGCAGAGAAAGTGTTGAAAGGGATTTCTTTCTATTTCTTCGGGGCATTCGCTCATGGGCCACTGCACTACCACGTCCCACGGGCGAATGCTTGAAGTGCAAATTGTAACCAGGAGTTTTTCTTTTTTTACACTAAACGGTGTACTGTTGCCCTCAGAGAGCCAAAACCCTGTCATAGTCCTAAAGATGTATACCTTTATCAGCGCTGAGATCATAGGACCGGCCCAGGGCTTTGGTCTATAATGAGCAAATATTGAGGTAGGCCCTTTTGATTCCCGCCTTCCCTCAATGGCGTGTGGAAAATCCTCGCATGGATCACTGTGTGGGGGCCAGCGACCCTGGATCACAGCACAGCTCAGATATGCTAAAGCCCCGGGATGACGGAAAGATCCCCCCCGCCCTCCAAATAAAACCGAGCGGGAGACTGCAGAGAACATAGCTGCTCAATGTTTCTTCATCCTCTATGTGTTAAGTGAAAGCTCACACAGATCCCCTTGAAAGTGGATTAAGAAAATATCTTTCCTCTTACATTTCACTCAGACAGGAGCCAGTCTTGAAAAAGCATGTCCTTATCAAAACATTACACAGGATCGTATTAATCAAAAGCAGCCATGTGTGAAATAGGGGCCCAGTTTGGGCCTACAGTACCATGGTAGTGGTAGACCCCTTTTTGCAATTTCCCCCAAACAGTGGAAGCTGGCACCGCCCTCCAGGAAAGCCCAATTATAATATCAGGTTGGTGTTATTACTGTTGATTATGCGCTTTGAAGGCCCGCCTTGCCCTGAGTTCACTTCCTCTCTCTTTCGCTGGTCTGCTCTCAGACTTCGAAATCTGACCTGCTTGGAAAGGAATGAATCACATGGACTGGCACTCTGTTCCACCTCTGTGTCACAGAAACATATGCATCTACATACACACACACACACACACACACACACACACACAGGGCCTGGCATGGTTGATGGCATATGAGTGGCACTTTGGAGGTGATCGCGCAGACAAAGTACATTTGAGACGCAACATTAAACACAAGCTCATACGGCGCAGACAGGTTGGGTTACCCACCTCTGGGCCCATGTCACTGTTGTAATCATAGTGGAGGCAGCAGAGCCTGTGAAAGCCTGTGACACGGTGTAACCATATGGAGGATCATAGTGTAACCATGGAGCATCACAGTGTAACCATGTGGAGCATCACAGTGTAACCATGGAGCATCACAGTGTAACCATGGAGGATCATAGTGTAACCATGAGCATGGAGCATCAGTCAGTCCAGATCAACATTGCCCATGAACATCTACAGGTCACACATGATGGTGGACGGAGGCTGATCAAGTAAAATCACCTGCTGGATCTCAGTACAGGAAGCTGAGTCTCTCTGGAGAACCCTTTCAACTCAAGTACTGTTTAGCTTTCCTGTCCACGTTGCCATCTTCAGGCCTACCAGTTCATGGGACCCCAAGTAGAGCACGTTCCCAGCCCTCTCACAGAGCACTATTGACCTTGGGACCTCTCTGGAAATGGACGATGTTCGGACCTCTGCCAATGTTGAATGACTTGGTCCAGTGGGGTGTGCAGGATCCTTGACATCTGATTTTAACAACCAGCTTGTTTTCATAAGCAAGAGGGGGGAAAACAAGTTTGATAGATTCGCCTTAAAGACTTGAGAGAGCGTTTGGCTGCCATGCTCCATTAGGCCTTGGTTCAGCCAGGTTTCAGCCTAATCCCTTTCTCTGTGGAGGATGGAGGCAGTCTGTTTACAATGCAAAAGGAAAAGGAAAACAAAGGTCTCTCACTCTGGTGTTTGTCTTATCTATTGAGGGTCAATTGATAAAGAAAGCACCGCAACAGACATCTCTGTGGCAATGGTATTAGACTGCTAAATTACCCACCCATCGGGAAGTCATTTCTTGGTTGACTGCGACCCAACATACACAGCGCAAGCGAGGAGAAAACGTCAGTTTGTTGTCAAGACACTGAAATGGTTTCAGAAAATAAAAGGGTGAAAAAATAATATCTCATGAGAACATTTTCTACGGCGGGCATGTAGGCTTACTTTAAACACACCCTGCCCTCGCTCCGTTGTTTGTGTTTCGCCTTGAGCAAGGACATCTGGTCATTTAAGTGTTTTCATCACATCTTTGTTGATGATCTCTCTCTCTCTCTCTCTCCTACTCTCTTTCTCATTCTCTCCTACTCTCTTTCTCTCTCTCTCTCATTCTCTCCTACTCTCTCTCTCTCTCTCTCTCTCTCATTCTCTCCTACTCTCTTTCTCTCTCTCTCAAATTTCACAGTGTGTTCAACTGAGCCCCCTGCCATGGGTAGCAGACTCCAATGTCTATAATGGCACAACTCATATAGCAAATTCTAATTGCTTGGGGTTGAAACTGTATGGAATGTATAAGTACAACTAAACCAGCATTTGGAAGTTGTTGAGCTTCTCCGTGGTGCCAAGAATCTGTTCGACCGGCCATAACTTCAACAACACATAGGAGTTATGAAGTGTTGAACACTGTAATTCACCAAAATAACACACACACAACCCTCCTCCTGTTGGTTGACGAAAGCAGTGTCACACTTCATTCAGAATATTATTTGGTGTAACAAGCTTGGCCTATGATATGTTTTTGATGTCTGTCGAGATTACATTTACAGCATATGCTTAGCAGATATTTTAGATGCTTTGATATTGTGTTATTCAATGTCGATCCAATTTATGTTTTTGTTTTCTGTGACAGCTTTGCGGAAGATGTTCAGAACCACCAGAACATATTGTTAAATGATTCAATGCTTGCATTGAAATAGTTGCATTGGTTGGTTGCATTATGACTTTCATTGCTTCCTTGTGAAATGATACAGAAAATCAAGACTGATCTGAACAAGATTTTCCCTGGAATTGAGTTAGATTTATTGAAGAGTAACATAATTGAAGCATAACATTTGATTTGAGGTCTCCCTCTGACATATATTTGGCTAGTTTATTAGCTTGTGGTTGAGGAATGTACTCATTTTAAGCATCATTGCCACAGGAGTCTTGCACTAGTGCAAGATCGGTGCTGTCACTGGAGAATCCTCAATGTATATATTAATATCTCTCCCTCGTCTCCTTTTTTTATATGAACATTATACATACAGTATTTGCTTCATCCTTTTACCTCAGCCTATTTATTTAATCTACAGTTTCCTCCCTTGTAGGATAATAATCACAAAGTTGTTCTTTTATACAGTTAATAACCGTCTGAAACGTATAGCTGTGGCTTTGAATGACCATGGAGGTTTTCACACACATCCCCAGGGCTCTTAGTCTTCTGTTGTTTCAGATGCCTCTGCAGGCTAAGTGATTGTAACTGAATGGTGTTGAGTTGAGGGCATGAGCGCAGATTTGATTTGTCACTTTTAAATGTCCATTCCTTGGCCCTTTCCCACACTCGAGTCAATGTATCACAGCAGTTGCTTAGCAGCGCTGGAGGCCTTCCTCCCTCCTACTCGACCCACTCAGAACGCCCCCCTCCTCAACAATCCCAGGCACCCCATTCCCCCCCACCCCGTCTGCCCTCCCTGTCCTCCCCCTTCCCCCAAATCCATCTTGGCACAGGTTCCGGAGGCAGGCAGTTGACCCGGATCATTACAGGGTGTTTATGACCCAGAGAAAGAGCAGCTGAAGGCCCGGGTCCATAAGTTTGCGCATCCTTGAGAACGACTGCTGTTGCTAATGGGCCCTGTCCAAACTAACCCCCCCACCACACACACACACCCCACCCCCAGGTTACATCTTCTGATATTGGATGCCTGACGCTGTGACTTCCACAATGACCCTATACTGTTACTTCCATCCAAGAGAGGAAGATGGGAACAAACCAAAAAAAGCAAGGCACTCAGTCAACCTCACAAACAAGAAATTGGAGTTTTACTGCTGTTTACGAAAGACACTTTTTCTCCAGGACACCTACGGTTAGCTTAAAGTGGCGAGAAGGGAGTTAGTTTTAATAGAGCAAGATTATATTGATTTCACAGTCCATGGTACACATGGGGGGTACAATACCATGTAATGAATAACAGGGGGAGTTTGCTGCACAGATGTTCCTGCTGTCCTTGATTATTTGGTCCATGACAGTGTGAGAGTGCTGTCCAGAGAAACTCAGAGAAAACATTGGAAGGTTTTTTGTAATACCTTACCAGTATGAATAAAGCAGAAATAAGGATATTAACATTTTTGACGCTCCAAAAGTGTCTCCCACAGGGCCTTTTGTATTGAAACAAAAGTGCTGACTGGTGAAATTGTTAGATAATGTTATCTAAAAATGTCAACAGTGACTATTTGAATCGAAATTCATCAGTTGACTTTGTTTCCTAGGTGGGGTTGGAGGCGAACAACGGGGATGCTGTGTTCATTCGGGAGTTTACGTTGATTCGCCATGATAATCTCCCAGAGGAGCCTCTCCATGAAGCCTCCAGCAGCCACAAGCCGGAGGACCCGGTGAGTACCAGCCCCAAAACACCTCACTCGCTGCCTTTAATCTCTATTGCAAAACTCTGCTCAACTCAACTGTTCATTCACATATAGTACAGTTGTTACTGTTCTGGTAACCTCTCAATTTACCACGAAAGGTGTTGCTCTTATGCTCTGACGTCTAACCTACGGCGTGTCATATCTACCATTACATGGCCATGATTCAGACGCGACTGAAAAGTAACGCCTGCGTTAACGTAATGAGCACAATGAGTAACAACAGAGAAAATGGAAGTGGAGGCCGAGGCCAATATGAAATGGAGGCTGAATCCATGAGAAGCAGCATGATGCTCATCCAGGGCGGGGTGGGCTTACCAGCGTCACTATGCTCCCAGTGTCAGCGATGATGAGTGGCCAGCCTTGGCTCCAGCTGTTTCTCTGAAACAATCACTCATCCAGCTGTCTTATCTAACAGGGGCGTGGCACCCGGCCTAACGTCGTCGTCATGGCGAACTTAGTTGCTTGGCTCACCCACCGTCTCTCGTTAGCATTGACGACGCACTTCATCATGGTGCCAATTAGTTAACAGTTTGTTCCTCTTGGTTTAGGACATTTTCTTCAGTTTTTTTGTTTTGGAAGCAGTATGGACAACAACACACAATGTGTCACTGTTGTATTTTACTGTGACATTTGGAATAGATTAGAGAAGAAGAGTAACTATTCACAAGCTCCTGAACTCTTTTGGACTTTTTTGGTCCATTATCAGGGTTATTTCAATAATATCTGTCTGTGATTTTGTTGTTGTTTAGTGTGTTGTGTTTTTGTTGACTTTAGTCAAGATCATCATAAACACTGAATATCACTGACTGATCCTTCATCTGGTATTTCTGACGCATAAGTACTCTCTCAATTCCAAGTTACAGTAATAATCTCCTAATGATAAGTCAGCCCGGCCTGGTCAAACCTTTTGATTACTGGATGTCATTAGGTTTAGGAGCAAAGTAGCAAATTAATGACCTAATCAAATGGCAACTCAAGAGAATTCTGAGAAGAGAAATCTATTTACTGGGCAGTTCACTGTAGTAACTATGTCCCATGACATGTTAGGGCCAACCTCAAAACGCCTTCACAACCAAGACAGGAATGAATGGATGTTAAACCAGCGAATGTCCCTTGATGTTTAACATGTGTTTCAAAAGCAGGGTAAAACTAGGCTCTTGTAATTGCGTTTATTTATCTTGCCTAATTGTGATTCTTTGCTCTTTGCTGTATACTTTCCTTAGCAAGTGACCTCGAAGCTAGGTTGACCTCCCCTGTATCACACACAAGACTGACTGCACTCTCATTAGCTTCAGTACCCTCCTCACTCATTACATATAGAACTACAGTACCCTCCTCACTCATTACATATAGAACTACAGTACCCACCTCACTCATTACATCTAGAACTACAGTACCCTCCTCACTCATTACATATAGAACTACAGTACCCTCCTCACTCATTACATATAGAACTACAGTACCCTCCTCAATCATTACATATAGAACTACAGTACCCTCCTCAATCATTACATATAGAACTACAGTACCCTCCTCACTCATTACATAGAGAACTACAGTACCCTCCTCACTCATTACATATAGAACTACAGTACCCTTCTCACTCATTACATATAGAACTACAGTACCCTCCTCACTCATTACATATAGAACTACAGTACCCTCCTCACTCATTACATATAGAACTACAGTACCCTCCTCACTCATTACATATAGATAGCATCGTGTGTGTCTTAAGAAACATGTTCTTCGCAATATCACTCTAGGCAAAATGAGCACCACACACTAAACTTTTGGAGTTTATTATTGGTATTGCTAAAACACTGAGATTATCCTATCTTCAACAATGACCTTTGTAAAATGTATTTTACAGACACCAATCAGAGTGGAGGGTCACGCAGACATAGCCTATTTATATATAACAAGATGGAACTGAACGGTTATGATGGTTATAACGATTATTTACATGATAATTGACCGCTTCTCAAAATAGCAGACCTACAGTATGTAGAACATTCAACAGCCCATCTCTTTGTGAGATGGGCTGTCCCATATTACCAATGAAAAACAGACCAGTGTGAGTGGGGAATTCGAACAGTCAAACTAGAAGGGGCCCCAACATACTAGAGGTCAGTACAGTACTGTTTAGACAGGCTTGGCTGCCTGGAAGGCTATTGTACCTGTGTCAGCCTTGCAGCATGTCCTGAACTGCAATACCAACTACATGGAGAGTAAAACAGCTTCTGTGTTTCTGCCTTCTAATGTGATAACTTTACCACGGTGTGGTTTAATTTGTGTTCTGCTGCATTGACCTCCAAATGACTGAATCTGAAGCTGTGGTGTCATGGAATGGTTACCGTACTCTGGCAATGACAGAGGTATACAGATGATCAGTGGTGGGTACTGGGTAGTTTTGCGGTCACACTGTTTGAAATGATAAAACATCTGAAAACACATCTTTATCTTATTTTGTGATAAGTAACGCCTTGAGCTCAATGTGTGGTGGATAAACTACAGTAAAGGTAAACCTTAACTATTGAGTGATACCTCTTGTGCGTTGTCTACTACTGAAAGTGTGGGTTCAGACAGCACTGTGTGTGAGTTGACCAGGAGTTGCCCTATCACTGACATATTCTGTAGCCAAGTGGCGCCAGATCCCTCTCAGTGGCCTGGGTGACAGATGGATCCAATAAGAATGGGGTACTCTAGGGGTTGCCTGTGAGAGGCACTCACCGCACTCTGTCAGTGAAAGCAAGTACGTATTACAGTACGTAATATATAGCTATAGGTACTTGGTACTCTATGTAAGTGAATCATCTATACATCAGTCATCATAAGAAGGCAAGGCAAGGCAAGTTTATTTGTATAGCACATTTCATACAACAGGGGCAATTCAGCATTAAAAGAAATACATAAAAAGAAGGATTGTAATAATAATTTAAAAAATGTTTAATGGCAGGCCGTATTCTCCCGATCTGTTTATGTGGTGCCCGTCTCTTTTGAATAGGTCTCTCTGCCTCCAGAATATGTTCCAGTGGTCAATAAATGTCAGCCCTTTAAGTTTGCACGCTCCCGAGAGCCAAGTGTTAAGGCTTAGGAGCCGGCTGAAATCGAAGTTACCTTTGGCCAGTGAAGGGACTGATGAATGAGATGAGACTCTGATGAATGTTTCAATCTTAAGCTTGCCAAATCTATTGAACAGTTATATAAAATCACGTCTCAGGTCTATTGAGCCACGTCTGTCATTTGTACCAATATGTAAAATGAGCCGCTTTTTATCTGGATGTTCAAGCAGTGTCTTTTCCAAGTCTTTTGTTATTTCTGAGACTGTTATATTAGGAAGACAGTGGATATGTAATTCTATACCTCTTGTGTTTCTGATCGCTGAGTCTCCAATCAACAAAGTATCTTTTGGAGGTGAAGGTGGGGGTGTCTTTTTTTGCATATCACACAGAGAAGGAGAGGAAGGAGGGGTAGTGGGTATCCTTGAGCTCTTGTCTGCGGGCCCTGAAGGCGGGGGGGTCTGTTTTGGTTGAGAGATAGTTTGTGCCCTTCAGCTGTCTACGGACTGGGAAGTTACATGACTCCCAGGTCTGAGCTCAGTATCTCAGGGCTTTGAAGCCATGCCAGCTTGCTGCTTTTGAGGCCTACCTGCTAATGAGGACTCACAGTGTTTTTGTAGTTCTCGGGCTGGGCTTCTGAAGTTGCAGTATTTTGGTGGTTCATCTGTCTGATGAATTTTGCAGCTGACGGGTGCCTCGTTAATCTTGGGAAATCTACTTCGTAATCCCAAACATCCTTTAGCATAGCGATCCTTGAGGCCACAGAGCCTTGTCAGGAGAATATTTTCTAATAAATCCACTCTCCGGGCAAGATCTACACAACTTTGACACACCTTGATGGTAGGCATAGTAGATAAAAATAGCAGAGAAAGAATAAAAGATTAAAAATAGCAGTAATTTTCCCCATTACTACCGGTCTATCTCAATCTTTGAAGAGATCATGCTACTGTAACAATTATTTTTGTTTTATAAGTGCAACAAAATATTTACAGTCTATCTATGATTAAATATCATACATTTGTGACTTGATGTCATGAGCATATGTGACTAGGGATGTAATGATACACTCAACTCACGATTCGATAAGATTCACGATACTGGGTTCAGAATATAATTTTCGCATGATTTTTTTACAAAATTATGACAAATTATGACTGAATAATGATTAATTAAGATTATTTTGCAGAGTGCACTGTCGTCGCCCAATGCAGAGTCTCTGTGTTTTGCCTTTTGGGTGGTTTGGTAACCCTAGATGATCTTCGTGACATTTCACATAGGTTCACAAACTCACAAAAGTATAAAAACACCACTCGTAAAGCACTGCTAAAAAATAATATGCTTCCTCGTAATGCTGCTTCTCTCTTCAAATCTCCTCAGCTCTCCATGAGCTACAGTCTTTGAATTACCGTAACAGCCATATATGGGTAGAAAGCGCAGCTTCTCTGCTTTCAGGAACCGTTGGAATCTTTTTGATAACACATTTAGTTTAGGAGTTACGGTAATGAGACCAATGTGGGTTAATGCTGTCGGTTTTTAAGGGTTTAAAAGAGTATCACGATTTGTTTTTCATTTCACCAATTTGAATCGTCTCATATTTGTATCGATAATTAACTGTCTCACGATGCATCGTTACATCCCTATATGTGACACGTTCTAATGTTTTGGTCCGCATGTCGACAACCAATCAAAATGTTCAGACTTTTATTTTGAAACACATTTCAACGTTGTTGAGAATCACAACACAAACTCGCTAGTCAAGCCAAAATACTGCAATACAACTTACTCGGTGAGTAATCCCCACTGCTACCTAGTTAACTATAACACTACTTTACATTGTTAGCAGGCTCACAAAACAAGCTGCGTTAGTTGACTAGCGATGTGTCATTGATTTTCAACAACACAGAAATGTACTAAAATGTTTCGAAAGAAAGGTCCGAACAATGAATTGAATGCCGACATGCAGACCAAAACACTAGAAAGTGTCATATGATTTCCCTCATTAGTGGATTAGTTTAATGGAGTCTCTTTAGGAGAGGTTAGACTGAAGACTCATCTCTTCAGGCTACACCTTAACTGCCCCTCCTGAGACCTCTACATCCCCTCTACCCTCCTGTACAGTTTCTGTACTGTAAAATAAATAAATAAAGACAATCTTCCTTCTTCTAGCATTATGACTGCCAATGGCCCCTGGCCCGAGCATAGATTACATTTTCTTGCTATGACTGATGGATAGATGGTTCACTTACTTAGTCAGATGTATTTGTTGTAAGTCACTTACACTAAAGGTGTCTGCTAAATGCCAAAAAGTAGTGGTGGTCTGGTGGTGATCAGAAGGTCATGAGTTCAAATCCCACCTGGGAACACCACCACTAGTGTGCCGTTGAATAAGGCACTTAGCCCTAAATTACTCCAGGGAGACTGTCCTTGTAATCTCCTATTGTAAATCGCTTTGAATAAAAATGTCTGCTAAATCTCAAACTCAACCTGAACAAGACTGAGCTCCCCTTTCTCTCTGGGAAAGCCTGCCGTCTCCAAGACTTCTCCATCACAATAGAGAACTCTACAGTGACCTCCTCCCAGTCAGCCAAGAAACTTGGCGTGATCCTCAACAGTGACTTATCGTGTGCGGCGAACATCACAGCGACAGCACGCTCCTGCAGATTTGTCCTCTACAACATCAGAAGGATACGCCCATTCCTCACCAGAGAAGCAGCTCAACTTCTGGTCCAGACACTAATCATCTCCCGCCTTGACTACTGCAACGCACTCCTGGCTGGGCTCCCCGCCTCCGCCGTCAGACCTCTGCAGCTCATCCAGAACGCTGTCGCTCGTCTGGTGTTCAACCTCCACAAATTCTCCCATGTCATCCTTCTCCTCTTCTTCACTGGCTCCCAATAGTAGCTAACATTAGGGTTAAGACCTTTGTGCTCGCCTACCGGACGGCAAAGGGAACTGCCCCTTCCTACATGCAGGTGATGATCAGCCCCTATATACCTGCTCACTCCGCTCCTCCACCTCTGCTGGCTGGCTGGCACCACCGCCTCTGCGGGGCTACAGCGGTCGTGCTGCCCGGTCACGGCTTTTCACCGTCCAGGCACCTCGCTGGTGGAACGAGCTCCCCACCGCTGCCAGGACTCCAGAGTCACTCCCTGTCTTCCATCGTAGACTGAAGACCTCCATCTCTTCAGATTGCACCTTAGCTGTCCCTCCTGAAGCCTCCCCTTCCTCCTGTCAGTTGTGTTTATAATACACTTTATTTATCAGGGCTTATGTCCTAGGTTTTCATTATCTTACTGTTGTTTTTATCCTGACTGTGGACTATTTTATTTGATTAAAGTGTATTATTGTTGTAGGTCGCTTTGGACAAAGGCATCTACTTAATGCCCTAAATGTAAATGTTAAAATGTGACATCCTTATCTGCATGGACCCCGTGCATCCTCCCTCCTGCATCTCGAGGAGTTTTAACGGGTGGCATTTTGTTACAGCTGCTCGCCGTGAAAGGACATCCTCTCTGTGACACATTTATGACAGGAGGGACATGTCTCAGAGGACGAGGAGCAAGATAAAACCAGTTCAGGACCCTTTATCTAAGCATTGATACTAAATGTAAGTGTTTAGCAGCATTTCAGCCACTGAACGTGGATATGTAGTTGGCTGTAGTGGTCTCAACGAACAACATGTACCTGTGATGTGGACTGAATCTTTTTTTGTTGTTGTTGGTCATGTCCCCCCTTTCTGTCTGACATGGTTATTTACAAATAGGCAGCAATATACCACATGTCCACATTTGTGTGAACAAATAGTATTTGCTGAGTCAAAAATGAAGGCATCAGATGTTGCAGTTGACATTATTGAATCCATTGAGACAGAGAAGTGATTAGTAGAGCTCTGTTTCACCCCGATTGGTCAGGTGACTGAGAGACTGAAACCCAATCAGGATACAGATGGCAGCCAGACGTATGTCAGCTCACACACCCTCAAGAGGGAGAGGAGAGGGAGAGAGAGAGATAGATAGACACACACACACACAGGTAGAAGAGAGTATTACAGAAACATGGCGCCCACGCACAATGCACCACACGGTTTTCTCCTTTGCTACCGTCTAGATGGCAAAAGATCATCCTGTCAACAAGCAGCTTTAAAGTGAGCTCCTGAAAGGAGATCCTAATGTACAGACAGAGGGGTTTGGGTGCAGGGAGAGTGACAGAGTTGCCCTCAAGTGATCTGCTCTTTGTTCCAATTGTGTACTGTAATACCAGTCAAAAAATGCTCTAAACCATTTACCATGCAAATAATAAAATATATTGTAACAACGTGTTAATGAAGTGCTGTTACTACAGTAGTATTACAGTGTTACTAGTATTACAATACTAGTATTACTCCACTAACTCGATGTAAAGTTTTACCAAAAAGATGTTGTTTGATGCCATTTAGGCCTTAACTCTTATCCACGCCCCCCAATATGGGGGAAGAATCGGGTCTATGTTTAATATAACAGATATAAAGAGCTTACCTTTATCAATAATGTTCATCGATATCGCAAACGATTCATAAGATTCCATTCTAAACGACCATATCGTTTTTTTCCTCGGCCGGTAAACACAGTGCGAGTCACAAGCAGGTTTTTACAGCCACGTCACATACCAACTAGAATGCTAGGTTTCAACGCCCACATTTCCATAACATTGGTCCTCGAAAGTCATTTTTCCCGCCTCTGCTCGATTCTATTGGCTCTGACGCTTCAAATGAGCGGTCAATCATAACATTTGACCAATGGGTTCGGGAGTAAATGCCCTGCGTAACCCGCGCGTCACGAAGCATGTGTGAAAAGGAGGCGGTTGCGCAAGAGGAGCGCGCAGGAGACCCCTGTTGGATGCAAACAGAGTCTAAACAGTTGGATTTGGATGGAATTTATACCTATAGTGATATGTCAATGAAATATAATCAATTTTACAGTCTTAATACATGACAAAGTCTGATACACTGATGGTGCCAAAAAGTCTCCAAATGGCACAATTTGGTTGTCCGCCTAAACATACCTTTGGCACAAGTACTCATCAGACCCTGGAGTACTGATTCCTACATGATTTGGGCTATAAGCTCAGGTTTCCAAGCTGATATTCACTCTAAAAGCTGTTGTTTTTTTAGGCGGAGAGTGAATTTGAGATTTCTCAATGTTCTAGCTCTATTTACTCTGACACAGTAACATATATTTTGATTCTACAGCCACCCCACAGGTGTTAGCTTTCATTTGATACCAAGATAATTATGAAGGCCCTTGTGATTGTGGAGATATTCTATATTCACTGTGGGCATGTGATTTCGAGCAGAAAACCTGAAAAATAGGATCGATAAGAACAGGTTAATGTTTCTCTGTGTATCTTTGCACCTGCAAACCCCCGTTCCCTCAGTCCTCATTAGTTGTTAGTGCCATATTGAATAAAATTAAATACTATGGAGCGTGCTTTAATGCAAAGTCCAGTGCACCCTGTATGATACACATTGTATGGTGTACTGAGAACACAGCTTTCAGAGGACCAGTAATTACAGTACAGTACAGTACAGTACAGTACATAACCCATAATATGTATCAGACATAAGGACCTCTTATAGGACTCACTGTTTCAGTTTATCAGCCAGTCCTGTCAACCAGTCCCGCCATAGCTCTCTGTCACAACCTGGTGCAACATGGGCCGTGAAGACCGACAGTAGGACATACAGCATGCTGTCAAACCCCCAGGTTCTATCCCTAACCCTAATCAGAGTCATCCGGAGGGGCTATTTCTGACTGCATGTTGTGTTCCACACAAAGGAAGTCCAAATGGCCATGGCCTGTAACACTCAAGTGTTCTGTAATGACGGTCATCAGTGTTCCTCTCTGCTGTAATGAGTAGCCACTTGGCATGAGCCCACTTCCACTCAGCCTGCCCGGGTTAAACCCCAGGATAGATGCGCTCTCTCTCTCTCTCTCTCTCTCTCTCTCTCTCTCTCTCTCTCTCTCTCTCTGACTCTCTTTCTCTCTCTCTCTCTCTCTCTCTTTCTCTCTCTCTGTCTCTCTTTCTCTCATTCTGGCTATTTCTGTCTCTCTCTTTCTCATTCTGCCCCTCTCTTTCTTCCACACAGCCTCTCTCTTTCTCATTCTGTCTCTCTCTCTCTCTCTCTCTTTCTCATTCTGTCTCTCTGTCTCTCTTTCTCATTCTGTCTCTCTGTCTCTCTTTCTCATTCTCTCTTTCGTTACTCCAAACGGCCTTGTTTTCACAGCACTCAATTTACTCAGACAGCAGTCTGTGTGTGTGTGTGTGTGTGTGCGTGCGTGCGTGCGTGCGTGCGTGCATGCGTGTGTGTGTGTGTGTGTGTGTGTGTGTGTGTGTGTGTGTGTGTGTGTCAGTGGGGGGACCCAGGGAGGGTGTTTTTAAAACCCTCTGGGTGAACAAGTACACAGTTGCTTCCTGCTCTTGGCAGGGAGGAGACAGAGGCCTGAGCCACGGGGGGGTTGAGGGGCCAGAGGGGCCCGCGGGGGTAGGGGTGGCAGAGAGGGCAGGGGTGCCAGGGTGGCAGGGGGCTCACAGCATGTGATGCCCAACTGTGTTGCGGTGACTAGCCTCACCAGCTGTGTTGTGGGTGAGACGCCAGGTGGAAAGGGCACCAGTTGTGCCTTATTAAATGCTTCACTCTGTCTCATTAAAGAAACAGGCATGTTGAGCTTGGCAAGGGGGAGGAGTCATTTAGGCCTATGGTCCACATCCCTGCCTCTGTGCTCCTGGGTTCGTCCCTCGCCACCACGCCACCGCTCCAAAGTAATAAGGTAATTTTGGTATGTGTTTTATGGACAGCCTTGTGGGATTTCAACATCTGTGCTATTATTTTTATTGGCATATTGATTGGAATTCTTAGTTATTATTAGTTATTATTAGCTTTGTGATGAGATGAGCTTTGAGATGTTTCCATAGTCATCTCTCATGTATTCCAGTGGGCATGCACTGTGGCCATGGTGTTACGTCAAGAATATGTTCAAGAATCATTCGTATACATTTACATTTACATTTTTGGCATTTAGCAGACGCCTTATTCCAAAGCGACTTACAATCAATACATTTGAATACTAAGCATGTGAATCAGAAATCCACCATTCGTTGCAGGAGGAGTAATCTAGCTCGGGCCCAGGGCCACTGATAGAAGAAAAAACCTTCTCCCTATCGCCTTCTACTAAACCTTTTTTTTTTTTTTCTGGAGAAACAGTACAAGGGGGGCAATAGAAGTTCTTAGGGACACAGTAGAGGGGAAAGGGTGTCTTTAGGAGACGTAGTGGTGAGGGTCAGAAGATGTCTCAGGAGGAGCAGTTAAGATGTAACCTGAAGAGATGGGTCTTCAGTCTACGACGGAAGATGGGTAGTGACTCAGCCGTTCTGACGGCCGTGGGGAGCTCATTCCACCAGCGGGGAGCCAGTGTTGTGAAGAGACGTGATCGGGCAGCCCGACTGCTGTGTAGAGGAGGTGGGGCCAGTCGGCCAGCCGAGGTGGAGGAGCGGAGTGAGCGGGCAGGGGTTTGGGGGGTTACCATTTCCTTCAGGTAGGCATAGACGTATACAAACGGAGTAGGGAGCTGGATACAAAAAGAAATACCTTAACATAAGACATACATTAAATAAACTCGACGCTCATAGACAAAAACATTTTTGTCTACTTACTTTGTCCCTGTAGGGGCACCCTTTGATCAAACATGAACAACCCTTTTTTTTCTTTTTCTAAGAGTGTTCAGCATAACGAATGACACAAATGTAAAGAAAATGAATCAGCACAGTCTGTAATGTCCTTCTCGCTCCAGAGTGCAGCCTCCCTCCCTCCCTCACTCTGCTGCCTGGGCTCTGGCACATGGATGGCAGCCGTAGGTTTGGCCTTCTTAGCAGCAGGAGAGAAAGTGCTGAGTGCTGGAGAATGTGGGGTAAAGCCACGTGTTTTTGGAAGGCCTCACTTCTCCCCCTCGTATTTGTTCCATCAACATATGTGTTCAGAACAGGCTGAGCCCCTGCTGTGGTAGTCAGCCGCCGCTGTGATGTGGTCTCACCCCAGTGCACTGTGGGTCTCTGGAGTGGTGCTGCTGGGCTAGACCCCCCTGGGGCTCAGCCTTGCCACTGTGGCCACATAATAGGCCTGTGTGAGTGTGTGTGCGTGTGTGCGTGCGTGTGTGTGTGTGTGTGTGTGTGTGTGTGTGTGTGTGTGTGTGTGTGCGTGCGTGCGTGCGTGCGTGCGTGCGTGCGTGCGTGCGTGCGTGCGTGCGTGCGTGCGTGCGTGCGTGCGTGCGTGCGTGTGTGTGTGTGTGTGTGTGTGTGCTTCATGTGCATGTGTCTGTGTGTATAGGCTGCATACTACGGTGCAGTATGTGCATATATTATATTTATATATTGAAGTGTACACAGTATTCTACATAATTAATTACATATACTCTCAGTTCTAGTTTAATGTTAATGTACAAGTGTTTGTGCATATGTATGTGCATGATGTTTGAGTCCATGTGCGTTCTAGGTTTGTCCCTCGCATTCAACACTATCAGGTGTCATCTCACACGCAAATACATTTGCACATTCCCAAGAGCTGCATCCAAAACTGTTTCTTTGATTAGTGGATTAGGAACCCACCCTCCTTCTCCTTTCCACCCTCCTCCTAACCCCTATCCCCTCCCACCCAACCCTCACTCCTCCTCAACCCTGGTGTAGCCTACTCCCCTCCCCTTATCCTCTGTCCTCCTCATCGTGTGCACACATTGTGGTCAGCCACTTACTGATTGATTTTTTATTTGTTTACATACACATGTCATATTCATGGCAGATGTCCCCTCCTCCCCCTACCCTCCCATGTCATAAGTGCAGGGTTGCCAAAAGATACATCAGGAATTTTACCCTGGATCTGTTGGCTCCAGGTTTTTGGAGAGCTCTGCACATTCTAATTGTCTCTCCACCAGAGGGATATGAATACTGTAGACTATGAAGCCAGGTCTACAGGCCTCTGGCGGCTGCTGTGTTGTTATGTGTGCGTGGGAGGTCATGAGGGCTTGCCATAAACATGGTTTTAATCTGGTTTAATGTGAGGTTATCACATGTCTAAGCAGCCTGTAGCCACTCATTTTTTCTGCTATAATTTGCTGTGATAGGCAAAAAAGGGATAGAGAGCCCTCAATCACGATATCAGCCCTCAGGATTGTCATGCTCTGCATCGTTATTCACATGAAAATATATGCGAAAGGTATTCACACAGGCTCACAGCTCACGTGTATCCAGCCATGTAGCCACTTGTTAGCATTAGCACCAGTGAGGTGTAATTGCTTCTCGCTGAAGGATCCCCGCCGTCCATGCGGAACAGCCGGCGAGGTTGACCGACGGGGAACAGGTAACCCAAAGCTTATCGCTGTGGTGAAGGACGCTTGAATGGCTCCCTGTGCTGGCCGTTCTGTTCTCCCTATGAGAGGGCAAAGACAGACCAGAGTGAGTGGCTATCTCTCCCTAAGCTTCAGTTTCCCTACCACATCTCTCCCATCAGCTGGGCTCGCCTCACTCTGGTGTCTGCTTGCAATATCCTTTCCTTTAGATTAGCCAGAGAAGTTTGCCTTTCTGTGTGTGCTCTGTCGTGACTTCCCAATGAAGGAATTTGTAGCTGCTGCATCTGGTTTTCAATTAGACAACAGTGCCTGGAATCCAATTGCACCGTGTTTAAGAAGGTAGTCTCCTTCTTGCTACATGTAGGAAGCCTATTACTGGAACAGTGGTGTGTCTACCGGGAGCATAAATATGAGGACCGCGACGAGTGTATGTGGTATGTAGGGCCTACAACTTAAACACACATACACACCCGCACTCCGAGATTTCTTAGAGAAGATTTTCTCCTTTCGAAAAACCACAAAATTGAAAAACAACAGCTCTTCCAAGCCAAAAGGGGAGCTGTTCTCGCAACACAAGAAGACCCACTAAAACCATACAAAACACTTCGGTAACTCTTTGACTCCCAATTAACATATTTAGGGTTTCCTTTTGGTTGTAACCAAAGCTTCCTCCTGGGGCTGTCTCCTGTTGACACATACACACACACACACACACACACAGGGCCTGGCATGGTTGTTGGCATAATGAGTGGCACTTTGGAGGGTGATTGCGCAGAAGCAAGTACATTTGAGACGCAACATTAAACACAAGCTCATACGGCACAGACAGGTTGGGTTACCCACCTCTGTTCAGCATAATGTCATTATGTCACTGTTGTAATCATAGTGGAGGCAGCAGAGCCTGTGAAAGCCTGTGACACGGTGGAACCATATGGAGGATCATAGTGTAACCATGGAGCATCACAGTGTAACCATGTGAAGCATCACAGTGTAACCATGGAGCATCACAGTGTAACCATGTGGAGGATCACAGTGTAACCATGGAGCATCACAGTGTAACCATGGAGGATCACAGTGTAACCATGGAGGATCATAGTGTAACCATGTGGAGCATCAGTCAGTCCAGATCAACATTGCCCATGAACATCTATAGGTCACACATGATGGTGGACGGAGGCTGATCAAGTAAAATCACCTGCTGGATCTCAGTGCAGAAAGCGAGGTTCACTAGCCCCTGGTTTGGGCGATGCTGTGGAGAGGCAATGGATGAAAGGGAGGAGTGGAGGGGTGGACAGATGGCCATCCAGAAGCATATTTATGGGCAGGGCTGGTAAGGGCTGCCCTGCCCCTGAGTCCCCTCAGGGCCCTGGGATAGAAGAAATCCCTCTCTCCTCTCTCTTTCTCTACACCCACTCTCGCTCTCTTTCTTTCCCTCTTTCCCCTCACCCTTTTCTCTCTCTCTCACAGACATGAGAGGAAGACAAATGGAACAACATGGGGTTTTCACCATGACAACACTTACCCCTCCCATCTTCTTTATCCTTCTATCCTTCATTCTCTTTTTCATTTGTCTCTCTCTTTTAATCTCTCTCTAGCCCCGCTCACTCCGTTTTCGAGGGCCGGTCACAGAAGGACAGAATGTGTTTCTGATCACGGCGTGATGACACATTTCTGAGATGTGCCATGTCAGGGTGAATGTGTACTGTAAATGATCCGCGGAGAGGGAGTGTTGGGTTAGGTCAATATCGACCAATCAATTCATTATATTTCATACATTTTTTATCCCAGGACCTTTCTTGTGGTGGTGGTCGCTGACTCAGCAGATTTCAGCTGGAACATTTGTGAGCAAAGGTTTTCGCGAGCGTTCGGATTTCAAACGATTTCAAACGCCGAGAATTGGGAGCAAATGGGATTTAGCGCTAACTAACATTGGTTTGTGTACCTTGGATCTGGGACACTTGTCTCAACACTTGACGCTCAGTGAGAAAATAAATAATGATAATGGCATTGCAAATGAATTACCCTTAGATGTTTGCCTGACCTGCTATATTTGGTCATAGGAAATTCTATTTTAAGAGGAAGCTTCATGTTCATGACCCGGTTGACTTTGTACTACAATTCCCTGTGGCACTTAAGTTCATGGTGCGTTTGAAGCATATTCTGTATCGTGTAATCAGGATCAGCTGTAACAGAAACCTCTTTTCCTACAGACAAAATTGAATCAAATATCGTACGTGCCAACCGAGCTCATTTCTCAAAGGCTTGTTTTGGATGACATGGCCCTGTGGTTCTTCACAGTTGCAACTAGATCATGCATGATGCCCTCCAATATTACAGTAAGTACAATGTGGTCTGGCTTAATTGCACTGCTTCTGAGCTCTGATGCATGAGGTTGAGAAAGGCAGTCTTGCTGATTGTTAACGTCTCAGGGTTCTGATTTGGACATGGACACAGAAACCACCATAACGCCAAAAAGTGCATTTTTCTCCTGCGACGTGGTATTAATCGAAATGATTCTTCCCAGATGCGTTATTTGCATGAACACTGCATTTACAGAGGCGTCAATGTCAATGTTAACCAAGGTTCAGTATGCGTAACACAAGTTTAGTGACAATGTCAAAGAGCCTTTATACGTTCAGGGCTACCTTTACAGCATTATCTTCATGTATTCCCTTAACTTACGACAGAGTCTCCACATACTCTGTTTCATCGCACTCGTAGGGATGTACATCGTCTTCCCACAACTATACGATGCGCCCAGTATCATTTTCCCAGGTTTCTTCATGTTTACCGAATCCCAAACCAAAAACACAATGAAAGGTACACCCGGAGAAGTGTCAACGCTACTAGATTTATGGGCCCACAGCGCTCGATATGGATGTCCTGGATGTTTGGGCTGGGGCCAGGGTGTTAGTAATGCCACTGACTTGAAAGGACTGGTGGGACGTAAGCAGGCCACAGCCCAGCCTTAACACGTTGTCCCTGAAGAGAAACATTTTTCTTCTTATTTGGGGGGGGGATATCTACTGTCGGTTGCTTTAAAAAATTCAATCTGTGCTTTGAGGACCAATCGTACCTAAATAAAGACCACGATTGAAGTTGATCTTCTCATAAAACACTCACAACATGATTGAACTATGTCACATTGGATTTAGTGTACCGGTATATGATTCTAGTTTTGTATTGAAAAAAACAACAGAGAAAAGATCTCGCTGGAATGATGACAGTTCAGGATATCTCCAGCACCACCAGAGACAAGCTCCAGTCTTCCTCCCCGGGCCTGTCTCTCTCAGATTGGGCTGCCACAGACGGTGGAGGGGGGGGAACGAGCGAGGGATGAAGGAGAGGTTTTAAGGTCTGGCACAGTTTCGCCCCCTCAATTGAAGGGTGGCGCGACACAGTAAACAGGCCAATTACAGTGAGGCGCTGAGTGAAGCCTCTCTAGATGAGCTCAGCCCTTGGCTCCTGTCTGGCACACACTCGCCACAGCCCCCAGGCCCACTCATTACACTTGAAAAGATGTTACCCCCCCACCCCCCCCCCCCCCCTCTCTCTCTCTCTCTCTCTCTCTCTCTCTCTTGCTCTCTCTCGCTCTCTCATAAGCTATGGGTTCATGTTAACATTCAACCTTATTCCACAGACCACCCCACACACTTCAGTCTCCTGCTTATCTATTATTATTATTGTTTTTATTTTATTTTTACCTCAAATCTCCTCTGCCACCATCCTGTATACAGTCATCAAGCATTACATACTAGACACTAGAGAGAGACAGTGGAGAGATGTGTTGAACGTACAGCGTGCTTACTACTGCTTGACGGTGATGGACCAGAAGGATAAGTCAAGTAAGTCAATGCTTGCACTGTTTTGCATTGTGAATGAAAAATAGACACTCTCCTGCTCAAGTCTCAGTCTTTCTCATTGGAATTTTAGAATGTACTGTTACATTGTATTATAAGATGGAAACTATTTCTAAATATGGATTGAAGAGGTATATTTCAATCTTCTTTGTGAAGCAAGCCACTGTACTTATAGGATATATAAATCATATTGTTCTCCCCACATTGATGACGTGCAGTACATTAAGGTAGACACAAGATGCCGCTGTGTAGTTGTGAAGTCGGTACATGGACACGATAACTAAAGGATTATAGTCTGCTGCTTTGATATTCAAACGTAACAAGACTGAAGGAGGATAATAAAATACTGTATATATTTCCCTGCTCACTTATACACAATGATCACACAAACCTTCAACCTTCTATCTTCACTTTAAACTATCCATATTTTAGTTGAATCTCTCCCCTTCTTAATTCCTTGCTCAAGTGTCAGTTTGAGAGTAGGTGGTTGACAAATTGCACACTGCATTGCACACGTTGGACTGACAGCTAGGGGTGCAGACATACTTTAACACTTAATCAGCCATGAGGGGTCATTTGGGTTAGGGTTTTTGTGAGTAAAAGTGTTATATCTTTGCACTTGATCAAATTTCAGGACCCTCCTTTCATGACTTTTCCTAGATATGTGCATTCGACCACCCAATATCCTTACATTTTCAATGTAAGTAAAAAGTCTGTAAAAAGGCACGGCTGTTCTCGTGTTAAGGAGCAAAGTGTGCCACACGGTGGGATTCCACACCTACCTATGATTCAGTGTCATCATCATGAATCAAATGTGACAGGGTTTGGTGAAAAAGTCCTCAAGTAGGTCTTTTTCTTCAAATAGTTGAAGATATGCTTATTTGAATGTTGGTACACCTCAAACCAAATACAAGAGAAACAGGCTCTGAATCAAAACACACGCAAAACAGCTGCTAGTAGCTCAAAAGGAACATAGCTATGAACATCTAACTGCATGTTAAGCACATCACAACATGCTGATAGAACATCAACATGCTAACTACACATAATTAGATGATCACACAGTCTTTGCTTTGGAACACGTCCTAAAACCTTCGTTTACAAGCCATGTATCACTTACCCAGTAGCATATGGCAGACGATACAGTGAATCCAATTCACAAATGATTAAGTATTTAGTGATCCTAAAAGTATTATTTGTTATATTGAGTGGGCACTTCAACACTCTCAAACTGATAAATGACCTTGCCCTACTTGAGGACTTTTTCACCAGACCCTGTCACATTATGGTCTGATCTTCATCTAAGTTACAATAATGAACACAATCTGTTTTAACTAATAACACACACATTATTGTATTGTTCTTGTCCATATTGAATACACCATTCAAACATTTACAGTGTTGGTTGGAAAAAGTATGTGAACTCCTAGGCTAATGACTTCTACAAAGGTTAGCAAACCCGGAGTCCAATCAATGAAATGAGATTGGAGGTGTGGGTTAGAGATACTTGAAGCATTGTTGATTTGCATAAAGCTGTAAAGGGTTACAAAGTAACAAAAGTAAAGAGTTTAGATATTCATCATTCCACAGGTAGACACATTGCTGTAAATGGAGACAATTTAGTAATGTGGCTACTCTCCCTAGCAGTGGGCACCCAGTCAAGATGACTCCAAAGGCACAATGCAGAATGCTCAATGAGGTAAAAAAAAATATATATATATAAGAACCCTAGAGTAACAGCTAAAAGGCTTGAAGGAATCCTTGGAACTGGTTAACATCTCTGTTCATGAGTCTACCATAAGGTAAAACACTGAACAGGCATGGTGTCCATGGCAGGACACCACAGAGGAAGCCGCTGCTCTCCAAAGAAAACATTGCTGCGCACCTGAAGTTTTCCAAAGAGCACCTTGACACTCCACAACGCTACTGGGAAAATGTTTTGTGGACTGATGAAACTAAGGTTGAACTGTTCAGGAAGAACACGCAGCATTACGTATGGCGTAAAAAGGACACCGCATACCAACATGAAAACATCATCCCAACAGTGAAGTACGGTGGAGGAGCATCGTGATTTGGGGCTGCTTTGCTGCCTCGGGGGCCTGGACAGCTTGCCATCATCGTGGGGAAAATGAATTCCCAAGTGTATCAAGGTATCCTATAGAATGACGTCAGGGTGGCTGTCCGCTGAAGCTCAGTAGAAGTTGGGTGATGCAGCAGGACAATAACCCTAAACATTGAAGTAAATCTACTACAGAATGGCTTCAAAAAAAGAAAATCCGCCTTTAGGAGTGGCCCAGTCAGAGCCCAGACCAGACCAGACCAGGAAGAATGGTAAAACAATTCCTCCAGAACGCGGTGCAGGTCTGATCCGCAGCGACCGGAAGCGCTTGCTTGAGGTTATTGCTGCCAAAGGAGGTTCGACCAGTTATTGAATCCAAAGGTTCACTTACTTTTTCCATTAGCACTGTGAATGTTCAATGGGTGTGTTCAATAAAGACATGTTATTAGTTATGTGTGTTATTAACTTAAGCACATTGTGTTTGTCTATACTTAGATGAAGATTAGATCCCATTTTATGACCAATTAATGCAGAAAACCAGGTAATTCCAAAGGGTTTCTTGCCACTGTAACAGGTTTTAGGATAGGATAGTAAAATAGGTTTTTCTGTTTCTTTGGACCAAGGATGAGCATCTCGGTCTTTTCCGCCATCCATATTTATGGAAAAAAAGAAATATATATTTGATATATTCTGTATGAAACGCAAGCTTCTAAAGCGTCCAGCTGTAGTACTTGTTCTCGTTTCATTGAAATATAAAGTTGAGTGTCATCTCCTTAACAGTGAAAATGTACACCATGCTTATTCCCTAGGGGTAGCATACTGAAAGAACAGTAAAGGGCCTAGTACTGAGCCTTGCGGGACACTGCAGTCCTTAGAGAGATCTGAGATTTTCTCATCTAGTAGAAAAATGTTTTATCTGTTAGGATGTCTGTTTAGGTAGGATCTAAACCACTCTAACGCTAAACCACATAAACCAAACAAGATTCTCTAGTCAAGCCAATATATTGCAAGGCAATGGATTCGGTGAGTAATCCCCACTGCTACCTAGTTAACTATAACACTACTTTACATTGTTTGCAGGCTCACAAAACAAGCTGTGTTAGTTGACTAGCGATGTGTCATTGATAAACGCGGAAATGTACCGGTACTCACATTTTTTCCGAAAGAAAAGTCAGATCATTACATCAGATCCCGACATGAGGACCTAAGCATTAGAATGTGTCACATGTGCTATTCTGTAACATTAACATAGTGAGCTGCTGGGCTACTGCTTTCACAAGTATTGTTGAGAGAATTGGCAAGTTAGATATTGGCCTATAGTTTTTAACAGAGAGAATGATTAACACTATCTACCATAGGCGCCGTCAGGACCAGTAGAAGTTATTTAACTAGCCATGTAGGAGTAGGGTCGAGTAATCAACTGGATGGTTAAAGGACATAAGTGTCCTCTTAAAAAGCCTGTGGGAAGCCTGATATGGCTGTACACACATAATGTGAGCATCTGTCTTCTCAATATGTTTGGCTTTTTCTGTCAACACTGTCTGTCTGTGTGTGTGTGTGTGTGTGTGTGTGTGTGTGTGCGTGCGTGCGTGCGTGCATTTGGACATTGTACATTTAGGGTTTCGAGAGTTGCGATGACATTATCCCATCCTCTCTCCTCTCTTCTCTTCTCTTCTGCTTTTCTCTCCCCTCCTCTCCTCTCCTCTCCTCTGCACTCCTCTCCTCTCCTATCCTCTCCTCTCCACTCCTCTCCTCTCCCCTCTTCTCTCATCTCCTCTCCTCTTCTCTCCCCTCCTCTCCTCTCCACTCCTCTCCCCTCTTCTCCACTCCTCTCCCCTCTTCTCTCCTCTCCACTCCTCTCCCCTCTTCTCTCCTCTCCACTCCTCTCCCCTCTTCTCCTCTCCTCTCCCCTCTTCTCTCCTCTCCTCTCCTCTTCTCTCCCCTCCTCTCCTCTCCACTCCTCTCCTCTCCCCTCTTCTCCTCTCCCTCCCCTCTTCTCTCCTCTCCACTCCTCTCCCCTCCTCTCCTCTCCCCTCTTCTCCTCTCCTCTGCACTCCTCTCCTCTCCTCTCCTCTCCACTCCTCTCCTCTCCCCTCCTCTCCTTTCCACTCCTCTCCTCTCCTCTCCCCTCCTCTCCTCTCCACTCCTCTCCTCTCCTCTCCACTCCTCTCCTCTCCCCTCCTCTCCTCTCCTCTCCTCTCCTCTCCACTCCTCTCCCCTCCTCTCCTCTCCACTCCACTCCTCTCCTCTCCTCTCCCCTCCTCTCCTCTCCACTCCTCTCCTCTCCTCTCCCCTCCTCTCCTCTCCACTCCTCTCCTCTCCCCTCTTCTCCTCTCCTCTCCTCTCCACTCCTCTCCTCTCCTCTCTCCTCTCCTCTCCTCTCCTCTCCTCTCCTCTCCTCTCCTCTCCTCTCCTCTTCTCTCCGCTCCTCTCCTCTCCTCTCCTCTCCATCATCACTGTGAACTCATGATGCTCTCTGTTTTATTGATGTGGCCCCTAACTGTGATGGTGCTAACACAGAGCACTTGGCAGATAGTGCACGACGGTAGCGTATTTGGACAGCTGGAGGTGCAAAGGCTCATGGGAAAACAAGGAGGGAGGTCTTTACTGCACAACGGGTTGCATTCCAATTCGTCAGTTATTACCTGCACTGGTCACTGCACAGGGTATTGTCATTTAAGGGACATTCCAATCCATAGGGAATTCAATTGTTCAGTTTGAGGTGACCTGCAACCCGGGCGTAACTGTAGGGAACAACTGCAACGAAATGGAGTCTTCTTGACACTCATTGGTAGAGCTGAGTGGGGATTTGCAGGGAAATGACCTAATAAATTGTCATGTTTTCAGTGTGCATTGTTTATACAATATACCTAGCTATTCGTTAAGTCCTATCTCTAGCATTTTTCACTAGTGATATCCTAATATCCTAATTATTTAATATGACTAAAATGTAACGTTAAGGTTAGCTGGCTAGCCAACATAACAGTAGCAGCCAATGTACTAGCTAACTGCGACATCTAACAAAAAATACTGTCAGTAGTTACTTAGCATAAAATGTCTGGCAAAATATATTTTGTTTACATCTTTGTTTGTGTGGGTGACTGAAGTATGTCACTTGTGTCACAGTCTGATGATGCTGCAGGGTAGCTCCTCCACCTCGGCTGGCCGACTGGCCCCACCACCTCTGCACAGCAGTCGTGCTGCCCGATCACGTCTCTTCACAACTCTGGCTCCCCGCTGGTGGAATGAGCTCCCCACGGCTGTCAGAACGGCAGAGTCACTACCCATCTTCCGTCGTAGACTGAAGACCCACCTCTTCAGGTTACACCTTAACTGCTCCTCCTGAGACATCTTCTGCCCCTCAGCACTACGTCTCCTAAAGACGTCCGCTTTCCCCTCTACTGTGTCCCTAAGAACTTCTATCGCCCCCTTTGTACTGCTTCTCTGTTCCTCCAGTATTAAAAAAAAAAAAAAAAACGTTTTAGAAGAAGGTGATAGAAGAAGGTTTCTCCTTCTATCAGTGGCCCCGGGCCCGAGCTAGATTACTCTTCCTGCCACGAATGGTGGACTGATGATTCACATGCTTAGCACTCAAATGTATTGATTGTAAGTCGCTTTGGAATAAGGCGTCTGCTAAATGCCAAAAATGTAAAATGTAAATGCAGGGCATTCTGTAGTCATAGTTCCCTGGGCAGATTCACCCTGTGCAGTGTGTCGAGACTCAGGATTATCCCTACGGATTGGAACACAGCCCTGCTGTTATTTGGGAGGGTCCTCTGCTTTTCCAGTCGGGCGAGTCTTCAGCCACACATCCTGACTCTCTCCGTTTACATTTGCCATACCTTGGGGTTGCAGTGGAGTAATTAGCTGGTCTGTTTTAAGGAGATGATGTCAGAGTTCTTAGGCAGGGAGGTGGCTGAGGGAACGTATCCTACTAGGGGCCAAGGGAGGGTCAGTGAGAGGACAATGTTAAACCCAGAGCTGCACTCAGGTGCGTGCACACATACACACACACACACACACACCCACACACACACACACACACACACACACACACACACACACACACACACACACTGCAAAAGATAAACACATCATAAAGGCATTTATGGCTTAGTGGCAACCATTATAAGTAAATACGGTATGAGGGATGATGAAGCTTTAAAGTTGGACTGAAAATAAAATCACTACATCATCAAGTTGTTTTTCATTGTTTTTCTTGACTTTAAAATGGTGAGTTTCATATCTAGGTTGTCTTGAAATAATGACACTCGAAGATGTAACTGCACCACCTTCTTTTATATTTGACAGCATTGTAAATAGCTGTGACTTCTGACATCACAAATGACTATAGTAGTACAGGCATTATACAATATGACCTCAGACAAATTGCAACAGAAACTCTTTCAACTGTCCTAGTCTTATGGATATGTCCTTCATAACATATCAAAAGTCTTAAGAAATCCAAGTGGTGGAAAGTATTGAAAAATACTGAAACTGGTGATGCCACAATTTCCCATTGACGGCCATGTTAAATAATGTTTTTATTGGAAAAGTCCGAAAAATAAAATGTCAGAATAAAAGTCTGAAAAATAAAATGTCAGAATAAAAGTCTGAAAAATAAAATGTCTGAATAAAAGTCAGAAAAATTAAATTTCAGAATAAAAGTCAGAAAAAATTAATTTCAGAATAAAAGTCAGAAAAATTAAATTTCAGAATAAAAGTCCGATAAATAAAAATGTTGGTCGTAAGTATTGAACACGTTTGACATTTACGATTGTCAGCCCCGACAATTTTCAGAGCAGATTGTCGGGAGAGATTGACTCTTAACACACCTCACACCACAGTTTACCCCAGCCGGGTACACACCCCAGCCGGGTACACACATAAAGATAATCTGCCAATTTTCCCCCTTCCGACCAAAGACAGAAAACGCCCGATTATCGGATGGCTCTAAAGATTATCCTATAAGATTATCCTAATCCTTATCCTTATCCTATCCTAATATTGCTTTGATGAAATGTGTCATGTTTAACTTTGTACCATTTAGAGGTTAGGTGTGCTTTTCACTTACAATATTAATTGTAAAAGGCATTTTGACTGTCCCCAAGACAATTATTTATTTGCAAGTCACAGATTAAATGCTCATACTCATTATTATAACAATGCAATATGATACATTAAAGGACAACATTTAAATAGTTTAAACATGGTGCATTGTTACAGTCACTGCTTATCCTTAGTTAGTGATCTCATGCCATGACAAGAATTACGTCATTCCTGGGAACAGCATTATGGCTTACTCAAGTTGTAAAAGAATATCAGGGGGGATGGTGGATTTTATCATATGGGGACAACTTTAGCATCCCCACAGCGTCAGTGACTTCAGTGTCAGTGACTTGGTAAAAATGTCATTGCATGTGTGCGTGCCCCCTCGCCCACAGTATTTACTCAATATGCGCAAAACCAAATGTTGAAATATCAGTAATACCATGTCCATTGATAAAATGACATAAGAGATGGAATGGGGGGATGGCAGTTTTAGAAGGGGGATGATTTACCGTTTTCATTTCAGGGGGGATGCCATCCCCCCTCATCCCCCCTCAACTCGAGTGCTGAGTGATACCTGAAGTAAAAGTGTAATCGATATATTCACACTCAATCACGTCGTGCTACTCTGGAGTAAAGGGCTTCACTGTAAAGACGGTGCTGTCAAAACGGGCCAGATCTTGGCCTGATCGGATTAACGAGTTCTCCATACGTCGGAGGTGAAGACGGCTCTGTTGGCCAGGTCGGCTTTACTCTGTACAGGTGGGAAGACCAGAGTCTCTCGTTTCGCCTCTCCTAGCTTCCACCTCTGTCCAGGGTTGGTGATGTCAGCTATTTTCTTTTGCCATTATCTTGCGGTCATATTTCTTGGATCTTGAGCTCCCTGAACCTTGGCGTGCGATGCTACAATAGCCTCTGTATTCTTTTTCCTTTTTTCTTTTTTTTTCCTAAGTGCATTTTAAAGCCCCTCTTCGCCAGTCAACAGGAGCTGGAGGCGAAATTTGGAGGGAAAGATGGGCATTTTTTGAGCCGTGTTTATCTTGAGGCTTTGGTGAAAAACCATAATATGTGTCCCGTGGGCCGTATTTCCTTGTTGACCTATTATTGAGTGCTGTGTAGTTTATATGCCAGTGGTTTTGGAATGGTGGAAGGATGCTGGGGGACTTGAGCTCTCTTTTCCGTAGAGGTCTGCGATCCGCTCACTGGGTCTGAGCAGACTGGGCTGAAATGGTATCCACCGCCTGGGGGAGGGGCGGGGGGGGGGGGGGGGGGGGGGAACTGACAAAGAGAGAGAGAGGGAGAAAAGGGGAGAGGAAAAGATCGACAGAGTTTGGCAAGTAATGAGATAGGAAGTCACATAATGGACAGAAGACTTCTCTTCCAAAGACTTTCTTTGACATTGATTTGTATGAGTATCATGACGATGAATGCCATTGACTATGCAACACTAACGTGAGGTAATAGCTTTATTATGGGTAAGATTTATCCCAAGCCTTCAGTTTACCCCCTCTCAAGCGTTTTACCCTGAACATATCACTACATCACTCTCCATACTGTACTGTACATCCAACGCTCACACTTTGACTTCATCGAATAAATCTCCAATAGTATAGTCCAATAGTACTGAGTACGTTGTAGTCCCCTAGTATGGTTCCTGTTAGCCTAAGCATCAGTGACTTTGGGGAAACGGGTGCTGTTATTCATTGCACGCATGGAAATCCAATAGTGATGACAGTGCAAAGAGCTGGATTAGTTGACTGTAGCTGATGAGGTGAAAAGTGCTGGAGCTAACAGTGAACTCAGACAGGTTAACAGACAGATTTAGCCCCAGCTTGAGTTACGATTTTCAATGAGTCAGTACTAGGGCTAAATGCATTAGGGTTTTATATTGATAAGTTATGTAATAAGCAGGATATTTATGGATCATTTCAATGTCATTGCCATAATGTTAATTACACCATAAATCACTCCATTACATTTTTAGAATGATACAGCGATAGTAAGATGTGCTCTCTCCTCAATCCCTGTCTCCACACCACCAGATTATCCAGTAGTGTGCAGATGACATGCGGTTGCCGAGACTTGCCAATACATAAGAGTTTCCAATTCATCTACCCAGTGACTGTTTCCATTGACAGTGTCCACAGACACCCCTGTTGATGTGGTTGAGTCCTCCATGCATGTCTGCTGCTGATTACAGAAGCATATGGGCAAGGAATGTTTGATGGGGCAAACTGTAGCAGGCACGCCAGGCAGGAGCTGATATATCATTTCCTCTCCTAGTATCTGGGTGCTCGAGACAAAGCACAGTCGCTAGGTGTTGACGTGCGAGAGCTAGAGACCTGTCGACAGGCGCACTGGCCAGCCAAGCAATGAGCTGGTCAGGTGGGGATGGCTTACTGTATGTGTGAGAGTGTGTGCCATACTTAGTGAGTGTGTGTTTTAAGTTTGATTGTGTCAACATTTGCATACAACATAGCTGTGATCCACTTTGATCTTAGCAAGTTAACAGCAGGAATCTTCTTCAAAACCTGTTCTTTAATTTTCAAACCGATCCTATTATATTGTAGATCAGTGTGTTTCAATTGCAGTCTTTTTTGTTCAAGCCACAGCACCAACACACCTGATTTAAATAGTCACGTGCATGGTGCTGAGTTTATGAATTGAATCAGGTGTTAGTTCTGGGCTGCTGTTAGTACAGGGATGTGCGGCCATGAAGCCCCAGGACACTATCATAGATTAGTGGACCTTGTCTCTATGGATTTTTTGGTAAAGTCTCATCCATTCATGTTGATTTATGGACATACAGGTCAACCCGGGATGTTTATTGAGCTGCAGTCTTCTTAATGAGAACATCTGTGAACCTGAGTTTGATTGACAGTTTTGTTTGAGCTCTCAACCCAACACGGACGGTGAGAGAGATTCACAGATAGCTTTAGCAGAGCTTAGCGCCAGACAGATCCCTCAGAATGGAGGGTTGCCGAGGGAGACCTTACAGCTGTAAACACATGCAATCATAACACTCTCCACAAGGGACCTGATTGAAAAGACAGTGATGGATGAAATGGGTTGCATTGATAGCTATTGTCCAAGCCATTTGAAATCAGGCTGGTATGCTTTGAGGCACCTGTAGGGGGAACAAGGAATGTACCACTAGTAACTGTGTGAAAGTGCCTTGTACTAGTAGTGCCTGCTTTTCACGAACCCCTTTCTGAAGCAGGAAGATAGCAAGATATTACCTTTTTTTTGTTACCAATTTGTAGGTCAGATACAGGTCAGAAGTCATGACAGAGGATAGGACGACACGTACCCCTTTAGCTGTTACAGTTATTGCATCATTATTTAACGAAGTGAAAGTGGCGGTCTCGGAGGACACTTGGAGGGTTAAAACCCTCGTTGGCCACCTTTATCATATTACTATCACATTCCCTGATTGTCCCAGGGCCAAAGACAACATTTAAAAAATTGAAAACACATGTTACAGATGTGACTCAATTTCGTTGTTAAAAACTGAAACCTTACCCATATGTAGTGTACATAGGAGATCAGGAGTGTCATTGCATGGCTAGAAAAGCATTGCAAAACTAATAGTGTAAATTCTCCAAAACACCTCACTTCCTTACGCTGTCATGAACAACAGGAAATTGAAATGAACCTGGGCTATTTAGTCTGGGCGAGTCTTACTTAGTGTCTCCTCTCAAGCAGCCACTTGTTAACCACAGTGGCAGATGTAGTGATTAGACCCATTTTTGTAATAGTGTATGTTTCATTTCATTATTAAGGAGATGATTGCAGCTTTGAGTATTATTGTCCATGAGTGGATGATGTAATTTCTAAATAATAAATAGATTAAATGGAACTTTAATAGGGATGTAGATATTGTAGAAGATTGAAGCCTGGTGTTGACCCACAGTGTGTGGGCTTCTTTAGAGGTCAAATCCCTGACCCCAGAAACACCAGAAACAGTCTCTCCAGTCTCTTTCATGTGTCATCTGCCCTCAGACACACACAAACACGTACAGGTAAACATAAACAGGTATACATGACACTCACACAAATCTAATAAACATAGCTACAGTATAGAGTTTATAGCCACACATACTCTCACACACCAATACAGATACTGTAGACACACAGAGATACTTTCGCTGGGGGGGGCTCCACCTAAGGTGCATATAAACATTTAATAAATAACCTATCATAAATACCTATCATAAATAACCACCATGTGACCCCAGGGGGGCTCCGTACTCTCAGATAACAATTCTGTTAAGATTTAGAAAATCGTTATGTGTGTACCAGGCTTTAGGCACCGCTTGTTGTGTAGATCCTGCATATAGATCCCCCATGTTGACCTGTTAATGTCTCACCTCCCAAGGTGCTCCTCAGAACACTTTACCTTTGGTGTAGCTGGCCGCTACTCTGCTCCCATTTCCTGCATGTTGCTTAGGTCTCTGCACCTTTAGGGTCACCCAGGGGGAAAGAGAAAGCCAAGCTCTTCCACAAGGCCCAATTTACAATTGCTGTTGCTCTCTTGAAATTGTTGTCAAGACAGTTGGATACATATCACAAAGTATTTTGTCCTCAAGCTAAGTGTCCAAACTGAAGAGAAGTGTTTGCGAGAGGTTGTTTGTTCGTGAGATATCGGAGCTCATGTTTCTCCTTTGAAATGACCCTGAACAATAACCCCTTCAACCAGCCTATTTGACTCCTCGGTCTGTTCCATAAATAAAACCCCCATAGTTTTTTTTCTTTTCAGCCATGGGGAATTGCTGGGCCCGGTTTGGTTCCAGGTTGGCTCTAGGTTCGCTTGCTTGACTTCCCGACCTGAGCTGATCCAATTAGGCTCTGGTTTTACTAGATTGCGCGTGCGGACTGAAGGGAACCGCTCTGGGTTCCCATTACATGAGCTTTTACTGCTCCGTCGCTGACTAGTGGCTCCATGTCAGAAGAGGGAGGCCACTGCCTCTGGGAATGTCCTGATCTGTCTGTCCTTCTTGTAACCCTCCAGGCTCTACTCTTATACAGGCGAGACAGCGGCTAAGAAAGGGGGTACCGGTCTTACTCAAGTCGCCCCAATTCCCAAAGTGTCCTACTTTCAACTAATTGGATATGAGTGAAATTAGGTAAAAAATTAAATACATTTAGTCAGCCAGACAGGAAGGGGTTCTACAGGAAAGAGGCCGCCACAAGAGCGGTGTGCCTGTCGGATGTGAATGGCCCAAGACCTGACAGTGGTCTCTTCTGGGAAGTGTCACAGCACCCATAGAGACAGAATCACTGAGGGCAAACATAGTCCATGTTTGTCTTGACAGCCAACAAAAACGAGTTTTTATGTGGTAATTTTTTCACGAGTGCTCTACTTGTATATTGAATGTGTACAGAGAAGATGTTCTTGCTCTCTTACTCCTTTACTCTGTTCATCAGTTTCATGCTTGACATGATGGGATGATAGAACGATAGTTCTGTACAGTACATAGAGTATTGTTACCTGTAGAGGCTTCAACGCTTATCTGTCCTCAGCTAAGAGGAGTTTTGTACGGAGTTCATGATGAGTCACAGTGTCACAGATAAACCGATCTTTGGATAGATCATGATGGGTAACCTACAGTATATCAACCACGTTCAACTATAAATATCGGTAGTCCAGATCGAGATCGTTTTGATCACTGGTTATGAGGCTGAAAGCGTACCATAACACGTAACACTGATAGCCAGTTAATGTGGGAATGTGGTCTGCGTTTGGAAGAGCAGTGGGGAAGCGACGGTTGAGGGTGGGAGGGAGAGCATAAATCAGCTGTTAGCGCTTAGCGCCCACTCTCTCGCCCATCCCTCAAATCTCAACGTCCCACGCTCCTGACTTCCTCCCGGGCCTGCCTCGACACAGCAGTTAGCCAACTCCAACAATTTTACACAACTAATTTATGTGCTTCTCCTTGCCTCAAGGATGAGGTCGGGAAGTGATCCCCCCTTTTAAAACGCCATGGTGGCCACGATTGGGATAAGGGTGGGTGAATAACCCTGTTGGTTTAGTAGGACCCCAGTTGAGTTTGCCGGTGTGCTCTCTGAAACATATGAGCTTGTCTGCACATGCTAATGGGGACCCAGCTCTGCGAGATCTGTGGACAGAGTTTCAGGAAGTTGTAAATGTCACGGCTGATTCTTAATGACTTGCCCCATTCCTCCTCTGTGCTGCATGTGGTGGTTTGGAGGCACAGCTTGGATAAGAAGGTTCAAGTGGATATTGTGTATGGAATAGAATAAAGGGAAGAATATTTGAAACTTCACGTGAAGTGTGACCTAAAGGATAGGTTGCCCCTTTATCTGTGTAGTATCGTTGAAATCACTAGGGAACACATTGTACTGTATTACCATTGCGACATGACAATTATGATTGCATGGTACTTTTCCACTTGTGTAACTCAAACCGGTCAACTTCCTTACTATTGCAATTGTGAAGCAATTACCAATAGAGCAGGGGTGGCCAACCAGTCGGAGACTAAGAGCCCCCCAAAATGATTGGGGTACCACAAAGAGCCACATCATACATGCAGGCTCACAAAAGCACTCCCGCTCACTCACACACACACACGCACACGCACACAAAATACATTTCCAATAGGCTACGAGACCAGTGGTGTAATTTCAGCAAAAGCTGAAAAAATGGCAAGGTACCAAGTGGGGGGGTTGAGAGGGGGTTTCTCCTCCTCTGTGGATTTTTTTTTTTTCAAATCAGTTGTGCAATAGTAATTTTTGGTGAGTTGTTTGACTTATATGACATTAAGGTAATGAATAAAGGTGACAACTACAGTATGTAGGTAGTAATCTACATCTTTCCTAGCAGGGGGACCTGGTTCAATCCTCCTTAGAAACAAAACATTACAGATTTAGCTATTCTCAACTCTAAATTAACTGCACTGTTAACACGCGAGTATTGTAAGACCTCACCCGTGTCCCTGTCATACCTGTCAACCCTCCCGTTTTTCCCGGGATTCTCCTGTATTTTACCTCTCTTTCCCGCCGTGCTCCCGTTTAAATATTTTCCTGTAAATCTCCCGTATTTTTAAGCTATTATAATACAACATAATTGAACAGATTTTGGAGTATGTTAAGATGTGAATGGTAGGCCACTTGTTAGATGTCGCAGACAGGCAAAGAGCTCGCAAGCCACAGGTTGGCCACCCCTGCAATAGTGTATCACCATATAAATACAATGTTGTTAGAGTATGAATAGGGCCAACTTATCTACCTTTTACAAATAATCAAATCCTTCACTACCCCTCTGAGTCTACAGTCTACGCCTCTGGATATTTCAGGTCATACCAGCTGGAGAGGTCTTATTTATTAGACTGGAGAATGCTGGGAAACAAACCTCTTTTTGTTTTTACTTGTGCTGTTATAGCTTTGCTGAGCAATGTTCAGGCAGAACAAATACCTTCCTCCTGAAGGCCTTCGGGAGACAGAGGCTTTCCTGAGGCCTAGGGTTCAATGCCAGCGGAGATGGGCTCATAATCGGTCAACTTGGCATTTGTCTTTCCCCTGTGTATGTTATTTGCCTAAAATGGCCTCACATACAAAACCCTTCCCCTTCTCCTGGATGCTGATACTGTATCCTCCACGGGATTGTTTATGACTCAGTAAATCTATCATCTCCAGATTACTACTAACTCCCTGTCCGAAACCAAACACTACCATCGCTCCCACTGACTGCTTAACAGTCCAATGGACCACCTCTCCTCTCTTGCTCCAAAAAAGGAATGAACAAATAAGATGGAGATGGGGCTCATGATAATACAGTTGGGGAGAAAGAGGATAAAGCAGATTAAGTGCTTAAAACTAAAAAGTGAAATGGCAAGGAGGCAGAGGAAATGGTAGCAGTACTATCTACTCGTGTCAGATGTAACGCTGATATCCACTTTTATTTGGCATCATCAAGGACATTGATAGGATCCATAAAGAGAATTTATAAGGCGAAATATTTGCCTCCCTTCCCTCTCGCTACAATATAGAAGCCCTTAAAGTGTCCAATGCAGGATTAATGTTCCATGTTCTGTCTTACTTTACGTCTCAGGGTTGTTATTTTCCTCCCGTGTGATAGGGTAGATTGTCAGGGAATTACGTTTTTATTTTAATCCTCTGGTATTGGGGGGGTTTGTGGCTGATTTTCAGCTGCGGGCTGTAAAGTTCCTTTCCTGGTAAAACATTTTATGTCGAGGCCCGGAAAGCTTTTAAACGATGACTTTAGTGTAAATCACGTCTGGAGCATATGCATCGTTTGTGGGGGAATCGAAGGGGGTTGGGGGGGGGCTACTATTTATCCCACTTGAACAATTTAATTCTTCTCACGGGAGCTTAGATTTTGGATTCTGGAACGTAGCTTAACGTCAACCCCACAGACCCCCGGTAACTTAAAACCCATTTCTCAGTAAGATCTGTTCAATCAGATCATCTCCCCAAGATATGACAATGTTTTATTTAACCTTTTATTCTGCCACAAGAGACAAGAAGGAAGGATCAGTTAACAGTACAGTCAGTTGCAGTTGGGTTTAATCCATTGCTTTTTACTCCACTTGAAAATGTATTGTGTGTATCTTTCTGAAGTGTTGAAATGTAATGTCAACTGACTTTTATTATTTTAGAAATTAATATTTTCTAGTCTTTATTTTTGAATGTGAAGAAAATCTATGAGCAAACATTGTTGCTGTCTTGTTGCTGTCTCCATCACAATTAGCCATGGGTTCTGAGAACATAGTGGAATGTGAAAAAAATGTATAATAATAAAGGTCCAGTATTTATATATGTATATTTGAGCTTTAAAATAGAAAGGGAACTGTGGGAAAAAGATGATAGGAAAGATATATTACACTTCATTAATATTAATACAGTTCAAGTCGGAAGTTTACATACACTTAGGTTGTGTAAGTCAATAAAACTATGTTTTTAACCACTCCACATTTCATGTTAACAAACTATAGTTTTCACAAGTCGGTTAGTACGTTTTCCAACAACTGTTTACAGACAGATTATTTCACTTATAATTCACTATCACAATCACAATTCCAGTGGGTCAGAAGTTTACATACACTAAGTTGACTGAGCCTTTAAACAGCTTGGAAAATTCAAACTCATTGTGTCTTTGCTTGACATCATGGGAAAATCAAAAGAAATCAACCAAGACCTCAAAAAATGTATTGTGAACCAATTTTAAAAAAAACCTGAAGGTACCACGTTCATCTGTACAAACAATAGTACACAAGTACACCACGCAGCTGTCATACCACACAGGAATGAGGCGCATTCTGTCTCCTAGAGATGAACGTACATTGGTGCGAAAAATACAAATCAATCCCAAGAACCTTAAGATGCTGGAGGAAACAGATACAAAAGTATCTATAGGCCTATCCACAGTAAAACGAGTCCTATATCGACATAACCTGATAGGCTGCTCAGCACAGAAGAAGCCACTGCTCCAAAACCACCATAAAAAAGCCGGACTACAGTTTGCAACTGCTCATGGGGACAAAGATCTTACTTTTTGGAGAAATGTCCTCTGGTCTGATCTGATGTAACAAAAATGTTACTGTTTGGCCACAATGACCATTGTTATGTTTGGAGGAAAAGGGGGAGGCTTGCAAGCCAAAGAACACCATCCCAACCGTGACACACAGGGATGGCAGCATCATGTTGTGGGGGTGCTTTGCTGCAGGAGGGACGGGTGCATTTCCCAAAATAAATGGCATCATGAGGGAGGAAGATTCTGTGGATATATTGAAGCAACAACCTCAAGACATCAGCGAGGGAGTTTAAGCTTGGTTGCAAATGGCTCATCCAAATGGACAATGACCCCAAGCATACTTCCAAAGTTTGGGCAGAATGTGACACGTTGTAATGCTTTTCCTATCGGCAACCAATCAAAATGTTCAGACTTTTCTTTTGAAACACGGAACTACGTTTCAACATTGTTGAGAATCACAACACAAACTCGCTAGTCAAGCCAAAACATTGCAATGCAATGGATTCTGTGAGTAATCTCCACTGCTACCCAGTTAACTAACACTACTTTACATTGTTAGCAGGCTCACAAAACAAGCTGTGTTAGTTGACTAGCGATGTGTCATTGATTTTCAACAATGCGGAAATGTATTGAAAGAAAAGTCTTTTTTTCGAAAGAAAAGTCTGATCATTACATCCGATATGAGGACCAAAGCATTAGAACGTGTCACAAATGGCTTAAGGGCAACAATGTCATTGGAGTGGCCATCACAAAGCCCTGACCGCAGTCCGATAGAAAATGTGTGGGCAGAACTGAAAAAGGAGTGTGCGAACAAGGAGGCCTACAAACCTGACTCAGTTAAACCAGTTCTGGCAGGAGGAATGGGCCACAATTCCACCAACTTATTGTGGGAATGATACCTAACTAAGTGTATGTAAACTTCTGACCCACTGGGAATGTGATGAAAGAAATAAAAGCTGAAATAAATCCTTCTCTCTACTATTATTCTGACATTTCACATTCTTAAAATAAAGTAGTGATTCTAACTGACCTAAGACTGACCTATGTCTACTAGGATTAAATGTAAAAAATGTTTGGCAGAAGATGGAAATGATAATGTGTCAGATGAGTTACACAGACCCAGTTCGACCAAGCTCTGCATCTTGATCAGAGTTGATGTTCAGAGAATGTAGATAGAAAAGGATAACCAAGTCAAGCAGTCAGTGTGACAGAGGTTTTCTATTATGTTAGCTCCATTCACATACCTGCTTTCTGCATGGCCTCAAAACTGCCAGGGACAGCCCTCTAATTTGGGATCAGTGTTCAACTCCACAGCATGACTAACACGAAGCCAAGGCGCCCAAGAAAGACAGGTTACTTTGTTACTTTGTCCAATTGAAATTGGCATGCTTTAGTATTTTACCCAGGAGTAAACAGAGCTACGGCCCCCTCTAAACATGCACCTAAATGATCATACGCTGAAGAAGTGTTTACTGATTGCCTCTGTAGTACAGTGACATTTCAAGACATTTTTCTCGAATGATGCTTGTATTAATGCACTCAGCCCCACTGTGCATGTACCGTACTATTTAGTGTCTCTGGAAAACAGAGTATGCAACAGGGGATGGCTGACACCATTACTCATTCCCTTCCATGCATTATAATGAGCCCGTCCTTCAATTGCTGCCTGCACTGGTCTAAAATGTTAACATACGTTGTACAAGGGTTGTCCTGTGCCCTGACTACTGAATCTTACTCCTCATCCCCCATAACATAACATTTTGGGGGTGGAAAGACGCCCCCAGGAATAGCTGGCAACCAAAGTAAGAGTTTGGCACGGGGAGATTGTGGTAGACCTCACTACATCATCGTCATTATCTCATGGCTCATGTCTCCCTTCATGGAAACGGCTCAATCATTTTCCAATTGGGATGTATAAAGGTTTGCATGGGAAACACAGGAGAGAGGCTGTTTATTGCTTGTTCAGCCTTTATGTTTGGACAGCGACTTTGCTTCCTGTATAAATCATCTCAACAGGGACCGTGGAATGGCTGCTTATCCTCTTTGATTGCCTCTTGGTTTTGGTCACTGACTCACTGGAAGAAAAGGATACTTTTTTTTGTTGCCTGTTTAATCACTCAACATGGTCAAAAGAAAACCTTTTTCATGCAATTTAGACTTAATACTATATTAGTATTATATATTACTAGTATTAATGCACACAGGTGCCATGGCTTTCTATATTAGTATTATGCACACAGGTGCCATGGATCTCTATATTAGTATTAATGCACACAGGTGCTATGGCTTTCTATATTAGTATTGCTTATGGCTCTTAATAACATCCAGTAGTACTGCACCTATAGATTTAGTCATAATACATTTCTCACAATGTTTTCTACCGGTGATGAGACAGCTCTTGTAGGCACATACTGTGGTAGTGAATTAGCCTCCTGTAAGTGTCAATCACCATTTCCATTTCCTCCTCATGTATTCTGGTTTTACTCTCAGGGCAGACCACTGATGCCACGGTTTATTTTCAGTAAGTATACATTCACCAATATGAGAAGGCTGTCCATTGAAAGCAAATATTGGAAGGTTAGGATTAAGGATAGGGTGTGTCTGTGTGTGTGTGTGTGTGTGTGTGTGTGTGTGTGTGTGTGTGTGTGTGTGTGTGTGCGTGTGTGTGTGTGTGTGTGTGTGTGTGTGTGTGTGAGTGCGTGCGTGCGTGCGTGCGTGTGTTCACATGTTTTAGTGTGAGAATGCCCACACACAATCCCACATTCATAGCCATTCATAGTGAGCTCAACATGGGTATATGGTGTGTGTGTGTGTGTGTGTGTGTGTGTGTGTGTGTGTGTGTGTGTGTGTGTGTGTGTGTGTGTGTGTGTGTGTGCGTGTGCGTGTGCGTGTGTGTGTGTGTGTGTGTGTGTGTGTGCGTGTGCGTGTGTGTGTGTGTGTGGAGAGGGAAAGCCAAAGACATCCGTTTCTACAGTATATTGTGATTAGAGCAGTTGAATATTTGTTTTGGAGCACACCACATTCCTCTCAGCCTTAATTGATAGCAATTATGTGGTTTTTGATTTGGTGTGTTTGATTGGGGGTTGGATTTGAATGGTTATGATTTGAAGGGAGAAGTTTCTGTTGTTGTTAAGCTTTAGGGCTGAATTCCTGTAAGATATCCACCCCAACATTACAAAGAAGTCATTTTTAGGGGTGAAGGTTCTAGGGATAATACTTGATTGTCTGTGTTCTTATGGAGATAATGTTTGTTTGGTTTCATCGTCGAAAGTCAGAGCTGTTGGATAAAGATAAAGCAGTGTTATGAAACCAAAACACAGAAATGCTGCATTCCTTGCAGTAACTGAAGTCTAAATTATTGGAATGATTTTTATTACGCTATTGTTATGTCATGTAACGACAACGAAAGACTCACATTTCTAAGTTCACTTTCAAAGTGAAGTTTTATTAAATCAGATTTTATTCATTCATAGATTGTCCTCTGCTCAGACTGCTTCGGGACTGAGTAGACGTGTAGCGTTGGTGGTTGATTGGCAGCCTATCTAGCCAATGTTACAGCTGGTTGCTAGCTAGTACTAGCTACCGGTTCAACAACATCTGGACGCAAATACTGGAATTACGGAGATTTGTTGGACGCAGCAGTCACACTACTCTTTTCACTGTCCTGGCCCCCGCTGGTGGAATGAGCGTCCCACTCCTGTCAGGACTGCAGAGTCTGAGTCACTACCTATCGTCCGCCATAGACTAAAGACCCATCTCTTCACGATACACCTTAATTGTACATCCTAAGACCTCTTCATCCCCTCTTCCCCCCTGTACAGTTTCTCTACTGTAAATAATAAATAAATAAAGCATTATGGCTGCCAGTGGCCCCTGACCCTAGCAATGATAACTTTTTCTTTTGTATGACTGATGGATAGATGATTCACTTACTTGTATTTGTCACTTTGGATGAAGGCATCTGCTAAATGCCAAAAATGTAAATCATTGTTTTGAGAACTATTATTTCTAAGCGCAGAGCAGAAACCACCGTAATCTATCACGCAATAAATAATACATCCAATTTGTTTTGCAGCCGTTATGCCGTATGAAACCAATAAGGCTGTGATTTATTGTGAATAAAGTCACAGCTGATGGGTTGTTAACAACGCCCCTCAGCTGTGACTTTATTCGTGATAAAGCAGGGTATTTCGTGCCTTAATGGAGTAAACTAAGTAAACATGTTGTCCTCCATGAATGATGTAGTACGTCACCTTGTGTGAATTGGTTAACAGAACACGTAGTGCTTATTTGATACATGATCAGTCTTGCTTCTGACAGCTTTGTGTTTATTCGAAGGCAGTCCACGGATTTGAGGTAGGCTGAAAAGTTACCGGAGTTTGGCGTGCTTATTTGATTAATTTCCAAGGATTTGACAGCCTTATTTCAGTCATTTGGCCACAAGTCTGAGGTGCGCTCTCCTCCTTGGCCCCTATGGCCCTATTACGACATTATTAATGATAACAAGTACCTATCACTTAAGATGAATTGGTGTCACCTCAAATCTCTCACCATTCACCCAAGTTTCGTCACAATTGTCCCAGTGGTGTCAGAGGTAAAGAGTGTGACATACAAACCAACATACTTGTGACGTGCGAATGGACAGAGAACGATCAACAGTCCCCCCCTCCTCGATTTCATTGTGGGGGACAACAATCACTTTATAGCTTCAAAACATGGTTAAAACTCTCATTTTTATCTCATGTATGGTCAGTCCTTGCATCCATAGCTCTGTCTATACAATAGAGAGTGGTAACATTTCTCCAGTCCCATCCCTCAGCTGTTTGCCAAAAAAGTGTCGGGGTCCCGGGAGCCTGCCTTGTTGTTGTTGAATGTGAAGCTCTAAGAGTCCCCTTATTTTAAGCCCCATCACCTGATGTCCTTCCCAGGTAATTCATCTCTTAACCACACAGGGATGTTTCTGTAGAATAGAATAACGTTTCCCTACAGTCTGCAGCTTTAAGGATGTCCAAGTTCATCCTCCCTAAGATGATGTATGCTCGTTAGTTGATTTCTTAACAGTTTCTATGTTCATAGGATTCATTGTCTGTCCAGGGGACACCTACCCTCCCCCTGTTAAAAACTTGGACTGCCAGATGTTATGAAAGGATCCATTGAAGCAAAAAATATCAATAAAACAGAATGAAGAAATCAGAAATCTATCCAGATCGCTGATTCTCATATGACCAAACTGTATCATCTAATTGGCATGGGTCTGTCAAATGTGACCTGCATTATAAAGACTTGAGCAGAGGTCTGCTCAAACACGTGCATGCGTGTGTATGTATGTTACCGTTTTGTGTGAATGCAGTATGTGTCCGTGTAGATGTGTAAGTCTATAAATCGGAGTTAGTTATTCTCCAGTTTTCCAAGGTTACTGTGGTATGTTCGAAATATTTTGACATTTTGCGAACTCCTAGTGCTGGCAATGGAAGGTGCTAAGCTGGCCAGACCCAAGAATAGCAGGGAAGAGGGAGGAAACAGAGGAATGACAGTGAGGAAGGGAGAGAAAAGGCAGTAAGAGAAAGGAAGAGATGGTTAAATAGAGGGAAAGAAAAAGGTAGATATAAGCAGAGGCATATGTACATTATGTCTCTGTGTGTGTGCGTGTGTGTGTATGTGTGTGTGTGTGTGGGGGGGGGGGGGGGCGGGGGGGGGGAGCGTCTGTGTGTGTGTGGGGGGGGGGGGGGGGGGGGAGCGTCTCTGTGTGTGTGTGTGTGTGTGGGGGGGGGGGGGGGGGGAGCGTCTCTGTGTGTGTGTGTGTGTGTGTGTAAACGTGTGAGTCTGCAGCTGGTCGGCTCCTTGTTTGAACTAGCGTGCTGGACTGGGGCCCTTTCTGATTGGCTGGCTGGGTGGACCTGGGGACTCAAGGGGCTTGGATCCCCCCCCACCCCCCACCCATTCCCTAACTAACTCCTGAGGTACAGAGGGAGCGAGACAGAGAGTAGACGGCAGGCAGACACAGACGCATACACACAGCTAGAGTGACACACACACCGATAGCAGAGCACCGAGAGCAGAGCACCACACACTGGGCTGACAAACACACACACACACACACACACACATACACATGTGCTAAAGGTAAACACACACAGGCATCTCCCCAGAAGGCATGGACCACGACACCTTGGCTACCGGGCTACTGCTGACAGCACTCGTCTTACTGGTACTGTAACATCTACTTCAGTGCTTCTACTTGGAACATTTTTAAAGAAGGTCATGCTTAACTCTCCTCTTAACCGGTGGAGTGATACTTCTACATCTACTTTTTTTGGTATGTGGAGTGATTCTTACTGTAACTCGAATGGTCATTTGTTCAAGTGGATATTAACTTGTGCTTGGCAGATGTGCTTATTTATTATTAGGTGACATGAGACAGTTGGAATGTACTCTCATAATCATCCGGTCTTTACGGCAGTAGGTTAACTAGGCAGTTAAAATGGAGTTGGCCTATTCATTTGACTCATACTATGAGTGCTCAGGCTTCCTCTCAAACATTTTCCATGTCAGTCATAAATAAAAGTTTGTCCTTCACATCCTAAATAGATACGTAGGTGAGTGAGGGTAGATATTTCGGAGGGTAGATATTGCCATGACTGACTGCCCTATGGCATGAAGTAAAATACTGTGAGAGCCACTCCTCAGGAGACAAGGGCTTAAACAGATGTGCAAAGATCATATGACTTGCCAATTAAATAAAGGCCATTGCATGTACGTATATTGACGTCTGTGAAAGTAGGCATTGAGTTGGACTCTTCTTTCCCCTGTCAAACTTTTCCGTCTTAAGAAGTGAAATATCCTGATTGACGGTCATCGACAGGTGATTCGTGTTTGTCTGTCCATTAAAGGGACACAGAGATAGGTCTGTGTGATGCAGGCATGCCTCATTCATACTTCAAGCATGGTTGTTGGACTATCACAATGGAAACTGCACAGTGTGTAATATGCTCAAAGCAGTGTCTAATGACAGGTACAATACAAAAAGCATTCTTAACAAAGAGCAAGCAAGGCGGTGTTACACACGTATGGGGGTAGGTACTGTATGACCTAGTGTTACACATGTATGGGGGTAGGTACTGTTATGACCTAGTGTTACACATGTATGGGTATAGGTACAGTGTTGAAAGCTTTGACAACTTAAAAAAGCACTAATTAAATGCAATATAATACACCCAAAGGTGAGATGTTCTTGTGATCTGCTCGATCAAGGACATGATCGCCTTCCTTTTAACATTGTAGTTGAATTTGAATCTGGACACAAGGTGTTAGGGGCTCGACTCGGTATGGGGTGGATTCCTTACATAAAGTGTCTGGCTGGCTCTGTGGTTCCCAAACAGGGAGGGGAGATAAAGCGTGTCAGAGTGTCAGGAAGCCTCCAAGTAGATATCCAAGACTTTTGATTATTCTATCCAAATCCTGGTGGGTGACAGATTTACAGAGCTTTGCTCTCTGGTGCTATTGTTGAGAAACAGAAAATGGAAACAGAGCTATTTGGCCTCACAATCATCCAACCATCCCTCCCTCTATCCCGCCATCCTTGCTACTCCATTTCTCATCTTATAACAGCTCTCTCTCTCTCTCTCTCTTCCTGATATGCCCTTGGCCATCTTGGCCATGTAAAGCAGGTCCTATAGTAATTGAGTGAGAATCCACTGATTGCCTTTCGAAGGCGGTTCCAAGGAGCAGCCCTGACTGACCGCCTAAATCACTGCGTGTGTTTATTTTTTCGTGGGGCACCGACAAAGCCAGCCCAGGCAAAGTGTGCATTTCTAATATGATTTGAGGCACGCTCCAGTGGCTGTGTTTAGGCCTCAACGTTCCCCCTCAGACGTGCCTTGCGGATCGCCCGCATTGATGGCTGTTTATAACAGCCCCCCCCCCCTTTTAATGATGGACCCCCCCCCCCCCTCCTCGAGTGAAGAACGGGGGGCGTTTTTGCTACCGGGGCCCAAAGTAAATAATCAGAGCAGTATTATTACCTTGTATCTCCTTTCCACTCCAAAAGCCATTTGTCATTCTAAACTAAGTGAGATGCCGTGCCACTGGGAAGGGGGGCCATAGGGGTCCGTGCATGAAGGCGCCTTCAAAGAGAGAAGGCGCACCCAGGCATTCTGTTAAAGGGAAGGCTGGAGCTTTGGTGTAAACTACTCATTGGATCAGTGGGCGCTTTATACGCTTTAAAAAGCAGGTGTGAAGCTTTGGTTCTTTCTGGTCCTGTTCAGGGCAATCGGTACTGTGGTTTATATTGTGTATTGGGATCTGAATTTTTCTTGGGAAATTTAAGCCACTAGCAAAGACTCTGCCGGGTGCCGATACATTGTTCAGCTTCCAATCCTCTCCAATGAAGACGGAAATTACAGGTCTCACCCCCGTCAAGAGGTTTAAAGGGTCCCACTCCGGAATCACAATTATTCTCTCTAAAGCCCAATGCACACGGCCCCGATTTTGTCGCACCGCCGAACATTCGATTCTCAATTCTTTGAATTATTTCAATTGGTGTGAATGGAGAATCGAATGTTGTCGTGCGATAAAATCGCATCGCACGCCGTGTGCATTGTCTCATTCAAAACAATGGAATCGAATTCGGCGGTGCGACAAAATCGGGGCCGTGTGCATTGGGCTTAAGGGCGACTACACACTAGACGACTTTTCAAGTTGTAACATCGCTGAGCCTCTCACACTAAACGACCGTCGTGCTGGTGTCCGTGTCGCAGCGGCGCGCAGACGTCGCAGCACAGCGCAGACTACAGGATGTGTTAACGACGGGGGCTCACAGACTACAAGATTCTTCACTTGGTCAGGACGATTCCTTGACATGAACATAAACACACCTGCTACCTTCTTTGAAAGAAATCGCGATTTATTCAGTGAAAACTAGTACACCATTCAACATAGCATAACAATAGCATAGCATTCGCGGACACAGTCAGTCAATGCACCTAGCACAACAATAGCATAGCATTCGCGGACACAGTCAGTCAATGGAATGGAATGGACTTTATTTGTCATTGCTACAGTACAGGTACCAAACAACGAAATTTAGGAGGGGTGGCTCCCCTGGTGTTAGGAAAGGGGAATTTTTTTTTTTTTTTAGAAAAAGCACAAAATCACAAGAAGGTAAGGAGCTGGTTTACATAAATAAAGGCTATGTACACAATCCACTGTACTATACTGCACAGATAGTCAACTAGGGTTGTCATATTGCACAAAAGTATTTTTTTCACGTTATTTTAAAGTGTCACAGTTTGCAGGCTTGAAATGTACATGTTTGTGCCTCAGCACTAGCTGCCATACAATCCGTCCGGACTGTCCTGGGCCCAGAACTTAGGCCTTTGCTGTGTTCAGGGACTTGACGGCCCTGTGGTAGAAGCAGTTCTTCAGTCTGTTTGTCTTAGCGGCCGGGGTCCTGTACCTCCTATTCGAGGGCAGCCTGATAAAGTGTACGTGCCCAGGGTGGGTCGGGTCCCTGGAGATCTTGGAGGCCTTCCTGAGACAGCGTGTGTTGTACAGCTCTTCCAGAGAGGGGAGGGGGGCACCGGTGATCTTCTGTGCTGTTCTCACGACTCTCTGTAGCGCGTTTCTCTCCGCTGTTGTGCAGCTGTGGAACCAGTTGCAGATGCCGTAGGTGAGGATGCTCTCCACTGCGCCGTGGTAGAAGGCCACCAGTATCTCCTGCTTGTTGTGTTCTTTCCTGAGGCATCTCAGGGTGTATAGCCGCTGTTGTGCCCTCTTGATGGTGCCTTTTGTGTTGTCCTTCCAGGCCAGGTCATCCCGCATGTGATGTCCCAGGAATCGGAGGGTTGAGACTCTCTCCACGCTCTCTCCGTCGATGAGCAGGGGCTGGATCTCGGACTTTTTCCTCCTGAAGTCTACGATGAATTCCTGGGTCTTTGACTTGTTTAGCAGCAGGTTGTTAACCTTGCACAGCTTGCTCAGTTGCTCTACCTCATCCCTGTACGCCGCCTCGTCCCCCCCCGAGATACATCTCACCACGGTGGTGTCGTCTGCAGTGGTGTCGTCAATGCACCTAGCACAACAATAGCATAGCATTCGCGGACACAGTCAGTCAATGCACCTAGCACAACAACTAGCGCCGTAGCTAAAGGCTATTATCACTTATTTCCCCGACCTCTCGTTGGCTGTGCTGTCCACACGGGTCGTTGCCCATCTCAGACTCGCAGAATGTATACTCCGTCGGCCGATAAAATGAAACATGTTTGAAAAGATCTGGAGCCCTGCGACGGCCCTAACGACGGGGTCGGCGGTCCTCCGATTGCGTCTCTGAGCCTGTCACATTAAACGAGCGTCGGAGACGGCGCGTCCCCGGGTTTGCAACGACTGGAGGATTTTGTCGCCGACCGCAAAAACTGGTCGGCGACAGCTAAATCGGGGTTAAAATCGTCTAGTGTGTAGCCGCCTTTAAGGCTCAGGAGGACAATAGTCATTTCCACAATCTGAGAACACCCCTGCACAGTAAAGTGTCGCCTTCGGATCGAGATCTTTACCCATAATACCCCAGGTGGTATGACAATACGTTATGAAGATTAGCCTGGTAGCAGGTGGATGGGTAGGGAAGGGTAACAACAGAGGAGACTGGGGTATCAAACACACCATTCCTCATTCCGTTCCATGTATTACAATGATCCCGTCCTCTGATTCGTTCCTCCACCGGCCTCCCCTGGGTAACAATAATTGTTCTGGTTAATTTCTGTGGGTTTGTCATTTGGCTCATCGTGAGTTGGCTCATTGCCAAGAGGCAAGAACGCAGTCATGATATCCTACCTCAGCATCCGTTATCTAATTCTCTCTTGTCTTGTCCTATTTACCTCTCCTCTTTGATTAGTTAGAGCTATGTGGAACTGATAAAAATCCAAAACCTCACACATGAGGTTGTGCAAGGGGGTGTTGGGAAAGCTTGGGAGAGAACAGAGCCAAGAGAAAGAAACCTAACTCAGACACACACATACACACCAGCTAGATGATCCACCTCGCATGACAACGCTAATCATTTGACACCGTTCAAATAAACACCTGCCTCGGAGCAAGGTGAGTCATTCCACCAGCGATAAGTCTCTTGTGGAAACAGAGTTGGCCGTGACAGAGAGAAAGACAGCCTTCAGTATTTGGCCGTCACGGTAGGACTGAGATGCACATTGTCCTTGCAAGCGCGGAATTCATCTTCTCATAATATTGATCTTGGACCAAAAGTGATATCTCCACTCCATCCGCTGCCAAATACAGCGCGAAGCAATTATAATAGGGGAAAGAAGAGCGGACTGGAGCTTGTTAAGAGAAGCATAACATTTCACAGTGTAAAAGATGACTCTGACATCTGACTGAAATATGTGGGGTGAAAGCTGAGAGCTTTGATTATTTCCTATCGGCATCTATCTCTTCCTGTCACATGCTCGCGAGCGAGCCTACCTAACAGCGTTCTCATTGGCTCACTGCCTTGGTAATACATTCATCTGAGCGTTCATTTGATGAACCTACTGCAAACGCTCTCAGTGGAGGCTCTCATGTAGGCTATTGCTTGCCATTCATTTGCCGTAAATAAGGTATTTCAATTGAAAGATTTGATTGCGCTATACGTTACTTTCTCTGAGGAGATGACCTCCAGTGTGTATGAGATAAAACTCTGATTACAATGGCCTGCTTTCAAGAGACACACCGGTAACTCAATAGCTATTACTACAACAATGAGGTGATAGAGTGATAAAGTTAAATGTTTGACTTTGAGTAGGGATTCATCCACAGACACTGATTCATTTCCAAGTGTCTACTGCTTTTGAGTGCCTGGCAGGATGGTGCTTTGTTATGAAGAGGGGTATTGTGGGCCACACCAAGGCTTTTGTATCTGAGCTATCTTGGCCTCCTGATCTGGGGCCCCTCATTTATAAATATTGCCTACGCTCAAAAGAAGGCGTACGTCACTTTCTAAGCAAACTTTGGGATTTATAAAAAAAAACTTGGCGGGAGAATGTGCGGTCCTCCACGGACTCACTGACCCATGCGTATGCACATAAACTGGAGAAATGAAGGATGAAACTTGAGAAACACTTTGAAATTGATGCCATTGTGTAAAATAAATAAATATTACCTAATATTATGAAGAGTTCCCTGAAGTGCACAAAAAATATTAATATTTTAGGATAATAAATACAAACAGAGATATCTGTTTTTGCAAAACAACACCTCAAATATGTAGTACAGTTTAATTGGGAATCATCTTTAATTGCATCTGTAATTGTGTGTGTGTGTGTGTGTGTGTGTGTGTGTGTGTGTGTGTGTGTGTGTGTGTGTGTGTGTGTGTGTGTGTGTGTGTGTGTGTGTGCGTGCGTGCGTGCTTGCGTGCGTGCGTGTGTTTAGTGGGGTAGTGTCCGTGGGGTAGTGGTGGCCTAGTGGATAGCGAGTTGGAATGCTATTAAGAAGGTCATGAGTTCAAATCCCACTTGGGAACACCACTGCTAATGTTTCCTTGAGTAAGGCACTTAGCCCTAAATTACTCCAGGGAGACTGTCCCTGTTAATCTCTAATATATCATTGTAAGTCGCTTTGGATAAAAGTGTCTGCTAAATGGTGAAAATGTGTTTGTGGAGGGGGGCGGGTTGCTCATGGGTGTGGGTGGGCATGATGTGCATATGAGTGTGTTTGTTTGTTAGGGTTTTAAAGGTGTGTGTGTCATGATCGTTCTCTGTGCAGAGCTCGCGGACAGCACGTTCGGAGGAGGACAGGGACACCCTGTGGGACGCCTGGGGGTCGTGGAGCGACTGTTCCCGCACCTGCGGAGGAGGGGCGTCCTACTCACTCCGACGCTGTCTCAGCTCCAAGTAAGACATTCAGCCCACTTACTGTGTGTGTCTCTCTCTCTCTCTTCCCAAATATCCCTCTCCTTATCCCTCTGTCTTCCCTGGTCACCAACAGTAGTCTCTCCTTCTCTTTCTGTTTTTCTATGTCTCTCACATTCCTCTCCTGTCTGTCTGTCCCTTTGTGTGTCTGTCACTCTTTTCTTTAGCCCCCTCTTTCTCTCTCTCTCTCTCTCTCTCTCTCTCTCTCTCTCTCTCTCTCTCTCTCTCTCTCTCTCTCTCTCTCTCTCTCTCTCTCTCCCTCTCTTGCCCCCCCTCCCTGTCTTTCCCGAAGTCCTAACAGCCTCCCTTGGTCACCGTAGACCCCCCCCTCTTAGCATGATCTGCTGCAACAATACTTCTCTTTTACAGGTTTTATTGGTTAAATATGTGTCAAAACTTGACCCGGGTTAGCAAACTTGCACTGAAAGCCCCACAGCAAAAATCATCATGACCAGAGCCATAGAATAATACATTGTAAGAGGTTAAAGATAGGTCAACCTGAAAGTGTTGCTCTGAAAGAGCCTACTTCTTCTCCAGTAAATGAAAAGGGTTGTCTGTCCATATAAAAATGAATTCATCAATGAATTCAATAGAGCTTATGATCAGCTAAAGAGAATGAGCATAATATAAGTCATAACCCCGTTATAATGACAGCAAAGTGAAAAAGTCCATTGACAATTTGTAAGCCTGCGCTCAAACACGGTCAAGGTAATCCCCCTTGTTCAAAGAGTAAAGTCCTGACTGGGCTTTGACTGGTTTCCATTAAAGTCTTGCACGATGGAAGTGGGGCCCCTCTCTCTCTCTCTCTCTCTCTCTCTCTCTCTCTCTCTCTCTCTCTCTCTCTCTCTCTCTCTCTCTCTCTCTCTCTCTCTCTCTCTCTCTCTCTCTCTCTCTCTCTCTCTCTCTCTCTCTCTCTCTCTCTCTCTCTCTCTCTCTCTCTCTCTCTCTCCCTCTCTCTCTCTGTGGTTTATGTCCTGCCAAATGGACCCAGACAGGGTCCCTAATAGCGCAAGTAAATCTCGCCGTGTGCCCCGTTCCCATGAGCTGTAATCGAAGTGCTCAAAATACATTTTATACGATTGTTAAATAAACCTTAAAGGTCAACAGAGAGATCTACAGTATCCACAGATCTGGCCCCCAGCAAATCGGGCCCAGGCTGTCATCTGCCTCTTCATCAAAAGTCGACAGTGAACACTCAGGTCCGAATAACGTTGACAGTCATGAGTATGTTTCAGAAATGAGAGCCTAACAAAGACCCTGTATATGACCATTTCAGTCGTATCATTTGAGCTGTACTTGGACTTGTAGGGGCTGCAAACAATGAGTGCACATGTTCTGATGTATATCTTGTCTGGCACCTGTGCTCAGCAGTATGTGTGTGTAAGCCCTCTCTTTTTAGCATTAAGTCAGAGCAACCTTTCTGGAATGGGCTTCAATGATCAGCGCAACACACTAAAAGCTCAGAGACCTACGAGAACAGTCAAAGGGGCCAAATATACAAAAGGATTGGAAGAGTGAATGAGAGAGAAAAAAAGAGTATGTTTTCCATAGAAATTTTGTCACATTTATAGACTGAGAAATATCTGTGCGGTGACTTCATTGCATTCCTCTCTTTATTATTCCCCAATGCACCCCATTTGCTCACTCAAGGTACCCAGTGGGCTTTGCAGGAGGGGTCAAGTCTGTCGCCACAACGTGGAGACTGTGGGAGGCTGGGGAGGGGGTGTGTGGGGTCTTACTGTCCCACTGTGACAGGACCACTCAGCGTGACGATAAAACAGCATGTGTGCCAAAAGTGCACTGACAAAACTGGAAAATTGACTACTCATTAGGTCAAAATGCGATGTAAGGTGCCTTTAGGATGTCACATCCACAAATCTGTCTTTGCAAGACATAATGCAGAGAAGATTGAGGAAAGTTGTTTTTGTTGAAGGCTATTTCTGAGAGAAAAAAGATGCCTTCTTTTTACCCCCAAACTTAATGTGCCTTGCCACTGCACTGCACTGTTCTGCAAACATTGTGGCCTAGCTGTTATAAGAGCCCATTTCGCCATTACCAACAGCAGTCATTTCTGTTGCCCAGAGCTTCTGGTTGAGTAAACCTCAGAGAGCCACTGGCTGTTAAAGTGACCCCCATTAACTGACGTGTTAGGAGCTGTTTGAGGTTTGATCTCCATGTGGGACGTGGGCAGAGACGTGAGAAAGAGTGTATGTGTGTGTGTGTGTGTGTGTGTGTGTGTGTGTGTGTGTGTGTGTGTGTGTGTGTGTGTGTGTGTGTGTGCGTGTGCGTGTGCGTGTGTGTGTGCGTGTGCGTGTGCGTGTGCGTGTGTGTGTGTGTGTGTGTGTGCGTGTGTGTGTGTGTGTGTGTGTAGGGGGTACTACTGTTGGCGAGTCTGGGGTTTTGGGTAGGACCCCCCGCCACCCCACCCCACCATTGCGTGGGAATGAGCAGTAGCCCGGCCTGTATGGGAGATCAAAGTCCCATTAAAGAGCAGCGCACAAGGCCTCCTGTGTTACTGGGGCAGATGACTGGAAATGTGCCTGCAACACCCTCCAAACCACCACCACCCCACTCCAACTCTGTGACCCATTAAAATACACACACTTCAAATACACACACATACAGTATACACACACTTCAAATACACACACATACAGTATACCCACACTCCAAAACACAAGTGCGCTAACTTGGAACCCCAACCCTCCCCTACACACACATGCTCATGTGTATGCTCATGCATACCACCAAATATTCTTTGCCTTGGGCTCAACCACACTACGGTACATGCCTGTGTTCTCAGTACACTTGATAACATGCAGAAACATTGTACCAATATTAAAAACAACAAAGAGTGTATGAGTGTGTACTTAATTAGATACACATGAATTGTCTGAGTTTTTAGCAGTCAGGGTATAAACAAATACACATTGAATTAATTTAAATAATACAATAAAATACAATCCACAACAATACAGTATTCTATTAGAATACAACATATTGTAATCAGGGCCTAATGTAATCATGGTCCAGGTGAATATTTGGGTCTTCGGTACTGCTTTTCTTTTCACTTTGGCAGCATTCAGCTGATTGATTCGTGTCATTGATTGGACAGTGCCACTCATTTGGTGTGCCAGGTATAGATCAGTCTCTGATTGTCAAGGACAGATGAAAATCAAAAGTGCTGTGGTCCTCAAGACACAGATTTCAAACTCATTCATTTACAGTTGGGACATCAGGTCTAGTTCTTACATAAATGCACTCCAAGTTTACATGTGACAGTATTTTTAGATTTGAAACATTTAGCAGACGCCATTATCCAAAGCGACTTACAACCAGTGTGTTTGTGACAGCAGCTGGTGAAAGCGGGAACAAGTCGGCAACCAGTCAAAATGAACATTTTAAATGAATGTCAATGTTGTTGAAAATCAATTACGCGCTCGCTAGTCGAGCCAAAACATTGCAATGCAATAGATTCGGCGAGTAATCCTTATAACTCTAACATCAGCTGACCAAACCAAAAGTACAGAGTGAGAAACTACTCGCTGTGATTGGTTAACTTGTTCCGCGTACGGAACCCTTCACGTGCCGGACCAGGCACTGTTCTGGCTTCTGTTCACACCTAAACCTTCCCTCTAAATTCCATGGAATTATACAAGGTCCTGACCAGGGTAATTGCATGAGAGAATTTCCCTGTACAGTCGTATTCACACATACCCCGTACCAGGTAAATTCCATGGAATATACTGGGAAGGCTTGTATGTGTGAAAGGGATTTAAACTACCATGTAGCCCAACTATGGTTGCTATACATCTTGTATACACTGTTTTACCCTGCTTTTATATTCATTCTATGCTTGTATAGGTTTTTATTATATTCACTTTATGTTCTTATTCCTGTTGTAAAGCACCTTGAGCTGTATTTCTTGTATGAAAGGTGCTATATAAATAAAACTTTACTTACTTACTTGTGCAGTTATGAACAGATGTGTACATCTGGCGTGACTGACCAAGTGGTGTCCCCAATTTTTGCTTGGTTATCAAATTTCAAAAGTGATGCAAAATGATGGTGACATTTGGGAATTTGACCCAAAGGTAATCCACACTTGTTGTGTTAACACATGTTAAAGACAAGTTTTGGTGGCAATTAAAAGTCAGTTTTCTCAGTCAACGATTCATCTAATTAACTTGTGTCAGGCACTGTGATTACACACAGCTTTACAGCAGAGGACCACCCTCTGTGTGTCCCCAGTAGCTGAAACCAACTTCCCTTGAGTTAGCCCCTGACGAACCCTCTCACAGCCAAAATCAATAATCCTGTGTCAAGTGGACTGTATTTCTTAGTACTCTCCTGAAATTATTCATACATAGCACGTTTCTTCTCAGATCCAAGGCAGAGATTTTTCCTAACACCTAGAAGAGGAATGCTTAGCATGGTTGTGCTACAGTACAGTTTTTTTTTTACTAGGGAAGTGAGTCAGTCTTCCTTTTCTGTTACCCGCGTTGACAATACCCCAACTTTCAAGTTACGGGCCACCTTATTATGTTCATTAGCATGCATCAGGGTGATAAGTCTGAAAATAATGGAATGTCTGTGACCTTGTGACAATACTGCATGAATATCTGTTGTCTGTCTGTCTATCTGCCTGTCTGTCTGTCTGTCTGCCTGCCTGCCAGAGCTTGCCTGTCAGTACTGTACTTCTGTCTTTTTCTTGTGTCCAATCTTGTTAGATCAGTCATCTTCATTACGAAAGGAAGGATAAAGGAAGGAACTTCCTATTCAGACTCATGTCCAGTTATATGACCTATGTCTGACTCAACTCAGATGGTCAGAGGGAACCACTAAATGCTCTCTTTAAGGCCATTGATTGCCTGCTCTTAGCTACCCCTAACCACCTCCACTGTCCCCACCACCCCCCCCCCCCCCCCCTCCCCGTTCGCTGACTCTGTGTTCCATGTTACTTGTTGTTTTTGTGTTTCCCATATCCCCTATATTGTCAGCGTCTTTGAGCCTCGGAAAAACGCTATATACATTTAATGAATTATTATTATTATTATTACACTGGAAATAACCAGCAGAATAACTTTACAATGAGAACATATTTCATACATTACTAAATTGGCCGCATTTCCCAGTGCTCATACATTTACGTCCAATATTATGACAACGGTTCCTCTTGCAATTACATTCAATCTATAATTTGCCATGTGAGTCGACTTGATGACAAGTATATGGGTATTATGATGATTAATTCAATATATGGTACTGGGCAATTTCAATACACATCCAGTATTATGAATGTAATGTGCTGTTTCATATTGAGGAGATTATATGGCTTTAACACATACAAGATCAGCTCTGTTTACTTTAAAGAATTGCAATCCATCTGTTTTACAATGGTTGCAATAGAGCTATGTGCAAAAGCACCTGAAGGAGTGTGTGTGTGTGTGTGCGTGCGTGCGTGCGTGCGTGCGTGCGTGCGTGCGTGTGTGTGTGTCTGTTTGGCGTAACAAACTGCATGGTGGTAGCCATGTGTTTGTTGGTCGGCATTCAGGAGTTACACGTCAGCCCCAGGAGTCCTGGAATTCCAAACAGCCTCTCCCTCCAACACATGATGTCATGATGAATTCTCCTTCACCTTCCTGGTTTTGGTCTCCACTGTGCACTGGCCACTTCCAAGCACCATGGCTCACGTTTATGTGACGACACGAGAAGGGAATTTCGTTTTTGACTCTTCTTTTTTCCGTGACCTCCTCCTGTCAAAGGACGCAGGATGAATTCCTTGGCCTGGTGTGGTTTTCCGTCCAGATTTCGTCTCTTTGCTACCTGTCTCTTCAACGTGGTGTTTAAAAAAGTGTGTCATTTGGGTTAGGGCTCCGGGACCCTCTGTTTGGTTTGGCAGCGCTGACTGTCTGGATGTGTCATGGGGTCTAATGATCTTGCCATGCCACACGCTTCATACACAATTTTTAAATATATATATCATGAAAGATCAGTTGGACCGGTGACACAGGAATGTCTCTTATATTACTGAAGTCAACCCTTTGAGTCATTTCTGTCCCGTTCGAGGATAATCCACCGATAGCAGTCACCAGCTATCGTTTATCATACCCAGCATCAGATACAAAAAGAATCCCAATTTGTAAATGTGGTTTGCTCCATCATTTGGACAGAAATGCTGAAGACTGTCGACCAGAGAGCCATCCAGACTGCCGAATCTGAATCTGTTCAGCAGATTTTGCTTTGATATGACTACAGTGAGTGCGCTGTACTATCTGGGGCCCTGTGTTACAAAGGCTAAGATAATGTTCCTTATTGAGATTTCATTGATCCTAATACAGACTTGGCAGCATACTGTATGTGGAGTCCTCTTTACACCTTTGAGATGAGATTAGCCATCATATCTGAAAATACAATAGTCATAATGAGGGTGACTGGACCTTTCGGGGTATCAACCTTTAAAGATAATTTATTTCAGATCTTAGAAAACAAAGGAATGGGAGTCCGTCCTAGAACAACTGTTAACGTGTCAATTCACTTCAACCAGCCAACTACTGACTGATTGTTTTATTGTTCACCCGAAGCCTTTTCACCCACACATACATTTTTTTTTCTCTAACAGGACCTGCGAGGGGCAGAATATCAAATATCGCACATGCAGTAATGTGGTAAGTTGAGCAAACTCATCTTTACGTAATAGACGTCAATGACTCTTTGAAGTGGTTCTGTCCTGGAATAGTTTGAGACAGCAAACTGTGGAGGAGATTTAGTTTGAGAACACTGTTCACAACGATGTGGTCAAGCCAACTATTTGGGAGCCAAACCCCTGCTAAGAGTGGCAAGTGTGGGGAGGGGGGTGTTTGCTAGTGCCCTTTCATGTTCCTTCTCTGAACCCCAACGATGAGTACTTCGATCATTAAACTACTGAAGCTCAAGACAGTTCCTTATTGAACTGGAGCTTAAAGCAGAACATCATAGCTGTAACATTTGTATTATGCTGTATATTTTGTTTATTTTGTGTATTGTCTTATCCCAATTTAAGAGTTTACAGAGCATGTCCTCTGGCCACTTTCCACTTAGGACTGCCCTCCAGATGCTGGAGACTTCCGCGCCCAGCAGTGCTCTGCCCACGGAGATGTGCGCTACCAAGGCCAGTACCATGAGTGGCTTCCCCTGGACAATGACCCAGGCAACCCTTGCGCCCTCAAGTGCAAGTCCAAGACCTCAGGCCTGGTGATGGAGCTGGCCCCCAAGGTGCTTGACGGGACACGCTGCTACACGGAGTCCCTGGATATGTGCATCAGTGGAGCTTGCCAGGTCAGAGAGATCCTATCCTCAATGCACTGTCACAGCTTTGGCAGTTGGTATTACTGTATGACCAGTAACTGAAATGGAGTTGTGTAACCATCCAGTGAGACAACTCCAGATACATAGTATTATTCTCGTTCTTACAAAACAAACCTGCTACTTATACCATGAGTATTGTTCTTCTGCCTCTCTGCTCTGATACTAGATATACCCTGCCATGGCCAAATTGCTTAACCAACTACACTACAGTGGTTTGAATCCCCTTGAATGAATGGTGAATAAATCAAAAGAGAAGCTATACACAGCAAGTGGAACTCTTCCAACACAAGGGCATCTGCTTAGAGAATGAATAAGAAATGAGCAAATATCCAAGAACGCGATTATGATTGACAACTTGGGAAATACTGTCGTTTTTTCCTGATTAAAGCAAATCACATACTGTACTGAAGCGCAGTGTGCGTAAATAGGCCTTAATAAGCAATCCTACCCCTGTTATGAGGAAATTGTGGTTTGGCTTAATATAGCTAGAATATTGTGCTGACGTCTACAATAATCAAATACATGTCTTTGTTTGGTAAAGAATATTGTAGCATTAAAATGCTGCCTTCGTTCAACAAAGTACATTGTGTCAGGTTAAAGGAATGGTTCACCCAAATCTCTAATTCAGATACCTAGTAAGTTCATACTTGTTCAGTACATTTGTAACTTAAAGGTGAACTCGCCTTCAATATTCAGAGACTGAGGGCTAAGGAAGACTAGCTGAAACCTCATGTTAGGTCCTTCCCTTCCCTTCTCCTCACATCAGATTGTAGGCTGTGATCACCAGCTAGGGAGCACGGCGAAAGAGGACAACTGTGGTGTGTGCAACGGAGATGGTTCTTCATGCAGGCTGGTGCGAGGGCACTACAAGTCCCAGCATTCCTTGGGAAAAGGTAAGAAATGTTCCAGGGATCACAGGCCTCATTTATAAAGCTTTGCGTAGAACTGGCATAAAAAGCTTGCATACGTAGACAAGCAAGAACATTTACGCACACCAACATTCTGATTTATAAAACGGTGCGCACGCAAGTGGAATTTGCGGTGCGCAAGTCCCACGCCTGCTTCCCTTTATAAATCACAATCAACTCTTAATTTTGCTCATTTAAATCTAAAATCGAATCTAAAATGGTGGTCAACTTGTCCAGCCTCGTGCTACGTGCAATGATATAATACGTGAGAGGTAATATTTCGATTTATGTTACACAATGGTATCCATTTCAAAGCGTTTCTCCTCTTTCATCCTTCTGCCAGCGGAGTCGCAGTTGCTCATTTCTCCAGTTTCTCTGCGTACGCAGGGGGGCCAGTGTGCGTAGAGGTGCGCACAGTTTCACGCCAAATTCGTTTTTTATGAATCCCAAAATTGCAGGAAAATGTGTGTACGCACGTTCTTGGGTGTACGCAAGCTTTATAAATGAGGCCCCAGGTGTTTAGGACCTGTTTAACAAAAAAAACTGCTAACACTCTAACTCATCTTTCTCTCTCTCTCTCTCTCTCTCTCTCTCTCTCTCTCTCTCTCTCTCTCTCTCTCTCTCTCTCTCTCTCTCTCTCTCTCTCTCTCTCTCTCTGTCTCAGCTGAGGACACAGTCATTGTCATCCCCTATGGGAGTCGTCATGTGCGGCTGGTCCTGAAAGGCCCGGATCACTTGTGTAAGTCTTGGTAGGTCCGGGGGGGTGCTACAGATAAATAATGATGCTTTTCATTTGATATTTTATTATAAGTGTTTCACAAATACTTACACCAGTACTCTACAAACAAGAGTTAGACACTCATCTGAGATATTTTTGGGACAGTGACTGGATCTAATGGCTAACTCTTGTCAATGGAGGCACCACTAGTTCTAGCTTATGAGGGAAGTCCCGGCAGAATTAGTGGGAGCAGTATTTTCTGTTCCCTCTGGCTTTAATGAAGTCTGGTCCAAGAGCTTCCAGCTAGTATCACTGATGTCAAGGCGTTGGCAGGAAACTCATACTCTGGTAAAATTGATAACAAATGTTCCATCCCTCCTCGATCCTTTTCCACTGTAGCCAGTTTCGCAGATCTTTTCGGAGAGGCGGAGAGTAGTTTGAGTTTTTTACACGGACAGATTGGTCATTAAAATATTCCTCCAATTTTCTTGCTGAGGGCAGTGAAATGGTAACCACCTGGCTGCGTGCGATGACTGCTGCTGCTTTGGGGATGTGTCTGTGCTTGTGTTCTTATTGTTTAAACGTCAACGCTGGATTTAGACAAGGGCCCATTAGGGTAGGGTTGACTTGAGGTCAAACGGTGGAAAAGCTGCTGCAACTGAAAGCATGTTTTGGTCCAAATGCAACAGTGAATATATTATGGTATATGTGAAACTAGATCTAACTGAATTGTACTGAGTTGTTGATAAAGGGACGTTCTGGTTTTAGCACTGTGCTTTTTAATGACAGTCTTTTTTCTTCTCAGAGGAGTTGAAAACAAAACAGCCATATAACCATAACCATGACAATCATGATGATGATTTGGGGAAGAAGGATTATTATAACTCTTATTATCTTCATCATATAAATCATCCTCATCATCATCATCATTATCACCACCACCTAGAACACAATTTGAACAGTTGCAGTGGTCATTGTGCTGTCGTTCATATACGGATGCTATATTCCATCTTTCCTCTAGACCTGGAGAGTAAGACCCTGCCAGGGGTGAAAGGTGAGCTTTCTCTGGATGCTTCTGGCCAGTATCACTTGGAGAACACCACCTTGGACTACCAGAAACTCCCCGACAAGGAAGTCCTGAGAATCACTGGACCGCTAGGGGCCGACTTCACTGTCAAGGTAACAAAGAGGGACCATGATCAACTATGTTAGCTGTTTGGCATTTGTGGAAATGTGGAAATGTACTGTATGCTGTGTTGCGTAGTATCTATCCGATCCTTTCAGATCTCCAATTGTGCAGAAGGGGGTTAGAGTCCATTTTGGCAAATGCAAACCAGGTTGTGTATCAATTCATTGGCACAGTCTTTCCCAAACACTGTTCCTGCATTGGATAACATCACTCATATTGCGATGTTATGGGATCCATGAAAATAGGATGCTTGGGCCAAATCAGTTCCGGATCAAATCAGCCTGCTATCAGGTTCTTGTTTCCGTGAACTCTGGGTGAACTCCCGGCGTCACAAAGAGTTCACGAGGATTTTGCTCATCTGTTTAGGTTTTAAGCCCATCGGGGGCATGAGAATGCCACTTAAAATCAAATGCACACACTGCTCCTTGTTTCACTTACTTCTTTTGGAGAAGCCACATGTTTTTTCGAAGCAGCGTGTCATTATACTGAAAACAAGGGTAGAGCGGGCTTTTTTTTCCGCTTCTTTTTGTTCCAAAGCGAGTGGTTTATTTTGGCTCGGTGATGTTATGAAATCAAAGGTTTTCGTTTCTTTGGCTTTATTGTGTGTCCTGATACAGTTCAGTGGTTTCAATGCCCCTTCATGGCACACTCTCGTCTGTGACATTTTGGAATAGACGGCCCACGGCTATAATATTAGAACTTGAAAGGTCCCCCTTACACAACTGTGGCATGCCTGATCTGCATTATTTAGTGTATTTACATGTAACGAAGGGTTAGGGAGTATGGAAGGCATGGAAGGGTTAGCAAGGGTGTGATATAAGGGTGTGATGTCATTGGCATGTGTCAATTGTGGTAGTTTGGTGCTTCACGTGATTGGCATTCGAATGCACAGGTGAAAGAGCCCTGTGGCAGTGAGATAGTTGAATGCATGCTCTTGGCATAACATAGCTGTCTACTATGGTTATGATAGTTCCTATGTATGGAAACCTACAGTATAGATCCCACCCCCTCACCCACCCATTTGCTCTTTGTCTGCTAGAGGAGGTTAGGTGAGTGTAACCCTAGGGCCACACTGGCTACCTCTACCTCAACAGCAGGTGTACATGGCAGAGCTGCTGTGGCTCTCACACTTGAGGCGTCCGTACTGACAGCGTTTCTGCTGTGGCGCTGCTACTGCCATCCCTATCTTTGTACATTGAGTTTTCCTTTGATAATGGCCATCAATAATATAATGTTTCATTTCACTTCATTATGAATGTGATTTATATTTAGTTTAGACAGAGAAGCGTGTGCTCAATTGTAAAAATAAAAAATATAAAAATATAAAAATAAGAATTTTAAAGAATTTTAAAAATTAGGTGCCAACCAAATCTAAAACTGTGTACGTATGTTCTGGATTCACTCTCTGCAAGATAGAGATTTTGTTCCCCTTACAAATGGGTAGGTAGTTTCCTCTGTTATTTGTTTAATAGTTGTTTAATAGTTGTTAAACAACTATTAGTTGTTTAATAGTTCTCCCAAATTTCGTTGTTTGGTACCTGTACTATATCAATGACAATAAAGACCATTCATTCATTCATTCAATTGTAAAACTGCATGTTGATCATGAAGAAAATAGACTGCCTAGGACAACTTATCTATTTATTTTCTTCTTATTTTTTATGTAACGTTACTTTACTTTAAATAGTTTTGATTAGCCTACTTGTCTATTCACATTTCCTAAATAATAGTAACATGGTTTGTTTATTGTTTAATTTTCGTTTTTTTAGTGCGAGTTGTAGACAGAAGGAAAAGCCATAATGCTGTATCTCTATCAACATTTACTGGAGGGACTTTGCTTTGGCTTGGAAGGGGAGATTCATTTTGATATGAACAGACAGTGTGAAACTTTCACGTGTGTGGGGAATGTTGATCGATAGGCTTTAAGAAGGGGGGGGGGGGGGGTTGGGGTACAACTGGGCCTAGTATCTTTTAAATAGCTCAAAGTAGGCTATAGTAAGAGATAACATGTATAGCCTGTATATACACTGCATAACATTCGCCACGGCATCTCCAGACTCTTTCACGTCTGTCACATGTGCTCAGTGTGAACCTGCTCTCATCTGTGAAGAGAACGGGTGCCAATGGCAAACCTGCCAATTCTGGTGTTCTCTGGCAAATGCCAATGGAGCAGCATGGTGCTGGGTCCCACTAGAGGACGTTGGGCCCTCATGCCACCCTTGTGGAGTCTGTTTCTGACAGTTTGTTCACACGAGTAGCCCGCTGGCGGTCATTTTGTCATTCGGCTCTGGCATTGTTCCTCCTGTTCCTCCTCGTACAAAGGAGCAGATATCGGTCCTGCTGCTGGGTTGTTGCCCTTCTACGGCCCTGTCCAGCTCTCCTCGTGTAATGGCCAGTCTCCCGGTATCTTCTCTACGCTCTTGAGACTGTTCTGGGTGACACAGCATACCTTCTTGCGTATGATTGTGCCATCCTGGAGGAGCTGGACTACCTGTGCAACCTGATTTGGCTGCAGGTACCGCCTCTTGCTTCCAGTAGTGACAAGGGCACTGGCAAAATGCAAAACTACAGAATATCTGTCAGGATAAGGAGAGAGAAATGGTCTGTTTTACGAGCAGTGTTTTTATACTTTTGTGAGTTTGTGTACATGTGAAATGTCACATGTATGAAATGTTAAATAACTGCCATATATTGAAGGCTGAAGTAATCCTAGAAAAAGGGGCCAAAGCACTTACTCCTATGACAGTTTCTGACATCTCATTTTGTTAGAAAATCATGAGAAATTAGTATTGTGAACCCAGTATCGTGAATCGTATCGAATCGTGAGTTGAGTGCATCGTTACATCCCTATTAGTTATTGTTACTTATTGGTACTTATCTGGGGTGAAAGACGACCTGTCATGCATCACAAATGAATATACAACCTTCTGCAGCAACAGCTGAAGAAAGTGAACCGATTATAACTAGGAAACTGTCTACTGGTTTTTGTTAACCCTCGTTCAGAGCAAGAGAGAGAGAGAGAGAGAGAGATCACTGGAAAAATACTGCCCTTCACTTGATGTTCTTTTAACTTATTAATATAATATAATTATAGCATAGCGTTTCTGCTATGACTACTTTTTAAAAATAAATTTTCATTTGAAACAGATGGCGGATCAACAGATAATTTAATAATCACCTGCAAAAAAGACGAATCTCTAGATGGCGTGCCACTGCAGTCATGATGATGGATGGTGCCATGTACTGTGAAATCTTGGGCGAGAACCTCCTTCCCTCAGCCAGGACATTGAAAATGGGTCGTGGATGGGTCTTCCAGCATGACAATGACAACAAAAACATACGGCCAATGCAACAAAGAAGTGGCTGAAGAATAAGCACATTAAGGTCTGGAGTGGCCTGGCCAGTCTCCGGACCTTAATCCTATAGAAAATCAATGGAGGGAGCTGAAGCTTCTAGTTGCCAAGCGCCAGCCTCGAAACCTTAATTTGGAGAGGATCTGCAAAGAGGAGTGGACCAAAATCCCTCCTGAGATGTGCGCAAACCTGGTGACCAACTACAACTACGTCTGACCTCTGTGCTTGCCAACAAGGTTTTCTCCTCCAAGTACTAAGTCATGTTTTGCTCGGGGATCAAATACTTATTTCCCTCGATCAAATGCAAATCAATTTATAACTTTTATATAAAGTGTTTTTCTGGATTTCTTTCTTGATATTCAATCTCTCACTGTTAAAATAAACCTACCATTAAAATGATAGACCGTTCATTTCTTTGTACGTGGACAAACTTACAAAATCAGCAGGGGATCAAATACTTATGTATGTATACTTATGTACAGTATGTATGTCCCAGCCGTAAGTGTGAAAAGGGCCATGGCTAATGATACGCTTCACTCAACAACCCAATTATCCCCTGGTGGGATCATTCTGATGCAGTTCAACTAGCATGTCCATTTCTCTCTCCCCTCAACCTTTCCACATGGTCATTAACAAATGGCAAATGGCCATGTGTCGATTACTTCGCCTTGAGATTTTTCCGAACGCGTCAAGCAGACGTTTGCCATGGGGTACGTTGGGGCCAGCGAGCCGAGCCCACATTAGAAATGATACCGGCCACTGATGGGAAACGCCAGTAAAAACAGACGCCTAAAACACAAGTCAGAATAGCACAATAACTAGGAATGTAGGAGACAGAAATCTGAGAAGCCGTAAATGCATAATATTCTAATCTGTCAGAGGGCAGACAGCCAATTCATATCGCAGCCCTGGAAAAGTCCAAGCAAGTGGAAAAACACATTAAAAAAATCGCCAGACAGTCGCTCCATTGTAAACATACATGTGGATGTATGTCAGAGTTCCGTGATTTTGACCAGTTTATTGATTTGATTTACGTCTCAGCAGGTATAATCCATCTGTTATGTTTTCCAGTAGAATACTGGTTTCATGGAAACTATTGACACATAATGAAATGTTATGTGTACAGAGCATCTTTGCTTGTTGAAAGTGTTTATGTCAACAATGACTCCTTGGTCATATCGTTGGGTTATTTACTGTAGGGGTGGTAATGGATGTGTTCATGTATTCAATGCGACTTGCTATGCAAAGTCAAGGGAGCTCTGAGTCCCTCTCAGTTATGTCTTGGCTTCGTAGACAAGACGTGTGGCTGAACACAGTGAATTCCACCACCAGTCAGACTTTTCCTCATCTTCTACTCTCTGATTGATTACACTCCTAGCGCCCGTGCCATATGATCCATCTGGGACCGAGCGGAGACAGGAATGAAGCGTGTGTTTCCAATAGATGTCTTTATTAGAACAATGGCTCTCTTCCTTACTCAGCCACACAGCCCCCCGGGCCAGGGCCTAGTCGTATAGCCCCAGCCTCATCATCTCCAGCCTTAACCCCCAGCCTCTGCCTTCCAACCAAACCCCCGCCCCAGGCCCAGGCCTAACTCTGGCTCATTGAAGCCAAATTACTACACTATGAAACACTTTGTCACTGTCAAGGAATGTCTATGAATGAAACAGGACAACACCCTGGATTCATTAAGTTGAGTTTTTTGAGGAATTAGACGTTGCTTCAATAAGAGTTTCAGTTCGGATCCCGAAGCAAACTGATTGACCGCTGGCAGTTACAGGTGTGTTCCAGAGTGTGTTTCCTTTCATATCCATCATATTTTGTTGATAAATCATCCCCCCATCAATCCAGTCCTGGAAACTCTCTCTTTTGTCCACCTCACTGATGTCAGCTGTCAGACAAGGCCAGTTGACAGGCAAGGGTTAACTACTATTTAGATGAGAGGGAGGGAACATCACGGAATGAGCGCTAGCTCTCAGAAGGAGCAGGTTCGAGTGATGATGGAGAGTTGAAGTCCTCCATATGGAACAACCTTCTCATCATTAGCCTCCATTAGCCCCTATCAAAGGCCTGGCTTTGGGGCCCCTGGGCTGAAATGGATCCAAGATGGCCTAATGTATTTGAGGGGCAGATTTCCGGCCAACGGTCTCTTATCCCGTCAGATGTAATAGACCTATTCATAATAGATTGATATGTCACTGATAGTGTGTTAGTAAAGTGCCAGCTGTTTTTTTTTGCTCTTTATAGGGTTTTGGTAACAATGTATTTGATGCTACAAGGTTTGATGTGTTGTGCATTTTTTCCGGGTATGATATCACTATGCATTTTGTTTCAAAAGTGCTACGTGTTGATGCTGATCAATGGGTCCCGTCTAAGTAGTCCTCTCTCTCTCCGGTTGGTTCTTCAGGTCCAGTATGCTAGCCGTGCAGACAGCGTGGTCCAGTTCATCTTCTACCAGCCCATCATCCATCGCTGGAGAGAGACTGACTTCTTCCCTTGCTCAGTGCCCTGTGGTGGAGGTAAGAGGCTGCTTGCCTCCCCCTCTGACATTCTGCTTACCCACTACTAAACCTAACGCTACTTCCTCACCCGAGACATTTGACCAAGACTCGAATGTCACGTTCCTGTCCTGAATTTGTGACATTCCATCGGCTTTAGGGTACCAGCTGACCTCTGCCGAGTGCTTTGACCTACGTAGCGGCCGGGTGGTTGTGGACCAGTACTGCCACTACTACCCAGAGAACATCAAACCCAAACCCAAACTGCAGGAGTGCAACATGGACCCCTGTCTTGCCAGGTCAGTGATCTAATAACCCTTATTTAAGTAGGACAGAGTTAGGGTTGGGCGGCTTCACATTTTTTATACCGTTAAACCGTCCCCAAATAAAACTGTGATTTATGGTTTAACCGCAGTTTACAGTGCTGCGATCGTGTATCCTTCTGAGGAGAAGTGGTCACGTGACACACACGATTATGATTGCTTTTAAGTAGTCTTTTTTGACAGGTTATTTTTTTATTTTTTTAAGTAAATCATCACTTTCATAGGCGTCTTCAACCACACAGAGTGGTGCTGGACAAACCTTAAGGCATGTATTATTATGTGCACATAATATTTTTGTTATGACGGTATTGATGGTATTGGTATTGACACCGTTGGTATTTTCAAATGCTGCGGTTTACTGTTTTGACAGGTTATTTATTTGACAAATTACATTGTTTACAAAACGTTGGACAAACACTCTTAAGGCGTTTATTATATGTAGCAATTTATGACGGTTTTATGACGGTATTGACAAAAAACTTTGCTATTTTCAAAACATTAGTGAAAAGCAACTGGCTCCATTTGATTTCCACCAGAGCACTCTCCATATCTTTTTTGGCCCTGAAAAACTCCTTGCTTTTTGATTTTTGATTTGATTTATTGACAAAAGAAAATACAATACATAGGCATTTGTGATTGTCAGGTAGTATGCTATGGTAGTATGTTTTTAGTAATTGGCTTACTGTAAGATGAAGCACCATCTAATGAATTTGGAAGCATTTGAATGTACTGGAGCAGACAAGATGCCATCAGCAGTACATCATCAATAAAGATCAGTTAGTCAGTACTAGTGGCAGCTATACAAGCAGCTATACAAGCCCAAATCCAAACAAACCCTCTCCACCATGTTTCACAGACAGGTGGCATGCTGTACATCCTTTCTTCTCAAAACATTTCACTTGCAATCACTCTGGTACATGATCATATTCATCTGTCCACAAGACCTCCAGACCTCTGCAGGTTTTTTATCTAACTGTAACCTGGCCATCCTTTTTGAGGATAACTAGTGGTTTGCACCTTGCAGTGAAACTGTCCTATCACTAACAATCGGAATCGGCCAATAATCAGTAAAAATGAGATCAGGGAAATCCGATAATGCCTTCTAGTCGGCGATTACGACAACTGATCAATGACGCAAACAACCTGAGACAATTCATTGTCGCATGCTCATTAACCTAAACGAGCCACTCTCGCATGCTTGTTAAACAAAAACTATTACTACTTCATTTCCAATCATAGTTAGCTAGCTTACTTACGTAGCTAGATTACTTATCAAATGCACATTTGTGATATGTTTCCAGTCACTCCCTCACTTCAACTGTGCTTACTCAGGCCGACAACACAGTTTGCACTGCGCTGTTCCGTCTGTTTATTGTTACGAGCATTATGTCTAATTGAGTTAACTCGTATTATGCTTACCATCACCAAGTTCTCCCATACTGTTCTTTTGGACTAGTATAGTAGGTTTATATCAACGGTAATCAAGTGCTTTAGTTGGTGAGCGAACTTGGTGATGGTAAGCATAATACGAGTTAACTCGCTGTTAAATTAATGTGAAAAATAGGATGATAAATACATATAAAACGGAGGTATGATCACTATTGCGTAGGTCATTTACATACACCCTGAACAAAGGCCATAGCAACTGCCGCTCTTCCCCTGGCAGTCTCATGCGCCTGTCTCGTTCAAATGCATGTCTACTACGTCCTACTTCTGCATCCAGTTGAATGTGTGATTCAAGTAGCGCACAAATGCACAACTAAGAATCAATACTAGACATTGACAGCTCTCTTATGCCTGCACAAATGATGACGGCGCACACTTGACTTGAGGCATAAACACCTGTGAAGCCAATTATCCCATAACTTTTGGTGCCCTGAAATAGGGGGACTGTGTATAAAAAGCGATTTCTAAATGGTGAAACCAATATGTAAACAAATACCAAAATTGCTGCCACGTGATTGGCTGATTAGATATTTGCATTCATTTCATTTCATTTCAAGCCTTTATTTCAACTCGGGGACCACTGAGGGAGACCCACATTTTCGGTGGGGCCGAGTGATATACAAATACATTGCAACACAATAAATACATAAACATACATAGTGCAACAAAAACACAATAAGAGCAATAACAATAACATTAATGAATACACATTTTAAGGATCAATCAAAGGTAGATAGATAAAATAGATATGCAAAGGTCCATAGTCATTGCCTTGAATTGATCAATAGATGGGAGAGAGTCTATTTCAAAAGTGCTTTAACGAGCAGTTGAAAAGGTGTACATAATGAAGTGGCCGGTGAGTGTATAATGTTGTTCTTGTTGCAGTTGTTTTTAGCTATATGATTTACAGTTCACTTTCCTCTTTCAGCGACGGCTACAAGCAAATCATGCCTTATGACCTCTACCACCCACTGCCCCGGTATGTATTGCACACACACACACACACACACACACACACTCACACGCTTCAATAAAATATACACCCTTCTCCTTGTCAACATCAACACATTCACTGTTGAATTTCAAAGATATTGATCCGGAAACCAGAGGTCTAGTATGCTTTTCATTCATTGCCTTCAGAATGTCCAGTTCTATTGAGTTGTGCTTAATATAGACACACACCCACAAACACACATACAAACAAACACACACACACACACAAACACAAACATAACCCCCCACACACACTCACACGCATACAATATAAGACAGAACCTGAGTATTCCCAATAACCTTTCCAGTTTCGAGACAGATTCACAAATCATTACATTGACAATTGACATTGTTCAGGCCTCTTCTAGCTCTTCATTTGTACAACTCCTGACCCTTGACCTCTGTGCTGTCAGGTGGGAGAGTAGCCCCTGGACGTCCTGTTCCACCTCGTGCGGCGGGGGGATCCAGAGCCGCTCTGTTTCCTGCGTGGAGGAGGACATGCAGGGCGTCATCACCCCCACGGAGGAGTGGAAGTGCCTCTACGTTCCCAAGACGGCCATCCTGCAGCCCTGCAACACCTACGACTGCCCCACCTGGCTGACTCAGGAGTGGTCACCAGTAAGATACATGTTGAACACTTCACTACACTCATCTTTGTTAAGACTCCTCCGATACACCTACAGACGTGACCCTTTCCCCACCCTGCCATCATCTCTCTCTGGTTGTCAGTGGGAAGAAGGCACCGTGCGCTGTGGGCTCATTGTTTCAGCTCGAGTGTGTTGCAGAGTTCAAGCATTAAATGCCATAATGAACAGATAGTCTCCTCATTTAGACCCTGTTCAAATAGGAACAACCTTAGCCTTGATTGCTTGGCCCGAGGGCGTTCTGCTGCTGAACTAAAAGCTTGACGAGAGTCTCAGGGAAATATCCCAAAGGATGAACGTCTCAAGTCTCGAAGCCAAAAACTGTTCTCTGCTGCAGCTAACCACCTGACCCTGCAATCATGCGCCGGCAAGCAGCTCGTTAGTCTCTGATTGGCCACATTGCCCTTGAGCAACGTGTTAATTAACATAAAAGAGAGAAGAAAAAAACGTCTTGATTAATCTTCTTTGGGGCCAGGCCGCGGCAACGTGAAAAAAGGACAACATTAACCAGACATTTGGATGTGTGAATTGCTCCACCCGACACCCCTTAATTCACACCACAAGCGGTGTACTCGACATAGCAGGAACACTTGTAACTGCTAAAGTAAACCCAAGTTAAAACCGAGCTCTCCCGTGTGTTCACCAGTAGCAATGCTTACCCCTCCCCCCTTCACCTCCATCCTGCCGGTCCTAGCACATCCAAAACACACAAAGCTTTAATTAAAAGCCCAAAAGTCAACGGTGCCACACATGCAGGTTATCAAGCGCCTGCTGCAGTTGTACTGGTCCAAACCCCCCGTGAAGGGGCTAGCTATGTCACAGAAGAGATGTATTGGGCAGTTCACTATTTCTTCCCTTATTTGGCACAGTGGCACTGTCATCTATCATCAACCAATCAGAAGTCCAACAATGGTCCCCTGTGACTTTTAAGTTCATATGAACCTCCACTCTCCTTTAAGCGTACATGGAGACCCAAAGAGACAGATTTGTGGCCCCCTAAAAAACCCGGGACACTGTTTACCTTGTGCATTCCTCCCTCTGAACTCCCCTTTAAATGCTTGTCTTGGCAGAGGATGCACAAAAAAAGGCTTAGGATTTTTTGCGGGTCTCTCTCCGTTTTCTCCCCTCGATTCGAAACCAGGAGCGTCAGAGTCGCAGAAATGCAAAGGTCTGAATAGAGCCATTGTCAGTAGCTGAGAGAGATGGTCCAGGACAGAGTGAGGAGTGATACAAGTGAAATCATTAGATTGGGTCTTGGCAAAACGACTACACTTCATTGTCATGTAGTCTAACAACTCATGTGAACCTGCTGACAACTAGGCTGAATAGATGAGGTAATGGAGGATGATAGTTTTATTTAGCAAAGCCTGATAGTGAACACATTTTTATTTTATTTGTTGATAAACTAAACATCCAGAAGGACAGAATCACACAACATTTCAACAAAATAAAGGCTACGAAAGAACGAATGGAAAAAATAACCACAATTATATAAACCCTTAACCCATAAGCACATCCAAGATTTAAAAAGCAATGTGGAATAACAGACAAAAGCAATAGAGGATGATGGGTATTTAGCAAAGCCTGTTACAGTTACCACATATCAGTGTATGTGGGCCATGTGGAAATCAAACACACAACTTTGGCATTACATGCTCTACTCCGGAGCCCACTGAGCCATTAGAGCCACTGATTACTGACAGTGTTCCCCCCTATCCCCTTCAGTGTACAGTGACGTGTGGACAGGGCCTGCGCTACAGGGTGGTCCTGTGTATCGACTACAGGGGTCTCCACGCTGGAGGCTGCAACCCCACTACCAAGCCTCACATCAAGGAGGAGTGCCTGGTCACTGTGCCATGCTACAAGCCCATAGGTAAGCAGCTGGCCCCAAACAAACTGCACACACACACACACTCACACACACGCACGCACGCACGCACGCACACACACACACACACACTCACACACATGCACACACGCACAAAACAACTCCCTCTTTCTCTGCTGCTTTAGAGAAGCTCCCAGTCGAGGCAAAGCCTCCATGGTTCAAGCAGGCCATCGAGCTGGAGGAGGAGATAGCCGTGTCGGAGGAGCCCACGTGAGTTTTGAGGGCCCCGCTGGTCCTCACTGTCCCCTTACACAGTGATCACTGAATTTGATTTACATCGAGATTTCTGCTGCTGAAAGTGCATCTTAGTACCCTATACCTAAGTAGTAATTCTGTCATTAATATAATCATAACATAGTGTTAACATCAGCACTCGAGTTGAGGGGGGATGAGGGGGGATGGCATCCCCCCCTGAAATAAAAACGGTCAAAATCATCCCCCTTCTAAAACTGTCATCCCCCCTTCCCATCCCATGTCATTTTATCAATGAACGTGGTATTACTGCTATTTCAACATTTAATTTTGCGCATATTGAGTAAAATACTGTGGGCGAGGGAGGCACGCACACATGCAATGACATTTTTACTAAGTCACTGACACTGAAGTCACTGACGCTGTGGGAATGCTAAAATTGTCTCCATATGATAAAATCCACCACCCCCCCTGATTTTCTTTTACAACTTGAGTACTGATTAACATGCTGTAATATGCTTATTAAAGCCAAGACTGGTATGTTTCTGAAACTGGTAGGTTTCACACTCTCACTGAAAAGCCTTCGACAACAAGATGGCCTCCCTCTGAGCTATTTGGCACAGTCACCCACCTATCTGTTGAAGCTATTACAGGTGCGGTGATTTAGGTGGAGAAACGCGGCTATAGCCACAGCTACGGCGTCTCCAGATGCAGAACACGGAAAACGGGGAGATTTACAACATTAAATATCCGTTTTACAGATTTAACGTCGCTCCGCCGGGGGAAGGAAGTGAGAGGCAGGCCCCAGATACTGGGTTTCTGCAAAGGCCTCAGGGTCCCATGGCTGTGATTTACCTAGAGGTTAAACTGAGGTAGACTCAGGGCCTTGCTGTTGCCTTGAAGCCTCCTGTATCGTAGCTCCGACCATGTCAACATCCATTTTCCTTTTAGCATCTGCTGTTCTGTACATTTTAGATTTTTCTCAAAATTGTATGAGCTGTGTTAATTTGTTTGCCCTTCCACCTGCGTGTGTGTGTGTGTGTGTGTGTGTGTGTGTGTGTGTGTGTGTGTGTGTGTGTGTGTCTGAGAGGTTTCACCCCTTTTTGCTGACACACTGAAGGAGCTTTGTCGAGGTTGATAAATGGAGTAGGATTTCGGCAGCCGTTGTTGACTCCAATGATAATGCTGGAATATGTCATGAAATGTCTCCTCCAATGTGATTACATTCTCTCACCAAGACCAGCAGCCACCAATACCCAATATCCATCGTGACATGGAATAGCATGTTAGCCTTTTTGAAACATCTCTCTCTCTGACTTGTGTTTTGTAGAGGGAAGCAAAAAAGAGGCACCGGGTGCCAAAGCATATGATTTTGTTCTTTTGCGAAAATGCATGTCTTCCCCCAAAAAGCACATAAATAACTGCGTATAATACGCTGTCGCTTGCAGGCCAACAACAATATCTGCCTGCCATATGGGTCCAGGTTACGGATGTGAGAGAATCGAGGAGGAAATTCCTGAGTTAGACTTATTGCACCTCCTTCGCCAGGGCTTTAAGCCTGCCATTAACCACCGCTGAGCAACACTTGAAAACTGTGACCAAACAAAAGGATTCTATTGTTGGAACACCGGAACCCGAATTAAGTTGAAATAAATTAGCATTTGTTCCACATTTGAAAGTTGTAATCACTTGACAATGAAGTGCAGCAAGACTCCATGAACCTTGTTTACAAAGTCACAGATGTGTCCTATCCAACTACCCATGAATACAGACATCATTGCAGACCTAGGGACTTCAATTTGCAGAGAAAAAAATTACCTAACAAGTCAGAATACTCTACAGCATGGATCACCGATGGGCGGCCCGCGGGCCACATCCGGCCCGCCAAAGCTGTATATTATTCTTTTTAAGCAGTGCAGCCGCTTCTATACGTGACGTGTGTGTCCATGTGTTCGTAGCATGAGATTTAAACAATCAGGAGTCACCTATGCGTCTCATGCCCGGCAATACAATAGTAACTTGGGAAAAGCATGCCCAGCGTCTGACAGTTCTATCTCAGAAAGTATAAATGTCACAGCTTATATATTCACACCGTAGGAATCCTGGTAACCAGATGCACATCTGTATATAATATGTTTTGTGTACCTTAGAAACTGTTGTCGCGGTCACAAGTAAAAAAAAAAATGGGTTTGAAACGGAAATTATGGAGTTTTGAACGTTCCACAATTTATGTGAATGGGGAGCCCGGAGCATGGTTTTCAAACAACACTGAATATTTCAACAAACTATAAATGTCACAGCTTAGATATTTACACCGTGGGAATCGTGGGACCCAGGTGAATATTTTGATAGATATTATGTCTGTGTACCTTAAAAGCTGTAGTTGTCGTCACTTTATATTAATGAATTGAGAAAATGTGAGCAGGGAAAAAATGCGTTCCAGTATTTAGAATATCTAGAGACCAACAGGTTTTAAAGATGTTATAAATCCATCTGTCAGCTTATTATTGGCGAGTAGCCTACACAACCTGATGCAGGAGGAGTCAGACCTGCCTCATTCACAAAGCTGCAACCTTCCTTCGCTGGATGTGCACTGAATGCCCTCTCTTGTTCAGTTAATAGTTCCACTGGCGTGTCCATATCCAGCTTTCAAGCTCGCAATTTTTCTGCGAAGGGCCTCTGACCGGTCAGGGTATGGCTCTTAGAATGCTGCATGCCTTGTGTAATTGTGACGGCGAAGATTGTCATTCTTTTGCAACAGCTACCGTTTCATTGCAGAAGAGGCATACAGGTTTAGCGTTAGGTTGGCAACATGAATGTGTACTTGTCAGTCCATTCTTTATCAAAGCTGCCGTTTTCCACATCAATTTTACGCTTCAGGTTCTTTGAGAGTGACATTTTGCATGATTAATAGTGGTGATCTGGTCTAGTGGATAGTGACTTGGACTTGGACTTGGACTGACTCTTGCCTGAAACACCAGTAAGGCAATCAGTGAGTAAGGCATTTAGCCCTACATTACTCCAGGGAGAATGTCCCTGTAATCTCTAATTGTAAATCGTTTTGGATTAAAAGCGTCTGCTAAATGGTCAATTATTATTTTAATCATTTTGATGGACAAATTAGCAGCTCTGCCAAAGTGATGACAAAATATTTAAATCGCCCCTGGTGGCTGGCTGCAGTACAGGTGTTAGGAGTCTATTCACACAGAGGCTAATAAACATTAATAACATTAATTTTGTAAGAAAGTGAACATATAATTAAATTTTAATTTTGCCATTTAGCAGACGCTTTTATCCAAAGCGACTTACAATTACGAATTACAGGGACATTCCCCCTGGAGTAACTGAGGGCTAAGTGCCTTACTCAAGGACACACTAGTAGTGGTGTGGTTTCAGGCGGGATTCGAACTCACAACCTTCCGATCACAAGTCCAACTCACTATCCACTAGACCACTATCCACTAGACCACCACTACCCCCATATTAAACAATAATATGGTAATTATGCCTAAACAAAATAAAACAAATATTTGTAAACAAATACATTTTTTATATCCGGCCCCCACAGTGTATGCTTAGATGAATTCTTGGCCCTTGGATTGGTGACCCCTGCTCTACAGCATGATTTCTGTTGTACCTTTAAAAATATATTTTATTTAAGTGAGAAATCACTTTTAGTAAAGTTTTAGTAGAACAATCTGAATACACATTTGCATATCATGGAAACGCTAGACATATTATTCAAAACTCTCATTGGATTATTTCTCATTATGTCTATTAGAAATATGAAGGTAAAGACAGCTGGCTTTACTCCAATTTTACACATTTTTTAACATGCAAATTAGAACCTATGGGCCGGTTTCACAGACAAGGCTTAAGCCTAGTCCTAGATTAAAAAACATCTTCAATGGAGATTTTACATTGAAAGTGTGATTTAGTCCAGGACTAGGCTTAAGCCTTGTCTCTGAAACCGGCCCCTAGTGTTGACATTGCAGCTGATGTTCTAATCCCCAACTCGTGCCTGTGACTCATCTGTTTGTATATCACAAATTACTCCTTACTCCACAAATTAGCACTTGTAAAGACCCAACTAAACTCTAATTACGAGTTATTTATTGAAGTGGATTGTAAAGTTGAGGATGTCGCTTTGTTGTGGTTTCACGGCTCAGCCAGGGAAGAATGTCTGACACCAGTCCATAGATGTAAACATTTATGCGCTTTCCATGGCGGAATGCAACACCAATAGGATGTCTTGATGGATTGGAGAGAGGCCAGAGGAAACTGAACTGTGGTTCCATTATAACTCCATTGGGTTAAATGAAGACCCACTTTGGGCACATATGGGGCTATCCTTGGTGTGTGTGTGTGTGTGTGTGTGTGTGTGTGTGTGTGTGTGTGTGTGTGTGTGTGTGTCTGTGTGTGTGTGTGTGTGTCTGTGTGTGTGTGTGGTGTGTGTGTGTGTGTGTGTGTGTGTGTGTGTGTGTGTGTGTGTGTGTGTGTGTGTGTGTGTGTGTGTCTGTGTGTGTGTGTGTGGGGGTGAATACCAGCCTGTATACCAAAACAAAATACCAAGATCAAGATGGTTTCTGAAAGGGTCAGGGTATTGCTCTCCAAATTAGTCTCTTCTGAATAGTTTTGAATGTATTATATCATATGCAGTTCATTCTGATATGGGCTCATCCGAGGTATGAGTGTATAAACAGCCGTTTTTCAAACCAGGAATAGACATATAGTAATGCTTTAAGTGTAAGAACACTTCATTGTCTATCTAGCCCTACTGTATATGCAGCCTTCTGCTTTAATTGGGTTCTGCTTCCTCTGAGGAACTTAAATGAGCCACGAGTCACTGGATGCCGCTCTCTCTCTCTCTCTCTCCCTCTCTCTCTCTCTCTCTCTCTCTCTCTCTCTCTCTCTCTCTCTCTCTCTCTCTCTCTCTCGCTCTCTCTCTCTCTCGCTCTCTCTCGCTCTCTCGCTCTCTCTCTCTCGCTCTCTCTCTCTCGCTCTCTCTCTCTCTCGCTCTCTCTGCTGCTCACTGCTTCCCTGCTGCACTCCTTTTCTGTCTTTCTCTCTGCTACTCTTTTTGTTCTCTGCTGCTTCTCTCTCCCTCCCTATCACTTCCTCCTTAACACAGTTGAATGTGTGACAGCTCTGTTTCGGAGCCCTATCTTTCTCACACTCCTGAGAGGCAGGCTGGCGATCAAACCGTTCAGCTTTTCGGAGAAGCCAATAAAGTCCACTGATCTACAAGAATTTCCCCCTCTCTGATCCATTCTTAAAGACGAGGAAGGACGCATCAAAGCAATTTATCCAAGAGAGGCCGCCCCCTAATGCCTCGCAGCTGTTCAATTAACCGCAGCGGGGCTGGATTTCAGAAATACTTTGTCAGTTTATGAACTTAGCAAATGACTAAAATCTGTGAGAGGAGGACAAATGCCAGAAATGCACGATTCTCTATCGATGACACTTTAGTTTTACTGCTGGTCTGTATTTTACACTTTGTGAGACAATGCTCATTCAGTAGACTATTGTCTAATTTGTAAACTTGTGTTATTTATTGTGTGTGTGCGCGTGTGTGTGTGTGTGTGTGTGTGCATGTGTGTGCGTGTGTGTGTGTGTGTGTATGTGTGTGTGTGTGTGTGTAACTGTGTCCATGCGTGTGTTTAAACCATCATTGGTGTCTTTGCAGGTTCATCCCGAGGCCCTGGCAGCCCTGCAGTAGAACATGTGGCGCAGGGACCCAGAGACGGACAGTGAAATGCCAAGTCATGCTGTCCTTCTCCCAGACTGTGGCTGACCTACCAGACGATGAGTGTGAGGGGGCCAAGCCACTGGGGAGCCAGCCCTGCTATCGTACCCCCTGCCCTGGGCTAGAGGGCCAGGAAGAAGAGGAGGAGGAGGAGGAGGGGGCCCATCAGAAAGAGGAGCTGCATGACTGGGAGTATGAGGGATTCACAGAGTGCTCTGAGAGCTGTGGAGGAGGTATGGAACATAGGGTGCCTAACTAACTGTACCCACACTTTCCGATGTGGCAGCACAGTATGATGATAGTTAGAATAGCACATTTACCATTAGAGGTCATACATCACTGACTCCCATTCTGACAGCAGCTGGGCTAGCACCATGCCAGGGAGACAGCTTATCCCAACATCCTGCCAGCTCCAGTTAGGAATACCTTTTATCTCTGGGCACCTCTGAAGCCCAGCCTTGCACAATTTAAAAGCCCCCTCCTCGCTCCCTTCCCTCCTCTGTACTGTCCTGTGTGTGTGTGTGTGTGTGTGTGTGTGTGTGTGTGTGTGTGTGTGTGTGTGTGTTTGTTCGTGTGAGTGCATGTGCATGTGCATGTGCATGTGCATGTGCATGTGCATGTGCATGTGTGAAAACCCCAAGTCCCCATTCTGGGATGATTAGAGACCCGTATTCGGTGCCACACACACAACTAGAGGGCTGCGCTCCTGTGGACCATCACACCAGTGCCTCCTTTGAAGTCACGGGACAGCGTCTGCCATCCCCCATTATGTCCCCCTGACCTGATTAGAAGCAAGCTCAGAAGTGTACAGCCACCTTTAACACACACTGACACTCACGCTCCGAAAGTTTCCTTCAACGTGGGAACTAGACATAGCAGGCACCTCTGTTGTTTTCATGTTCCCGTTTTTATTCTGTTTTCACAAAGGCCCTACAGTAGTATTTGGGTTGCTCCATTGCAAAGGCAGTTGCTGATGTTCATGCTTGTGTGGTCACACGTGTGTATGTTAATGTGAACAGAAAAGATGAATGTGCGTGCGCTTGCATTTCAGGCAGTGATGAGAGGAATCTAGCCCCATGCAATACATAAAAGGCCATAAAATAACCATAAAATAAATCTTCAACTCTACACGTAACTTTGGGGCTAGCATTCACTGATGTTACTGATGGTTTTGTTTTGATCTATTTTTCCTGTAAAGCAGCGCGTTGTATTGCATCTGTGTATGAAATGTGCTACAGTATCTATAAACAAAGTTTGATTTGATTTACTGATGTACAGTAAATGGTCCTCAGTATAACTTCTAAAAGGATTTCCTCTTGATGGGCAGCAAACGTCAGTCAACATGTGTTGTGTGGTTGTATTGCAGGGTTGCAAGAGGCGGTGGTGATCTGTCTCAACAAGCAGACGAGGGAGGCGGCCGATGAGAGCCTGTGTGTGACGTCGCGCCGGCCCCCGCAGCTCCTCCAAGTCTGTGGAGCTCAAACCTGCCCACCCAGGTAAGACCCCACAACCTGACGAAAACATCGCCCTAGTACATTACAATAGGTCAGCCGTCCCAAGTTATGAGAAACACCACGTTTTCTCCTCAAAACATGTTTTAGTGGTGCTTTGGGATCTTATTCGGTTACTCCTCCACCATTTGAAATGTGTTACGTCTGATAATTGGGAGCAGATTTCCGTGTCTAAATGTATCACTTCCACTACGAAATATGATGGGGAGTATGTCTAAACCCACTGAGGCCATGTCTCTTTCAGTCAAGGGAGAAATCTAACCTCAAACCAGAGGTTACTAGAGGTTACTACTACTACTCACCAGTAGACTGGGCCATTTACCCTAGTCTATCATACATACCTAGGGCTTCAGACAGCTGAGTGTCCCCAACCTCTCTGGTCATCACTCTCACCTAAGCCAGTAGGAAGTAATCTGAGGCAGACACAATGCAGATCTCGTGTCAGCCGGGCCAGCCCCCCCAGGGGGCATCTGTAATATCAGACCTGTCCGTCGTCTGCAGAGTGAAGAGCTCCAAGAGGAACAGCGCAGACTTATGGTATATGTCAGGGGAGGCTGGTGGAGGTAGAAATCAGAGGATAGGCTCCATTCCATGCACACAATGAGCCTGTCCTCTGATTTCTACTTCCACCAGCCTCCACTGGTATATGTACAGTGTATGGCACGTTCTGACAGTGATTCAATGTGGATACTTGACCAAAAACGACTGTATTACTCACAGTCTGGGATTCAATCAATTAAAAGTGGAGAGTTTTTCGACACACACAGAGCATTCGAATCTGTGTTCGATTTGTGTATAGTTAAGCAATATCACACGAGAGGGAGTGTGTTATACTGAATATCAGCACGGCTATGATTCGGTCGTAGGTACGAGTCCGAATAATCACAAAAAAACACACACAAACATGTAGTCTAATTAACGGTCATTTAGTAGAACATCTGTGCGGCGGAGTGATACATCGTTAAAAGTCCCAGTGCTGTATATCGTAACTCATGGAATGCCTCTTGTCCAATCAAATTACTTGGTCGGAACTAACTGTTGTATAAATACTGTATATACTGTCATGAAACATCTGCATTATGACATATGTACCTCTCAGAGATATGTATTTGAGGCATTACACAGTAAGCTGTTAAAATGTCTGAACCGTAGCAGAATGTTGAGTAGATGTTGTGGTCGGCCACACGTTCAGAGTTTACACTTTACAGTCCCGGTGTTCTATTGCTGCTCACACTGTTGTTAGAGAACGCAGAGGCTCGCCGCCTCCCCCCGGTCTGTTTTTCCAGGCCTCGAGTTCTGTTTTCAGGCACAACAAACGCTGCGTTGGACTTGTTTCCCTTGGCCGTGACCCCCTCTCCCTCAGGCCTCCTCATCCCCGTCCCATTTTCAACAACAGGGTTTGGATCCTTTTTCCTCAAAAGCTGAAGCCATGGACCCTGTTGGCTTTCCTGGAGATAACCACTGATCTGTATGCAGTTGAATAAGTAGGCAGATAAAGTTAAGAGATGGTTTGGTTGATTGGTTGGATGGATAGAATGTTAGATAGATAGATAGATACTTAGATAGATAGATAGATAGATAGATAGATAGATAGATAGATAGAGCTTTTTATCAGGGTTGATTTTCTGTGTTATTAAAAAGTGAGATAGGTTGGTTGTTGGTTGGTTGATTTGATGGATGAATAGGTAAATGAAAGAGAGCATGGATAGATGAGAGGGGAGGTATAGAAAGATCAAAACAATTACGATTGAAGATTGACAAAAAGGATGAGTTTGCATCTTTCTTTTAATTGGTGTGAATAGCTTAAAGGTGGAAGGAGTAGCAGGTGGAATAATTGGAATAATAATAATAATATTCTATTATTTATTCTATTATTATTATTATTATTACAGTATAAATAAATAATAAATTACATTATTTACATTAGTACCAAAGGTGTGAACACACCTTCTCATTCAATGGTTTTTCTTTATTGATATATTATTTTCTACATTGTAGAATAATATTGAAGACATCAAAACTATGAAAGAACACATATGGAATTATGTAATAAACAAAAAAGTGTTGAACAAACCAGAATATGTTTTATATTTTAGATTCTTCAAAGTAGCCTTTTGCTTTTTTAGTGGTTTTCTCCCACATTCTAAAGAAGAGAATGCTGGGCGGTGTTCACAGTTTCCTTTTCCACTGACACACACACACCAAGCTGATTGAGAGAATGCCAAGAGTGTGCAAAGCTGTCATCGAAGCTACATAATATCTCCCGTTCTACCACATCCCAAAGGTGTTCTATTGGATTCAGATCCGGTGACTGGGGAGGCCACTGAAGAACACTGAACTCATTGTCATGTTCATGAAACCAGTTTGAGACGACTTTTGCTTTGTGACATTACCATGCTGGAAGTAGCCATTAGAAGATGGGTACATTGTGGCCATGAAGGGATGCAAATGGTCAGCAACAATACTCAAATAGGCTGTGGCATTCAAGCAATGATTGCTTGGTATTAAAGGGCCCAAAGTGTGCCAAGAAAACATTCCCCTAACCATTACACCACCTCCAAGAATGAGTGTATCCATGTATGAGTGTAGTGTGTACAGGTGTTCCTAATGAAGTGTTCGGTGAGTGCATGTCGAAGAACAATAGTTGGACTTGCTGATGCAATGTGTTTTCTGAAATTTATTTTCTTTTTTTAAGGCTCACTGCCAAGGCATTTGGCCCCTAGTCATTGTTTTAGTTTTTGCTTTGTTTGTTTCTGTTTTGTCTGTCCGTTTCATCCCCTTGTACAGCGTCCTTGGGTTTTTGAAAGGCGCTATATAAATTAAAGTTATTATTATTATTACTGTTGGTTCGACCATAGACAGCTTCTTCATAGCTTTTGACCGTCCTTTTGACCACCTATCTGCCTTCCTGTCTGTGTTGATGCAGGTGGGAAACAGGAGAGTGGAGTTTGTGCTCTGCCACCTGTGGCGTGGGTCTCATTACCCGCAACGTGGCCTGCACTCACCGCCCCTCCAGGGACAGCAACCGCACAGAGAACGTGAGGGACGAGGAGTGTCGGACCCCAAAGCCCAGCCCTGTCCAGGCCTGCAACCGCTTCGACTGCCCCCCCATGTGGGACCCACGTGACTGGGGACAGGTAGGACCTCATTGTGCGGGACACTGGGACTAGTGGATTGAATGGAAAATGAATGTTCCCAATATCCGTTTTCCACAATTAGCCTTTGGTAAAGGGATAGGTCACTCTTTTACAAAAACGAAAAGTCAGATGGTTCCTTACTTAAATGGTCTATGGGGCAAGAAGGGTTTACTTCAATTCACTTTAGCCACTACTAGAAATAAAAACAATGCAAAGTGATTGACTAAAATACCTGAAATTAACCATTTATTGGTCCACGTAGTGTTCCCGTAGCTGTGGTGGCGGGACCCAGAGGCGAGAGATGCTGTGTAAGCAGAGACTGGCGGACGGCAGTGTCCTCGAACTGCCTGACACCTTCTGCCCCTCGCTGATCCCCCCAACCAAGCAACCCTGTGGCCAACAAGAGTGCCCGCCTCGATGGGCCACCACAGACTGGTTGCAGGTACTGATGCATCTAAATCAATCAATCAATCAATCAATCAACCAATCAAGCGAAGTATTAATTCTAATCTAGAGCCTGTTAGAAACAATTTTAGTTAAAAACAACAGGCACCGATATGTGTGTATCATTTGGTACCAGGTAGTTAGTAGTTCCTATGTGTTCCTATCTTTCCATTGGCTAGTGCTCGACCACCTGTGGAGAGGGGACCCAGAGGCTGCAGGCGGTGTGCCGGAGGCCAGGGGAGGGAGGGCAGCTCCAGACCGTAGCCCCAGAGGCCTGCGCTGCTACACCCCAGCCCACCAGAGTCCGAGCATGCTCCCTAAGGCCCTGTGAGAGTAAGAGATCCTCTGTTTGGGCACGAGTCCTATACTGTTCATTCATACTGTCAGCCAGAGAGAGAATGTCGCAAGAGAGGTTAGGCAAGCAAGCATAACATTCCCTAGTCAACTATGAATCCACTTGAGCTGCATTTCTTGCCATGCCATGTGTGTAAGTCAAGGTTGAGGTCCATTCTGTCTGAACTGAATTACAATTGTAGAAATTCTCAATTGAAAACAACAGCGATTAAAAATATAAAATACATTTATAACTGTTTTCAGTCTGATTTGTTTTCAGTTACAATAAGAGTTCTCGTAGTTGAGTGTTCAGATGAGTTGAAGATCTCATACCTCTTATAAAGATGCATTTTGCTTAACTTTGATGTTTGAGTAAAACTGTGCTATTCCTTTTTCCTCCCAGAGACCATCAAGCCAGTGGTTGTGAAGCCGGACCCCAGCATCCTGGCTCAGAGGAAAGTGTACATCCAGTGGAAGAAGGGCAAGAAGCTGCAGTTTGTGGTGGGTGGCTACGCCTACCTGCTCCCCTGGACCTCAGTAGTCCTTCGCTGCCCTACCCGCCGCTTACGCAAGGGCCACATCCAGTGGCTAAAGGAGGGGAAGCCTCTGGCCGGCTCGCCGCACCTCTCGCTCACCCCGGTGGGCTACGTCAAGATCCAACAGCTCCGGCCCTCTGACGCAGGAGTCTATACATGTGTAGTGGGTCAGAACCAGGAGCACTTTGTGCTCCGGCTCATCGGTGGTAAGCAGAAGCTCTCTGTGCCCGAAGGTGAGTCTTGGCTCGCCAGCGCCCAGGGGAAGGCGAGCCAGCCGGGTGTAGTGATGGCGGGAGAGAAGGCCAAGGAGCTGCGTCTCTCTCTCAGTCAATACGACGCCATCGTCCAACGCCTCCTCAACCTCAAAGGCTCCACCCAAGACAGCCTCGGCTTCGTGGAGATTCCCGACTCCAGCGAAAGGAACAGGTCCACCCTGGAAGACGAAGAGTCCCTGCTGGAACCCTCCAGTCCCATTATGTTGGTGGTGGACACCCATCGACTCGATGAGGTCATCCACAACCTGTCTGAGGGCTTGGGAGAATCTAAGGGGGAACAGCTCATCACTCAGCTACTCAGTGACCTGACCAGGAGCCAGGGGGAGAGCAACGAGTCCACGCTGCACCCCTCGGAGGGGCCTGAATCCTCCACCCAGGGCCCCCTCACTTACAAGCCCAACGTCAAAGCCTCTACCCAGGCCACCAGGCCCAGAGGCCCTGTTATGATCCAGAGACCCCACAAGGTTGGTGGAGTGTCGTCTTCGGAAGTGGTGGTGGCCCATGTGGGGACCCTGGTCCTGCTGTCCAGACAGACGTCGAGTGTGGAGCTGTGGTGCGAAGCACTGGGAAACCCTGAGCCCACCATCGTCTGGGCAAAGGACGGGAAGGAGCTTTGTTACAGTAGCAGGTAAGGAGAACCTGGCTCGTGATTAGACATAGACAAAGACTATTCTTGGAATAATTTGGCTTTGTAGACACGTCGGTAACAGTTGTGCCTCTATACCTGTGTAGTAACACTGCAATTACTATAGTAACAACATTTGTATGTTTTTACCTAGGCGTTATATTTTCATGGACAGTGTTTATGCTCCGTGTCACCACTAGGATTGTGCCCCATCTGTTTTTGGTGAACCAACTGTCCTGGGTTCAGTGTCTGTCTTGTTTGCATAAGAACTGTCCTGGGTTCAGTGGCTGTCTTGTTTGCATAAGAACTGTCCTGGGTTCAGTGGCTGTCTTGTTTGCATAAGAACTGTCCTGGGTTCAGTGGCTGTCTTGTTTGCATAAGAACTGTCCTGGGTTCAGTGGCTGTCTTGTTTGTGTGGTGGCAGAGTAGGCCTCTTGCCAGGCGGTTCCCTGAGGATCCAAGCTCCTGGCAATGTGGACACTGGACTCTACACCTGCACCGCCAGGAACCGCCTGGGCTCTACCTCACTGTCCTCACAGCTGCAGATGTCAGGTAAGAGACACGTTATCAACATATTAAGAACATGCTACTTACATGCAGTACCATATCCGACTCACTCGGATAAGAACGTTAGTAGTGCAGACCCGTAGCCAGCCTGCTAATAACGTAGCTAGTAGTAGGCTAGCTAGTTAGGTTAATATAACAACCCTACCCTGTTTGGCTGTTTTTCTGAACATCTGTTCAATGTTCTGTATGGAGCCCCCCTGGGGTCACAGGGTAGAAAAAAATGATTTGATGTGTGAATCCGTTCCCTCGGTTTTGTAATTCGTTCCCTCGGTTTAGTAATCCGTTCCCTCTGTTTAGTAATCCGTTCCCTCGGTTTAGTAATTCGTTAGGGTTAGGGTTATGGTTAGGGTTAGGGTTAGGGTTAGGCCCTACGAGCCAGAACGATCGCAGGGATTCTAACCCTAACCCTAACCCTAATCCTTGCGATCATTCTGGCTCGTAGGGCCTAACCCTAACCATAACCATAACGAATTACTAAACCGAGGGAACGGATTACTAAACCGAGGGAACGAATTACAAAACCGAGGGAACGGATTCACACATCAAATATTTTCTTTCTACCATGTGACCCCAGGGGGGCTCCGTAGTTCTGAGACAGTGGGGCTGCTGTTTTCTTTTTCTTCCAAACTACGTCCTCCTTCTGACCCATTTTGGGACTGCAGCCGGCTGGCTCTGGTTGTAGCAAGCTATGTGCGTATTCTTTAATGTGTCGCTGTGTACGTTGTGTATGTCGCGCGCCAGTTTGAATGCAATCATTTGCAATGGAAGGAGAATCACAGTTGCTCTAAAAGTGGTGCTTTTAACAACGTTAGGGCTTCAGTTTGGTTTAGATCATTTTTGATTACTTTAGAATTATTGCACGTCGTTATTTAAAAGGGGCTTTGGTCGTGAGGGGAGGGGGGGGGTCGTTCAAACCGTCCGACCCCCCCCTCGCTACGGCATGTTTTTATGTGATGTTGGTGTCCATTCCTAGTCTTGGATGGTCCTAAAATCCAAGGCCAGAACTACAATTCACACCTAATTCAACCTAGCAAATCTTCAAGATTAAATCTTCCAAGACCTAGAAAATCTTCATTCTTTAACAACAGCTCCACACAAACACACACACACACACACACACACACACCAAACTCTGGAGGCCAATCCTGCTGAGTCAGCGGTGGAGAATTTCCGCAGCACGTGGCTGGGGTCACCTCCAAGCCGCGCCGACTGTCCTCTCCACAGAGCATGATTAGTCGCGACCTCCCCACACTGTGAACAAAGAGCCGCCACTGTCGGTTTCCTGATGCACCGGCCTTTCCCTCCCCATCCGACAACGATTACAGACTCCAGGCAGCGTTTCAAAGCAGATTAAAGTGGGTGCGCCTGCTCTCCTAATCTAAATGGAGGGGATAAGGGGCTTAAAGTGTTGAAAAGGGTCCAAACTATGTCTTCCGAGCCTTTCAAGTACAACCTAGCAAAAGGCCACGTATCATGGGTGTATTTCCGACACTTCACTCGTCTCAAGGAGGATATGCATTACACACGACTTGAAACACAAAGTGCTGTACAGTACATTCAAGTCAAGCTAATACATGATAGACCCTATATGACACAACTGATACCTATATCAGTTGTCAAACCATAACCTTGCTGAAAATAGCTAGCAGTAGGGCAGATTGCAGATACAAAATGTATTCAGTTAGGTTAAGTTAGGTTATTCAGTTAAAACAAATATTTTGAGTGCTTGAGTGTTTAAAACACAGGGCTAAAGAAGGACATGAATTGCATCCACAGTGCTGATTATGCATTAAACCATCATGTATATTTATATTTGAGAGTGCTGGCCGTATAATTTATTTTGTGATTTTGTCTCTTGGTATGTTTGTATTTTTAGGTGACAAAGAAGGGAACAGTCTCCAAGGTGATGGCATGGCGGAGAACGTGTCTCTGTGTAGAGAGAGCAGTAACAGCAGCCACGCACCAGAGCCCTGCCATGGACAAGCCTGCCCCCTAAAGTAGGATTGTGTTACTGTAAACTTTTCAACATGACCCTAACCTACTATCTGCCCATGCTGCAACAACATAAAGTACCAGTCAAAAGTACAATTGAATGGGGAAGTGTGTCCAGACTTTTGACTGGTACTGTACCAATTGGCATACATCGTTGTGTGTGTTTAAGCACTGCATAGCAATGCGTATTTGGTACCTTGCAATGTATGCAGTATGGTCATTTAGCTGACACTTTTAACCATTGTAAGTTATAGTAAACACATTATGTGCAGTGAATGTGGCCTGGTGGCAATCAAAGCCATAATCCTGGAGTTGCAAGCACCGTGTTCCAATCAGCAGAGGCGATGGCACCACAGCTGGGCTGTTGCTGTTCCTACAGTATTCTGGTCCTTATGGTGGACTCTTCCTAGACGCAGAGAGGGATCGCAGCGTAGTGAAGTGAAATGACGCGGAGAGAGCGGTGGAGTGGGGTTTTATAGAGCTCCACTCAGCACAAGAGGAGTTTCCTGTCTAGTCTCTGACATCCTACTGTACTGTCTGTCAGTAAATGAAAAGCCAGCTCTCATTCATTCTCTCTGTGTGTGTGTGTGTGTGTGTGTGTGTGTGTGTGTGTGTGTGTGTGTGTGTGTGTGTGTGTGTTAGGAGTGCACTGACTCCCCACTGACTCCTCAGCCATCAGTTGCAAGAATAGGCCGGACAACTGCAGGATAGTGATTGTGTACCCACCTGATCTATCTCCTCTTTCTCCGGTGGCGTAGATGGTCAGCGTCCCCCTGGTCCCCCTGCTCAGTCAGCTGTGGGGGGGGGCTGCAGAGCCGCAGGGTGAGCTGCCAGCGGGGGCCGGAGGGCGGTGCCAGCGAGGTGGACAGGCAGCGTTGTGCGGGGGCAGGGAAGAGACCCCCGGACACGCGGCCCTGCAACCCTCTGCCCTGTGTGAGGTGGGCTTCCACTCCTTGGGGTCCGGTGAGTAAACCTGCCCATGGCAATCTCTGCGGAATGTACTTTATTGCACTATTTGGGCGAAGGATCTATTTCCCAATCCCAGCTATTCATGTTTGATTTCATACATTCATACATCAAAGCATTTTCAGATTTGATGTAAATGAAAAGCACTCTATGAAAATCACCACAACACAATTTTTTATAGTGGTAAAACATTTTTTTAAAGAATCCCAGGGATGATGGTGAGTTTTTAAATTGTCCACAAGGTGGCAGCTTAGTGATTTTTTTTCCACACTGAAAGGTGTGTGTGAGTCTTTTTATTTTAAGACTTTTGGATAACACAAGAAGGCCCCAATCAAACAAGAATCATGCATACAGATGCTGTATGAATGACTGCTAACATTTCCATATGTACAATAAATGGTATGACATCTGTGTGTTCCAGTGTCATGGTCACTGTGTGGGACCTCGTCTGGCCACGCAGCACTGCCATGTCTTCTGCCAGGATGGGAATGCCACCAAAGTCCCCCAAAGGATGTGCAGCGCCCTCCACAGGCAAGTCCAGTATTGCAATGTTTGCTACCCTTGCTCAACGTTTCATCAGGGCGGCAGGTAGCCTAGAGGTTAGAGAGGCAGGTAGTCGAGGTCAGAGAGGCCAGCTAGCAATCCGAAGGTTGCTGGTTTGATCCCCGCCTCAGGAGGGAGCTACATGTGAGCTGGTGACTGGAGGGTTGCTGGCATCATATCTAAGGTGTCTACCACTGCATCTGTTTCCTTAAGCATGACACTTAACCCCTGATTGCTCCAGGGGAGCTGACTACTTCTGAACCTGTGCCTACAGCGAAACAATGTTTTTGTTATACTTTTGTTAGACAAAAAGGTTAAATCTAATCTAAAAGGATTTACTGTTATATAAGAACAAAACAATTGGTACATTTTAAGATAGTACTGTATAGATAGAGGTATTACAGATACATTTACAGAAACATTTTGTGAGACAAATACACATACAATGCCATCTGAACAAGAGAGTAATATCACAAATCTGCATTTGTGTGTGTGTGTGTGTGTGTGTGTGTGTGTGTGTGTGTGTGTGTGTGTGTGTGTGTGTGTGTGTGTGTGTGTGTGTGTGTGTGTGTGGGTAGGCCTACATCACACAGGAACTGCACAACGGAGGCGTGTGCCTTGCAGTGGCGTGTGGGGCCCTGGACACAGTGCACTGCCACCTGCGGGCGCCACGGTTTCCAGTCACGCCATGTGACCTGTGCCCTTCGCCGCAGTGGCAAGCCCACGCGCGAGCACCACTGCACGTGGAGGCCACGCCCCCCCAGCTGGCAACGATGCAATATCCTGTCCTGTGGAAGAGGTGAGTTTAGTATCACTATGTCACTATCCTTAACTATACTGTCAGTAACAGTATCTCATCTCATGTACAAGTATAGTAGGCCCATTTTAGTCCTCATTTTATCTGCAGTGTTCTAGTTTTGAAAGTTAAAATATGATTTCTCCCACTAGAAACACCATTATAAATGACTCTCCCTCTCTGTGTGTGTGTGTGTGTGTGTGTGTGTGTGTGTGTGTGTGTGTGTGTGTGTGTGTGTGTGTGTGTGCGTGTGTGTGTGTGTGTGTGTGTGTGTCAGCAGGCGAGTGTCGGGACAGCACCAGGTACTGTGAGAAGGTACGGCAGCTGGAGCTCTGTCCTCTGCCCCAGTTCAAGACCCGCTGCTGCCAGTCCTGCAGAGACACCTGAGAGGAGGCGGGGGGTCTCAGGGACAAGGGACAGGTCCAATAGACACACAGAACAGAGACCCCATCCCCCCTACATACCGTCCTGTGCGAATGGGCCAGGAGCAGGGACAGGAGTGTGCTGGAGGGTTTGGAGGGTTTGGAGGGTTTCAATGCCCCTACCAAGTGTGGATGTGATCCACATTCCCCAACAAACTAAGGAGAAACTTAGGGGACTGGCCTCAAATACGTTTGTTTTTGTAAGAGAGGGCATCACTGTTAATTAAACCTTATGAAGGCTTTGGTTATGTTGTTTTTTCCTGTTGTTCATGACAATGCTTTTCCAATGGACAGAAAAGCGATGAGACACTTTGTCAGAGTTCCGTTGCGAGCCTCAGAGAGAATGCTGTGTGACTCTGTCCTAGCCAATCACCATGGACAAGTCATAGGGGGCCGTTGAGCCACTGGACAGCCATAAAGACAGAAACCCACGTTAAAAGACAATTAGTGAAAAGTATGTGTTGCTACCACTGGATACTGAAAGTGTGTCTTTTTTTTCCATCAAAGACCTTCTTTTTAATGTTTTTATCTTTGTTGTTTTCTAACCACCATCTTATGAATCAGCTCAAATTAAAAGAGGAGATCTGCAATTAGATACCTTTACTCCAATGGGTTTTAACTCCAAATTAACATCATCAAAGAGAACATGTTTATTATGGCATAGATTGCACTAATATAGTGGGACAATTCCCGAAAGGCTCATATTAATTTAAAACACTCAATATGATACAGTGTCCGTGTTGTGATAATGATGATGAAACAATACAGCTGTATAGTCAGTAAGAGCACAAACTCAAACATCTAAGACAGAGTAAAAAGGTGCGACACCTGTTTTTGCACTCAATTCTTCCCCAAGTCTTTGTTAAGAACATGGCTTGTTGAGATTTTATCTTAACGTATTTGTGTTCCACAGTTGTTGATATTTGTTGTAAGTATCTTGATTTTTTTATGTGTCAGGATTTGGATTTGTTGTTACATTACACAAGGAAGTCTCTTTAACCACTTTGGGATGTCATGCCAGTTCTGAACGCATGGCTAGTCCACTTAACCCTCCTCCAGACCAGTCTGAATATCTCTCCTCCAACCCTTTACTGTGGCTACTTTTTACTGGCTACTGCTAAATGTGTTCTGAGCTTCTCTCCAGACTTAAGCAGTGCTGCCTCACACATTTAGACTGCAATATAACCGTCATGCTATCCAAGCATAAAATGTCTCCATAAAGAGTTCTGGGTCAAAATAATTTTCATTGAATTACTTTAATTGTACTTCATTTAGCTTGCCTGGTACACCAGGTGTGCAGCGTTTGCACTTTTGGAACTATTTCATTGGCTCCATCACACTGCTCATGCTATTAAGAGAAAACAAATACTGTTTTAACCGACATTGGATTATTAGACAATAATCTCCAGACTTTAATTATTCAATGCAGATTAAAAGTGCTCGCCCAGACACCCAAGCACTAGTTGGTTGATATTATAGGCAATCAGATAGTAATGTTTCTACCAGGAGAGTTTCACTTACTCTCAGGTTTTGTAGATATGTGTTTTGCTACAGTTATTCTCTGTACTGTCTTTGAACTATTTATTACTATGTGTGTTTCTGTGCAAATTAAAAATGTTTGGTAACGATTAAAGGGTTTGGTAGAATGTGAGTGTACATTGTTGTACCCTAGGTGACGTGTGCTATGAACATGCTATGGTGGCCTCCTCTGTAGACTTGCTGTGTTACTTTTTATGTCAAAGCCTGGTCACTCATTAGACAATAAAGTCAATTACATTCCTTTCATGAAGCCTTTTTTTTGCTCTTTGCTTTTTTTATATTCATATTGTGATGACAACTAAGTGCAACTTTCTAGGAAATTGTCAAATACTGTAGTCATTTGTTTCTTTTACAACTGGAGAAGTCTAGAAGTTGTTGCCTGTACACTTCTTTAGATTCTGCCACCAGTGGCACAAAAGGATAAGAATTTGGTTTGTTGTCCCCAAAATTAGACCACATTGGATAGCAGGGAGAGGACTTACCTCTCCACACCTGTGAGCAAAAGCTTAGGGGTTCTGGTTACTTACTTACTTACTTACACACACACACACACACACACACACACACACACACACACACACACACACACACACACACACACACACACACACAAATAAATCAGCTATGCATAGACACAGAACCAGGAGATGTCCAGTCACACTTTATGGTTGTTCTAAATGTTGAAAGCTCCAAAGGAAATTAGCTTAAAATAACACTTTAATCAAATACACCACACAAACTGTAACCATTAAGGATTGGCATGTGGTGTGGTTTCACACTTCTGGTAAATATGGATTAAATTAAATAAGAACCCAGTGGAATGTAATGTTTTAAAATCTTTTGAGAATTTCTCTCTCTCTCTCTCTCTCTTTCTCTCTCACACACACAAATAAATAAGTCATACTACACACCATCTTTAAGGCCACAAAGCTCTCGAAAAAAATGTTGAGACCACTCCAAATGTTTCTTAAATCAGCATCTCTCCATGTATGAGATGTATTATTACTTTATCAATGTAGGGTTACTTATTTGTATTGTGTTTTTTGATTCTGAATGCTGCAATGCCAATGTTGACCAACCAAAGCCAAAGAAGTTTACTCTTGTGTACTTGTACAGTGAGATGTAATAAAAGCGATTCTGATTCTGATTCTGATTCTGATGTATGGCAACTATTCTATTCCTGTGTCTGTTGAATTCCAACCCAGGCAATTTTAATCACGTCTTCTTTTTTTTCTTTTTCTTTTTTTGAGCCGACTATTAACCGCGATGTCGAAGTCTGGATGGCCGAGCGGTCTAAGGCGCTGCGTTCAGGTCGCAGTCTCCTCTGGAGGCGTGGGTTCGAATCCCACTTCAGACATAGTTAATGCTGTTGCATGTGGGGAAAACCCTGCTGCCACCCTCACCCCACATTTCTCCCTAGCAACCTTCCACCCCCTTGCACCCCGATTACTAACTCTCAAAGCCATTCTCTCTTTCAAAGCATTTAATAAACTGCTATTAGCTATCGTATTTCAAACGTATACACTGACTCTGTTTTCTATAAATAATAAATAAATAACATATGTTATTATTTTGAAATGTGTAGCGGGTAGTATTCACCATTTATTGTGGGTAAAGAGGGTAGAAAGTTAGCCACTAAACTAACTAGACAGCATACTGTAGATGTAGAGGCCTTACATGACTTAACCATGGAGGACAAAGTGAAGGAAATGTACAATGCAATCTATAAGACATACAGTGAGGGAAAGAACAAAGAAGTATTTAACACAGCAACCATTCTTTAATTCAACATATTTCCATTGCAGCTATTCACATGAAATGTAGACCAGACAATGGTATTAACTCGATAAAACTATACAGCTAAAGAAATGGTAACATTCCGAGTGAGGTACTGATCAGGTGATCACCTGAACCAAATCGTATTTAACAAGGACAAGTATAAAACCCCTGCTGTGGTCATCACTATCCTCTTGCAATAGGATCAGCTGGATGGCAAAAACAGTGCTAGTAGGAATTGGAATTGGAATCAGAATTGGAATCAAAAATAACGATTGACCATGGCAGAAGAGTTGAAAATGAAAGTTTGGAGTGAGGAAAATACAGTGAGTGTCAGGTTGCTTCCATCCATAATATGTCAAAGACGGAGGTTCATATGAACAAGGTCAAGCAGCAGCAGACATTGGGGACGACAAAGCTACAGACCGGCAGAGGGTGAAAACGACTCTCCACTGACAGGGATGACCGCCAACTCATTAGAATGTCACTCAACAACCGGAGGATGACATCAAGTGACCTATGAAGAATGACAAACGTCAGCTGGGGTGAAGTGCACGGCGAGGATGGTTGGAAACAGGCACCTAAGGGAAGGGATGAAGCTAGAAAAAAGCCCCTCATCAATGATGGAAGCAAAGAAGAGCCAGGCTGAGGTTTGCAAAAGACCATAAGGATTGGACTATAGAGGACTGGAGTAAGGTCATCTTCTCTGATGACTCAGATGAGAGGCCTACAAGCCACAGTGTCTCTCGCACCCACTACGAAATTTGGTGGAGGATCGGTGATGATCTGAGGGTGCTTCAGCAAGGCTGGAATCGGGCAGATGTGTCTCTGTGAAGGACACATAAATCAAGCCACGTACAACATTGTTCTGGAAGAAAAATTGCTTCTTGGTCACAAGCCATCAAACTAAGCCGAGCTGCTTGAATCTTTGTGCCAGGAGTGGCATTAAGTCACTCAACAGCAATGTGAGTGGTGGAGAGCCAAGACGCATGACAGCTGTGATTGAAAATCAGGGTTATTCTACCAAATATTGATTTCTGAACTCTTCCTACACAAAACATTGTTGTGTTGTTTAAAACATTTATATGAACTTGTTTTCTGAAGGTCTGAAAACACTGCATAGTTTATGGCATTTTGACCAGTTGTCATTTTCTGCAAATACATTTTCTAAATGACAACAATGTTGTAGTTTATAGAAGAAAAAAACATTTTACTCAAACACATACCTATAAATAGTAAAACCAGAGATACTTATAATTTTGCAGTGGTCTTGGTCTTGTTAAGTCGTGACGTGTTTCCGGGTCCAACGTTGGCTGAGGCGCTGTCTTCGAAATGCCGAAATAATAATAATAATTAATTCTATTTATATAGCGCTTTTCCGAGGCTCAAATACCCTGACAATATGGAGAAAACGGGAAAGGGCTGTGTCCCTTGTTGAATGAATAGATCCGAGTCTAAAAAACGATTAAACTGTCATTCTACCGCTGTAGTTCACAGGTACTCTGGTGCGGAGAATTTCTGGTTTGGACTCGGAAATGGCTAAACGTCACTTTTGACGTCGGACTTAACACGCAGAAGCAGGAAGTCCCTCCACCAGGACCATTTCGTCTGAATCTGCTGAAGGTAACGAGTTCTGGGTCAAAATGTATTTATTTGAATGACTTTAGTTGTTCTTAATTTCTTCTCCCAATAGCATCATCACACTGAGTACATGCTGTTGGGAGAAAACAAATAATACAGTATTTTAACCAACATTCATGAGATCTAATTGATTCAATACAGTTTGAAAGTGCTTTTGCACAGTCACCAAGCAGTTGGTTGGTGTTAATCATCAACTAGAATAAAAAGTTCCAGAAGAAACTTTGTGGGCTTGCAAAGTCTTATTTTGGAGGTGGAAAGGGTTTAACGATGTTTCGATAGATAGATGCTGCAGTGCTGGGTAGCTCAGAATTAGAATTCGTCTCAAAGTCAATGAGAGGCAGGGTGCTTGTTTGTGAGGCCCTCTGCCATGGGGAAGAAACTGTCCACGTGGCGCAAGGTTTTGGTCTTTGGTGTTTTCGATATTTCGTGAGCTTGGAATGATAAGGTTCTATCTCCATTTTTGTCAAAATTGAGTTTTTTTTACATAATCTGATCCATTATGTGTTTATTAATGCCTGTGTGATGTTATTTTTTAAATGTTGACATTTTTGAGTTAGTAATTAATAAAATACAAAGGTTCCATCTCATAAAACATAATGGAATGTAAAAACTTTGACGCTCAATATCTCTGAACTGCCCTAAACGGAGATAGAACCTTATCATTCTAAGCTCACGACACCTAAACAACTGATGCTGCTGCACATCTTGTAAAGATAACATGTTCTTATGTTATTATACTTATTTAGCTACAGCACAATATGTCTGATTTTAGCCCACCTAAATATACAAGTCTGTTATTCTGCAGCTAGACTAAAACTATGGATTTAAGCTGAGCTATTGTGGAAATTATGTTATTACGCATTGCTACTTTATTTTGTTTTGGTGAAATATGAAATTTGCTTAAGGAAATGTGTCATGTGCAAGTTTGAACAAGATCAGATGATGATGTGTACAAAAATAAAGACTATAATGACACAAATGGATCTGTTGAGAAAACAGTTAACAGTCTACATAATGCATCAATTGCACTCAATAGGGACAAGCACATATCCCTCACAATGTCTTGTATATACAAACACTCAAGCTGAAGTCACGATTAAACAATAGCACCACATCTTTGCTCCATGTATTACTATGACTTAATGAACTATGAATAATTTAATTTATGACTTTTGAAAGAGTGTCAGTCACAGTCATGTGTGTCTTCCTTTTTGCCCTAGAGTCAGATGACGTGTCTGCTTAGAGAATCTTGTGCCATGAAGCTGTAGGCGGGTGGACACACCACAGCCCCTGTCTCTGTGACTGAGTCACCATGTCCTTAATGGGTCCACCTCGTTCCCCACCTGCCTCTACCTCCATCTCTTGGAGTAGCAGCCATGGTGACACCGCTGCTGCTGTGGGGACTCTGGGGTCCCCTGAGCAGGCTCTCTATGCCTCTGACCGCTATGCTCGACTCATACTGGCCCAAATGAACAAGATGAGGCTCCGCACAGATTTCTGTGACGTGAGGCTGAGGGTGGGTGGACGGGTCTTCAGTGTGCACAGGTTGGTCCTGGCTGCCAGCAGCCCCTACTTCTCTGCCCTCTTCTCCGGGGGGATGAGTGAGGCTGACAAGGAGGAGGTCCAGATCCTGGGAGTGGAGGCCGAAGTCTTCGAGGTCCTGCTGGAGTTTGTCTACACAGGTCCTCACAGGATACATGCTCTCCATACACAGACAGTATCTACACAACGATTAGAAGTCGAAAGAGAAAGATATATTGTTTGTATCATTCATGCATAGGACATTAGTTCATTCATTACACTAGTGTGTTTATGTATTTAAGGTCCTTTCTTTAGCTATTATTCTCAGTCAACAGACAATGTTCAGAAAGCTAATACACATGAATTGCACCACCATGTTATATAGCCTAGGTGATGCTTATTTTGATTGATGGTAGGATAGCTTCTTTGTTTGTGTGCATCTCTCTGAATGAAGTCTGAGCTGCTTGCCCCCCCCACCCCCCCAGGTATGATCAACGTGACAGTGGAGAACATGCAGGAGCTGATGGTGGCAGCAGACATGCTGCAGCTGAGTGAGGTGGTGTCCATCTGTGGAGAGTTCCTCAAGGGCCACATGGACCCATCTAACTGCGTTGGTGTCTACCAGTTCCTGGAGCAGATCGCCTGTCTGGACATGCTGGAGTTCACTGAGAACTACATCCATGTCCACTTCCTGCAGGTGCAACATTCTCTTTCCTTCCTCATCCCTCTCTTTCCCTTTATCTTCCTTTTCTATAATTTGTATATTTAAGTTCCTAAATGACTTCTCCAAGGCAGGATCTCTCTCCTTACCACTCATTTTAATCTACTTTGTATGTAGCTATGACAGAAACGAATATCCCATCTTTAAATCAGTAAAAAAAAACGTTCAAGCCAACACATAAAAACTAAAAGAAGAAACTCAAAGAAACTCTGTCTGTCTAGGTGTGTGTGTCTGATGAGTTCTGGGGCCTGTCGAAGGACCAACTGGTGAAGCTGTTGCGCAGCGAGGAGCTGAGGATTGAGGACGAGTACCAGGTGTTCACGGCAGCCATGGACTGGCTGCAGCAGGACGTGGCCAAGAGGAAGAAGCATGTGGTGGAGGTGCTGGATCCTGTACGCTTCCCTCTGCTCTCCCCACAGAGACTCTTCAAGTACATCGAAGGTAGTTGAGACCCACAGTACAGTTCAGAGGCAGTACACAGAGAAGCCTGGAGCTCACCTTGACGACTCACGACTTGACAGCACTGGATGATTCCATGCATTAAACTGACTGACTAGTCATTTAATTTCTCCTTGCAGGCATTTCTGACTTCAGCCTGTGGGTGGCACTGCAGACTCTGCTGAGGGAATACACAGAGGTGACCAAGTCTCCCAAGGAGAATAAGATGTACAGTCTGTTACAGCCTGCTAGGATGAGGCCCAGAAGAAAAGCCAGGAAATATCTTTATGCCATAGGTAAGCCTCTGTGGTAAACTTTAAAAGGGGCAGTCTGGGATTGGTATATACATTTTTGGACATTTAAATTAATGATTTGTTAACATTACAAAACACCCTCAAACTCACCGCCCTCACCTCACTCACTGCTTTCAAACAAATCCTGCAGCGAACCATAGTCGATCAATGCACCTGTTGATCACCGTCTCTCACCCATCCCATAACCCATCACTGCCTCATTTTAAGTACCCCTGCTCCACTACCCCCGCTATCCCTCACCTCCGCTCTTCCTCACCCCTACCTCCTCCGTCTCTCTCTCCTCTCTCTGACTGTTAGTATTTTAATGCATCTGTATTTGCCATTGTTTTATTGTTTTATTGTTTTATTGTTTATTGTATTACTTAACCTTGTTTTATTTCTAGCTTCCCCCCCCCCAAAGAGCCACTGCTTTTTGGTCAGGCTGCATTTGCAACTAAGAATTTGTTCTTACATGTTTGCCTGGTTAAATAAAGGTTAAATAAAAAAATGAAATTAACATTTGTAGCCATTAATTCTTGAGCCCAAGCATACATAGCTCAGTCTATTAATTTGAGATGTGTTACATTTCTCCAGCCCCATCCCTCAGCTGTTTACCAAAAAAGGTGGCGGGGAGACCTCTTTGTTGTTCCTGTAAAATCATTTGATTATCACGTTTCAATACAGCCCTCATCTCCCTACGTTTGCGTAGTAAAAACACTCTCACGTCACGTCTGGTTTCGCCCTCTCAGGAGGCTACACTCGGCTGCAGGGCGTCCATTGGAGTGACAGCAGAGCCCTCAGCTGTGTGGAGCGCTTTGACTCCTTCAGTCAATACTGGACCACTGTGTCCTCCCTGCACCAGGCCCGCGGTGGGCTGGGTGTGGCCGTGCTGGAGGGCATGGTCTACGTGGTTGGAGGTGAGACAGTGCACTCAGTCTGTCTGTCTGTCTGTCTGTGAGAGGTAGAAGTAGAACAACTTCGTTATACAGTGTGGAAATCAACAGATGGTGGTCCCTCAAGTTCATGAGTAAAAACAAAAACGATGTACAAGTGCCATAATGCAATCACAGTCATACTGTATGCATACATGTTTGACATGTCGATATTTCACAGTGGAATTTCCATTTGACATAATATAATTGTGCTTTCCATTTGCTATTTCCCAGGCAAGAAGGGCTCCATGATATTCGACTGCACAGAGAGATATGACCCAGTGACCAAGCAGTGGGAGGCAGTAGCCTCTTTGAATTTCCCACGCTGTGGAGTTGGCGTCTGCCCCTGTCACGGGGCGCTCTACGCACTAGGTAAACACCAGCCTGTCACTTGGGACATGCAGTACATGGAAGTAGATGTGAATAGAGTATCATGTGACCTCACTACTGTGCTCTTGCAGGTGGTTGGATCGGATCGGAGATTGGGGAAACGATGGAGCGCTACGACCCGGCAGAGAACAAGTGGGAGATCATCGGAAACATGGCGGTTCCACGATGCTATTTTGGCTGCTGCGAGTTACAGGGTTAGGCTCTCCCAGAGATCACTAAGGAACCTATGATTTAGAGACTAGCATGCTTATTCAGTGATAATTAAAAACAAATAAAATAAGAAGAATAAGAAGAAATGTATATATATATAGTACATGTACAAGCAAAATGTAATACCATATTCACACCATATTTACCCTTTGATCTTAATGAACACTCGTAATGTTATTGTAATGTTATTGTTAGGAAGGTCCTCTGAACCAACTAGATCTGTGTGGCCTTTGATCGCTCTGCAGGGTTCATCTACGTGATCGGGGGACGAGATCACGAGAGGATGCAGCTGTGCTCGGCCGAGATGTACGACCCCATCTCCCACCGCTGGAGCGCCCTGCCTGCCATGGTTACACGACGGGAACACGTGGGCGTGGCCTGCCTCAACAACTGCATCTACGCCGTGGGAGGCTGGAACGAGGCGCTGGGCTGCCTGAAGACGGTGGAGAAGTACTGTCCTGAGGAGGTTGGAGCCTGTCTGTCTCTTGTCTGGTGTCTGTCTCTGCTGTCACACAGAAGGCTTCACAATTAGTACAATTAGTTAGTGTATTGGACATTGACCTTTGACTGAACAATAACATGTAACAAAATACATGTTAACTGACTTGGCCCATGCTAAATGATGGTCGCCTATAGAGGGGAGGGTGGTGCCTGTATACTTAGATAAAGCCGCAGAGTCTACCCAATTGACTAAAAGATAGACTAAAAGGTTAGAGAGCTGAGATATTTATGTCAAAGATGTTTTTTTTCTATGAATCGCAATAGATGAGCATGTATTATTGACTAGTACAAAGACTGTGACTGTGTGTCTTTTAACCATAATGTGTCTTTCCTTCCACAGGAGAAGTGGGTGGAGGTGGCACCTATGGCGGTGGCGCGGGCGGGGGTGTCCGTATCAGCCGTAAATGGTCTGCTCTACGCTGTTGGGGGGGCCACCGGCGGAGACTTTTCACTACCCGTGTCTTTGGACTCAGTGGAGATCTATGACCCCCACCTGGACACCTGGACTGAGATCGGCAACATGATCACCAGCCGCTGTGATGGAGGGGTGGCCGTCCTCTGAGAGACAGGTCCACTGTTTCCATCCAGAGCCAATAATGAGACTGGTTTTGGATACAATGAAAGATCCTGGTGTTTAGGGTACTCCAATGGTGAATATTGGTTAAGACACAATGGTGTTAAGACGAAAGTCTCAGGGTCTCTGTGCTCCAGAGTTGGAGTGTACCTGGATCACAGGGCAGGTATTCTGTCATTCTACAATGTCTCTGACACAATGACCCTTCTCCACAGAGTCCAGACCACATTCACTCAGGCCCTCTATCCTGGGTTTGTGCTTTGTGGCTATGGGAATGAGGCTGAGCTGTGTTTACTTTTCTAGGGGATCCCCATGCAGTCTTGCTTTATATTGTCCTACTATTCTGTACAAATCAAATACATTCTGTCATTTTGTCCTGAGAGATTTATTTCTCTCATCTATGATTCTCACACGACTAGCTCTCAGATTGTGAACTGTGTAAATCTAGAACAAGGTTATTGTAAATCTAGAACAAGGTTATTGTAAATCTAGAACAAGGTTATTGTAAATCTAGAACAAGGTTTTTTGTAAATCTAGAACAAGGTTATTGTAAATCTAGAACAAGGTTATTGTAAATCTAGAACAAGGTTATTTGCGCCAATTTGATGATATTATCATCAGTCAGGGGATCCTTATCTTTGGTGAAACTTTACTTCCTCGTCCTAATTATTAGAGATTTATCTTCCCCATCTTCTTTTTATTTGTTATTTTTCTTAATACACTTGACTTCATAGTGTGAGATTTATTACATGAATCATGAGTCAAGTAGTGAATATTATTTCTGATATTTCTTCTGCCTTTGTTCATTTGGTTAATTGCAGCTAGCAATGATAAGACACACTTGTACACACACACATGTATCAACACACTAGGCAGTTAAAACTTCTCAGTTGGTTTGCTAGCAAACTTTAGAATTAGGGGCCATTATAAATGTTTGAAAGCTGTTTGAAAGTAAAGTAGCCAAAAAAGAATACTTCAAAGTATTAAATCTGTCTGTACTACTATGGAGACAGTGCTGAATTGTGTGACATTAAATAGAGGTTCCAATAAGAATGAGTTATGATTTACCTTGACTTACTCCAGTATGCTCTTGCTATGGAATTGTTCATTTCATCAATGTCAAATGTTTTCATTACAATTTTACAGTACAGTTCATTTTTCGTTGTTGGAGCTGTAAAACAAACAACTAAGACAGAGTAAAAAGGTGCGACACCTGTTTTTGCACTCAATTCTTCCCCAAGTCTTTGTTAAGAACATGGCTTGTTGAGATTTTATCTTAACGTATTTGTGTTCCACAGTTGTTGATATTTGTTGTAAGTATCTTGATTTTTTATGTGTCAGGATTTGGATTTGTTGTTACATTACACAAGGAAGTCTCTTTAACCACTTTGGGATGTCATGCCAGTTCTGAACGCATGGCTAGTCCACTTAACCCTCCTCCAGACCAGTCTGAATATCTCTCCTCCAACCCTTTACTGTGGCTACTTTTTACTGGCGACTGCTAAAATGTGTTCTGAGCTTCTCTCCAGACGTAAGCAGTGCTGCCTCACACATTTAGACTGTAATATAACCGTCATGCTATCCAAGCATAAAATGTCTCCATAAAGAGTTCTGGGTCAAAATAATTTTCGTTGAATTACTTTAGTTGTACTTCATTTAGCTTGCCTGGTACACCGGGTGTGCAGCGTTTGCACTTTTGGAACTATTTCATTGGCTCCATCACACTGCTCATGCTTTTAGGAGAAAACAAATTTTGTTTTAACCGACATTGGATTATTAGACAATAATCTCCAGACTTTAATTATTCAATGCAGATTAAAAGTGCTCGCCCAGACACCAAGCACTAGTTGGTTGATATTATAGGCAATCAGATAGTAATGTTTCTACCAGGAGAGTTTCACTTACCGTACTCTCAGGTTTTGTAGATATGTGTTTTGCTACAGTTATTCTCTGTACTGTCTTTGAACTATTTATTACTATGTGTGTTTCTGTGCAAATGAAAAATGTTTGGTAACGATTAAAGGGTTTGGTAGAATGTGAGTGTACATTGTTGTACCCTAGGTGACGTGTGCTATGAACATGCTATGGTGGCCTCCTCTGTAGACTTGCTGTTACTTTTTATGTCAAAGCCTGGTCACTCATTAGACAATAAAGTCAATTACATTCCTTTCATGAAGCCTTTTTTTTGCTCTTTGCTTTTGTTATATTCATATTGTGATGACAACTAAGTGCAACTTTCTAGGAAATTGTCAAATACTGTAGTCATTTGTTTATTTTACAACTGGAGAAGTCTAGAAGTTGTTGCCAGTACACTCCTATAGATTCTGCCACCAGTGGCACAAAAGGATAAGAATTTGGTTTGTTGTCCCCAAAATTAGACCTCATTGGATAGCAGGGAGAGGACTTACCTCTCCACACCTGTGAGCAAAAGCTTAGGGGTTCTGGTTACTTACTTACTTACTTACTTACTTACTTACTTACTTACTTACTTACTTACTTACTTACTTACTTACACACACACACACACACACACACACACACACACACACACACACACACACACAAATAAATCAGCTATGCATAGACACAGAACCAGGAGATGTCCAGTCACACTTTATGGTTGTTCTAAATGTTGAAAGCTCCAAAGGAAATTAGCTTAAAATAACACTTTAATCAAATACACCACACAAACTGTAACCATTAAGGATTGGCATGTGGTGTGGTTTCACACTTCTGGTAAATATGGATTAAATTAAATAAGAACCCAGTGGAATGTAATGTTATAAAATCTTTTGAGAATTTCTCTCTCTCTCTCTCTCTCTTTCTCTCTCACACACACAAATAAATAAGTCACTACACACCATCTTTAAGGCCACAAAGCTCTCGAAAAAAAAAAAAAATGTTGAGACCACTCCAAATGTTTCTTAAATCAGCATCTCTCCATGTATGAGATGTATTATTACTTTATCAATGTAGGGTTACTTATTTGTATTGTGTTTTTTGATTCTGAATGCTGCAATGCCAATGTTGACCAACCAAAGCCAAAGAAGTTTACTCTTGTGTACTTGTACAGTGAGATGTAATAAAAGCGATTCTGATTCTGATTCTGATTCTGATGTATGGCAGCTATTCTATTCCAGTGTCTGTTGAATTCCAACCCAGGCCATTTTAATCACGTCTTCTTTTTTTCTTTCTTTTTTTTTTTTCATTTGAGCCGATTATTAACCGCGATGTCGAAGTCTGGATGGCCGAGCGGTCTAAGGCGCTGCGTTCAGGTCGCAGTCTCCTCTGGAGGCGTGGGTTCGAATCCCACTTCAGACATAGTTTATGCTGTTGCATGTGGGGAAAACCCTGCTGCCACCCTCACCCCACATTTCTCCCTAGCAACCTTCCACCGCCTTGCACCCCGATTACTAACTCTCAAAGCCATTCTCTCTTTCAAAGCATTTAATAAACTGCTATTAGCTATCGTATTTCAAACGTATACACTGACTCTGTTTTCTATCAATAATAAATAAATAACATATGTTATATTATTTTGAAATGTGCAGTGGGTAGTATTCACCATTTCTTGTGGGTAAAGAGGGTAGAAAGTTAGCCACTAAACTAACTAGACCAGCATACTGTAGATGTAGAGGCCTTACATGACTTAACCATGGAGGACAAAGTGAAGGAAATGTACAATGCAATCTATAAGACATAGAGTGAGGGAAAGAACAAAGAAGTATTCAACACAGCAACCATTTTTTAATTCAACATATTTCCATTGTAGCTATTCACATGAAATTTAGACCAGACAATGGTATTAACTCGATAAAACTATACAGCTAAAGAAATGGTAACATTCCGAGTGAGGTACTGATCAGGTGATCACCTGAACCAAATCGTATTTAACAAGGACAAGTATAAAACCCCTGCTGTGGTCATCACTATCCTCTTGCAATAGGATCAGCTGGATGATGGCAAAAACAGTGCTAGTAGGAATTGGAATTGGAATCAGAATTGGAATCAAAAATAACGATTGACCATGGCAGAAGAGTTGAAAATAAAAGTTTTGAGTGAGGAAAATACAGTGAGTGTCAGGTTGCTTCCATCCATAAAATGTCAAAGACGGCGGTTCATAAGAACAAGGTCAAGCAGCAGCAGACATTGGGGACGACAAAGCTACAGACCGGCAGAGGGTGAAAACGACTCTCCACTGACAGGGATGACCGCCAACTCATTAGAATGTCACTCAACAACCGGAGGATGACATCAAGTGACCTATGAAGAATGACAAACGTCAGCTGGGGTGAAGTGCACGACGAGGATGGTTGGAAACAGGCACCTAAGGGAAGGGATGAAGCTAGAAAAAAGCCCCTCATCAATGATGGAAGCAAAGAAGAGCCAGGCTGAGGTTTGCAAAAGACCATAAGGATTGGACTATAGAGGACTGGAGTAAGGTCATCTTCTCTGATGACTCAGATGAGAGGCCTACAAGCCACAGTGTCTCTCGCACCCACTACGAAATTTGGTGGAGGATCGGTGATGATCTGAGGGTGCTTCAGCAAGGCTGGAATCGGGGAGATTTGTCTCTGTGAAGGACACATACTGTAAATCAAGCCACGTACAACGTTGTTCTGGAAGAAAAATTGCTTCTTGGTCACAAGCCATCAAACAAAGCCGAGCTGCTTGAATCTTTGTGCCAGGAGTGGCATTAAGTCACTTAACAGCAATGTGAGTGGTGGAGAGCCAAGACGCATGAAAGCTGTGATTGAAAATCAGGGTTATTCTACCAAATATTGATTTCTGAACTCTTCCTACACAAAACATTGTTGTGTTGTTTAAAACATTTTGACCAGTTGTCATTTTCTGCAAATAAATTTTCTAAATGACAACAATGTTGTAGTTTATAGAAGAAAAAAACATTTTACTCAAACACATACCTATAAATAGTAAAACCAGAGATACTTATAATTTTGCAGTGGTCTTGGTCTTGTTAAGTCGTGACGTGTTTCCGGGTCCAACGTTGGCTGAGGCGCTGTCTTCGAAATGCCGAAATAATAATAATAATTAATTATATTTATATAGCGCTTTTCCGAGGCTCAAATACCCTGACAATATGGAGAAAACGGGAAAGTGCTGTGTCCCTTGTTGAATGAATAGATCCGAGTCTAAAAAACGATTAAACTGTCATTCTACCGCTGTAGTTCACAGGTACTCTGGTGCGGAGAATTTCTGGTTTGGACTCGGAAATGGCTAAACGTCACTTTTGACGTCAGACTTAACAAGCAGAAGCAGGAAGTCCCTCCACCAGGACCATTTCGTCTGAATCTGCTGAAGGTAACGAGTTCTGGGTCAAAATGTATTTATTTGAATGACTTTAGTTGTTCTTAATTTCTTCTCCCAATAGCATCATCACACTGAGTACATGCTGTTGGGAGAAAACAAATAATACAGTATTTTAACCAACATTCATGAGATCTAATTGATTCAATACAGTTTGAAAGTGCTTTTGCACAGTCACCAAGCAGTTGGTTGGTGTTAATCATCAACTAGAATAAAAAGTTCCAGAAGAAACTTTGTGGGCTTGCAAAGTCTTATTTTGGAGGTGGAAAGGGTTTAACGATGTTTCGATAGATAGATGCTGCAGTGCTGGGTAGCTCAGAATTAGAATTCGTCTCAAAGTCAATGAGAGGCAGGGTGCTTGTTTGTGAGGCCCTCTGCCATGGGGAAGAAACTGTCCACGTGGCGCAAGGTTTTGGTCTTTGGTGTTTTCGATATTTCGTGAGCTTGGAATGATAAGGTTCTATCTCCATTTTTGTCAAAATTGAGGTTTTTTTACATAATCTGATCCATTAGGTGTTTATTAATGCCTGTGTGATGTTATTTTTTAAATGTTGAAATTTTTGAGTTAGTAATTAATAAAATACAAAGGTTCCATCTCATAAAACATAATGGAATGTAAAAACTTTGACGCTCAATATCTCTGAACTGCCCTAAACGGAGATAGAACCTTATCATTCTAAGCTCACGACACCTAAACAACTGATGCTGCTGCACATCTTGTAAAGATAACATGTTCTTATGTTATTATACTTATTTAGCTACAGCACAATATATGTCTGATTTTAGCCCACCTAAATATACAAGTCTGTTATTCTGCAGCTAGACTAAAACTATGGATTTAGGCTGAACTATTGTGGAAATTATGTTATTACGCATTGCTACTTTATTTAGTTTTGGTGAAATTTGCTTAAGGAAATGTGTCATGTGCAAGTTTGAACCAGATCAGATGATGATGTGTACAAAAATAAAGACTATAATGACACAAATGGATCTGTTGAGAAAACAGTTAACAGTCTCTACATAATGCATCAATTGCACTCAATAGGGACAAGCACATATCCCTCACAATGTCTTGTATATACAAACACTCAAGCTGAAGTCACGATTAAACAATAGCACCACATCTTTGCTCCATGTATTACTATGACTTAATGAACTATGAATAATTTAATGTGACTTTTGAAAGTGTGTCAGTCACAGTCATGTGTGTCTTCCTTTTTCGCCCTAGAGTCAGATGACGTGTCTGCTTAGAGAATCTTGTGCCATGAAGCTGTAGGCGGGTGGACACACCACAGCCCCTGTCTCTGTGACTGAGTCACCATGTCCTTAATGGGTCCACCTCGTTCCCCACCTGCCTCTACCTCCATCTCTTGGAGTAGCAGCCATGGTGACACCGCTGCTGCTGTGGGGACTCTGGGGTCCCCTGAGCAGGCTCTCTATGCCTCTGACCGCTATGCTCGACTCATACTGGCCCAAATGAACAAGATGAGGCTCCGCACAGATTTCTGTGACGTGAGGCTGAGGGTGGGTGGACGGGTCTTCAGTGTGCACAGGTTGGTCCTGGCTGCCAGCAGCCCCTACTTCTCTGCCCTCTTCTCCGGGGGGATGAGTGAGGCTGACAAGGAGGAGGTCCAGATCCTGGGAGTGGAGGCCGAAGTCTTCGAGGTCCTGCTGGAGTTTGTCTACACAGGTCCTCACAGGATACATGCTCTCCATACACAGACAGTATCTACACAACGATTAGAAGTCGAAAGAGAAAGATATATTGTTTGTATCATTCATGCATAGGACATTAGTTCATTCATTACACTAGTGTGTTTATGTATTTAAGGTCCTTTCTTTAGCTATTATTCTCAGTCAACAGACAATGTTCAGAAAGCTAATACACATGAATTGCACCACCATGTTATATAGCCTAGGTGATGCTTATTTTGATTGATGGTAGGATAGCTTCTTTGTTTGTGTGCATCTCTCTGAATTAAGTCTGAGCTGCTTGCCCCCCCCACCCCCCCCCCAGGTATGATCAACGTGACAGTGGAGAACATGCAGGAGCTGATGGTGGCAGCAGACATGCTGCAGCTGAGTGAGGTGGTGTCCATCTGTGGAGAGTTCCTCAAGGGCCACATGGACCCATCTAACTGCGTTGGTGTCTACCAGTTCCTGGAGCAGATCGCCTGTCTGGACATGCTGGAGTTCACTGAGAACTACATCCATGTCCACTTCCTGCAGGTGCAACATTCTCTTTCCTTCCTCATCCCTCTCTTTCCCTTTATCTTCCTTTTCTATAATTTGTATATTTAAGTTCCTAAATGACTTCTCCAAGGCAGGATCTCTCTCCTTACCACTCATTTTAATCTACTTTGTATGTAGCTATGACAGAAACGAATATCCCATCTTTAAATCAGTAAAAAAAAACGTTCACGCCAACACATAAAAACTCAAAGAAGAAACTCAAAGAAACTCTGTCTGTCTAGGTGTGTGTGTCTGATGAGTTCTGGGGCCTGTCGAAGGACCAACTGGTGAAGCTGTTGCGCAGCGAGGAGCTGAGGATTGAGGACGAGTACCAGGTGTTCACGGCAGCCATGGACTGGCTGCAGCAGGACGTGGCCAAGAGGAAGAAGCATGTGGTGGAGGTGCTGGATCCTGTACGCTTCCCTCTGCTCTCCCCACAGAGACTCTTCAAGTACATCGAAGGTAGTTGAGACCCACAGTACAGTTCAGAGGCAGTACACAGAGAAGCCTGGAGCTCACCTTGACGACTCACGACTTGACAGCACTGGATGATTCCATGCATTAAACTGACTGACTAGTCATTTAATTTCTCCTTGCAGGCATTTCTGACTTCAGCCTGCGGGTGGCACTGCAGACTCTGCTGAGGGAATACACAGAGGTGACCAAGTCTCCCAAGGAGAATAAGATGTACAGTCTGTTACAGCCTGCTAGGATGAGGCCCAGAAGAAAAGCCAGGAAATATCTTTATGCCATAGGTAAGCCTCTGTGGTAAACTTTAAAAGGGGCAGTCTGGGATTGGTATATACATTTTTGGACATTTAAATTAATGATTTGTTAACATTACAAAACACCCTCAAACTCACCGCCCTCACCTCACTCACTGCTTTCAAACAAATCCTGCAGCGAACCATAGTCGATCAATGCACCTGTTGATCACCGTCTCTCACCCATCCCATAACCCATCACTGCCTCATTTTAAGTACCCCTGCTCCAGTACCCCTGCTCCACTACCCCCGCTATCCCTCCCTCACTCCGCTCTTCCTCACCCCTACCTCCTCCGTCTCTCTCTCCTCTCTCTGACTGTTAGTATTTTAATGCATCTGTATTTGCCATTGTTTTATTGTTTTATTGTTTTATTGTTTATTGTATTACTTAACCTTGTTTTATTTCTAGCTTCCCACCCCCCCCCCCCAAAGAGCCACTGCTTTTTGGTCAGGCTGCATTTGCAACTAAGAATTTGTTCTTACATGTTTGCCTGGTTAAATAAAGGTTAAATAAAAAAATAAAATTAACATTTGTAGCCATTAATTCTTGAGCCCAAGCATACCATACTCAGTCTATTAATTTGAGATGTGTTACATTTCTCCAGCCCCATCCCTCAGCTGTTTACCCAAAAAGGTGGCGGGGAGACCTCTTTGTTGTTCCTGTAAAATCATTTGATTATCAAGTTTCAATACAGCCCTCATCTCCCTACGTTTGCGTAGTAAAAACACTCTCACGTCACGTCACGTCTGGTTTCGCCCTCTCAGGAGGCTACACTCGGCTGCAGGGCGTCCATTGGAGTGACAGCAGAGCCCTCAGCTGTGTGGAGCGCTTTGACTCCTTCAGTCAATACTGGACCACTGTGTCCTCCCTGCACCAGGCCCGCAGTGGGCTGGGTGTGGCCGTGCTGGAGGGCATGGTCTACGTGGTTGGAGGTGAGACAGTGCACTCAGTCTGTCTGTCTGTCTGTCTGTCTGTCTGTGAGAGGTAGAAGTAGAACAACTTCGTTATACAGTGTGGAAATCAACAGATGGTGGTCCCTCAAGTTCATGAGTAAAAACAAAAACGATGTACAAGTGCCATAATGCAATCACAGTCATACTGTATGCATACATGTTTGACATGTCGATATTTCACAGTGGAATTTCCATTTGACATAATATAATTGTGCTTTCCATTTGCTATTTCCCAGGCAAGAAGGACTCCATGATATTCGACTGCACAGAGAGATATGACCCAGTGACCAAGCAGTGGGAGGCAGTAGCCTCTTTGAATTTCCCACGCTGTGGAGTTGGCGTCTGCCCCTGTCACGGGGCGCTCTACGCACTAGGTAAACACCAGCCTGTCACTTGGGACATGCAGTACATGGAAGTAGATGTGAATAGAGTATCATGTGACCTCACTACTGTGCTCTTGCAGGTGGTTGGATCGGATCGGAGATTGGGGAAACGATGGAGCGCTACGACCCGGCAGAGAACAAGTGGGAGATCATCGGAAACATGGCAGTTCCACGATGCTATTTTGGCTGCTGCGAGTTACAGGGTTAGGCTCTCCCAGAGATCACTAAGGAACCTATGATTTAGAGACTAGCATGCTTATTCAGTGATAATTAAAAACAAATAAAATAAGAAGAATAAGAAGAAATGTATATATATAGTACATGTACAAGCAAAATGTAATACCATATTCACACCATATTTACCCTTTGATCTTAATGAACACTCGTAATGTTATTGTAATGTTATTGTTAGGAAGGTCCTCTGAACCAACTAGATCTGTGTGGCCTTTGATCGCTCTGCAGGGTTCATCTACGTGATCGGGGGACGAGATCACGAGAGGATGCAGCTGCGCTCGGCCGAGATGTACGACCCCATCTCCCACCGCTGGAGCGCCCTGCCTGCCATGGTTACACGACGGGAACACGTGGGCGTGGCCTGCCTCAACAACTGCATCTACGCCGTGGGAGGCTGGAACGAGGCGCTGGGCTGCCTGAAGACGGTGGAGAAGTACTGTCCTGAGGAGGTTGGAGCCTGTCTGTCTCTTGTCTGGTGTCTGTCTCTGCTGTCACACAGAAGGCTTCACAATTAGTACAATTAGTTAGTGTATTGGACATTGACCTTTGACTGAACAATAACATGAAGGGGATACTTCACAAAATACATGTTAACTGACTTGGCCCATGCTAAATGATGGTCGCCTATAGAGGGGAGGGTGGTGCCTGTATACTTAGATAAAGCCGCAGAGTCTACCCAATTGACTAAAAGATAGACTAAAAGGTTAGAGAGCTGAGATATTTATGTCAAAGATGTTTTTTTTCTATGAATCGCAATAGATGAGCATGTATTATTGACTAGTACAAAGACTGTGACTGTGTGTCTTTTAACCATAATGTGTCTTTCCTTCCACAGGAGAAGTGGGTGGAGGTGGCACCTATGGCGGTGGCGCGGGCGGGGGTGTCCGTATCAGCCGTAAATGGTCTGCTCTACGCTGTTAGATAGATAGATAGATAGATAGATAGATAGATAGATAGATAGACTTTATTTGTCATTGTTACAGTACAGGTACCAAACAACGAAATTTAGGAGGGGAGGCTCCCCTGGTGTTTAAGAAAGGAAAAAGAAACACATTTTGGAAAAAGCATAGATGCATAAAATCACAAGAAGATAAGGAGCTGGTTTACATCAATAGAGGCTATGTACACAATCCACTGTACTATACTGCACAGATAGTCAACTAGGGTTGTCATATTGCACAAGAAAGTATTTTTTTTCACATTTTTTTAAAGTGTCACAGTTTGCAGGCTTGAAAATGTACATGTTTGTGCCTCAGCACTAGCTGCCATTACAATCCGTCCGGACTTGTCCTGGGCCCAGAACTTAGGCCTTTTCTGTGTTCAGGGCCTTGACGGCCCTGTGGTAGAAGCTGTCCTTCAGTCTGTTTGTCCTAGCGGCCGGGGTCCTGTACCTCCTGTTCGAGGGCAGCTTGACAAAGTGTTCGTGCCCAGGGTGGGTCGGGTCCTTGGAGATCTTGGAGGCCCTCCTGAGACAGCGTGTTTCGTACAGCTCCTCCAGAGAGGGGAGGGTGGCGCCGGTGATCCCCTGTGCTGTTCTCACGACTCTCTGTAGATCGTTTCTCTCCGCTGCCGTGCAGCTGTGGTACCAGTTGGAGATGCCGAAGGTGAGGATGCTCTCCACTGCGCCGTGGTAGAAGGCCACCAGCATCTCCTGCTTGCTGTGTTGTTTCTTGAGGCATCTCAGGGTGTATAGCCGCTGTTGTGCCCTCTTGATGGTGCCTTTAGTGTTGTCCTTCCAGGCCAGGTCATCCCGTATGATGTGTCCCAGGAAACGGAGGTTTGAGACCATCTCTACGCTCTCTCCGTCGATGAGCAGGGGCAGGATCTCGGACTTTTTCCTCCTGTAGTCTACGATGAGTTCCTGGGTCTTTGACTTGTTTAGCAGCAGGTTGTTTACCTTGCACAGCTTGCTCAATTGCTCTACCTCATCCCTGTACGCCGCCTCGTCCCCCCCCGAGATACATCCCACCACGGTGGTGTCGTCTGCAAACTTTACGATGTAGTTGCTGGGGTGGATGGGGGTGAAGTCGTGGGTGTAGAGGTTGTAGAGGATGGGGCTTAGCACGCAGCCCTGGGGTGACCCAGTGCTGAGGCTGAGGGCTGTGGAGGTGTGGGGGCCCACCCGCACCCTCTGGGGGCGGTTGGTCAGGAAGTCCTTGATCCACGCACATATAGAGTGTGATAGACCCAGGTCTAGTAGTTTGGTCACTAGCCTGTCTGGAAGGATGGTGTTAAAGGCGGAGCTGAAGTCCACGAAGAGCAGTCTCGCGTAGCTGTTTCCCCTCTCCAGGTGGGATAGAGTGGCGTGGAGAGTCGTCGCTATGGCGTCCTCTGTGGACCTGTGGGCTCTGTAGGCGAACTGGTATGGATCCAGGTTGGGCGGGAGGCGTGTGAGTATGTGGGCCCGGACTAGTTTCTCGAAGCACTTCATGATGATTGGTGTGAGTGCCACCGGGCGGTAGTCGTTTAGGCAGCTCACCGTGCTTTTCTTCGGGACTGGGATGATAGTTGAGGTTTTCAGGCAGGGTGGGACGGTGGCCTGGGACAGGGACTGGTTAAAGATGTTGGTTGAAGAGGCATGGCTAGGTTTCAAAACCAAATTCCTAAATATTATTGACAGTATAGCCCCCATGAGAACCACCAGGGTTAAAACCCGATCGGAACCATGGATGAATTCGGACATTCTAAATGCTATGAAAGTCAGAGACCTAAAATGCTCTGAAGTTCAAAAATGCAAATCAAAATTAGTGAAACACTTAAACGAAGATCACAAAACCCACTTTGAGAAAATTAAAAAACAATGCAACAAACTATGCAATCAGGTAATTACCATGACCAAATCTGCTAAGAAAGAATACCTCGATAACAAAATCGAAGAAAACTTAAACAAACCACGTGACCTTTGGAAGCTACTTAATAGCCAACTAGGTTGCAGTCAAAAACTCAAAACCAGGTCTACAAACATCAGCATCAAATCTGGTGATTCTCTCCTTACAGACAAGCTGGATGTGGCTAAGTGCTTAAACACTTTCTTTACAACCATAGCCACTAAATTAGTTAACAATCTACCACCCCACTCAGGGCGTTATGGTGTAGAGCACATCCGTGAGTTCTACAATAAACTGGGTGTACGCAATGATGATTTTAAACTCTCCATGGTGTCAAACGATGAGGTGTTTAAAAAGCTAGGCGCTCTACACTCAGAAAAGGCCACGGGCCATGACAATATTCCAGCCAGATTTCTAAAAGACTCAGCTGCCTCCATTACCCCAATCATCACCCACATAATAAACCTCTCCATCAAACAGGGACACGTCCCCCTTGACTTTAAAATAGCAAGGGTAACCCCACTGTATAAAAAAGGAAGCAAATTAGACCCAGGCAACTACCGACCTGTTTCTATTCTTAATTCCATCTCGAAACTTATGGAAAAAATAGTTTATGAACAGGTCGATAGGTACCTTACCGAAAAAAAGCTGATGTATGAATTTCAATCAGGATTCAGAACATCCCATTCCACTGACACATGCCTTCTCTATTTGAACGACCACATCAACCATGAGGTGGACTCGGGCAAGTACTGCGGCATGGTCATGCTGGACCTCCAGAAGGCCTTCGACACAGTAGATCACCACATATTGTTAGATAAACTGAAAGCAATTGGGTTCGATAGAACATCGGTGAGCTGGATGCAATCCTACTTAGAGGGGAGGGAACAGGTGGTTAGTGTGAACGGAACACTGTCCCCCCCCCTCCCAGTGACCTGCGGCGTTCCACAAGGAAGCATTTTGGGACCTTTACTGTTCCTAATATATGTGAATGACATGTCATCAGCATGTGATTGCAATTTGTTCCTGTTCGCGGATGACTCGGCTCTGCTGGTCTCTGACAGGGACATATTGCAGGTGGAAAAAGCGCTAAGCACTGAACTGAGTAGAATCTGCATCTGGCTAGCTGACAATAAACTATCAATACACCTAGGTAAAACTGAAACCATCCTATACGGATCCCCATCTAAACTCAGAAAGGCTGAAAATTTTAAAATAAAAGTGGGTAACATTAATATCACAAGAAAAGAGGATATTACATACCTGGGCTCCATCTTAGAGGCAAATCTTTCCGGAGATAAAATGGCAGCAAAAGTAATCAAAAAAGTGAACCATAGAACTAGATTCTTGTACAGGATATCCTCACTTGTCAGTAAAAACACACTGAGGACCCTAACAGGAGCTCTCATTCAATGTCACTTCGACTATGCCGTAACATCATGGTACTATAGAACCACAAAGGCCCATAAAACAAGACTCCAGACAGCCCAAAATAAACTGGTTAGGCTTCTGCTAGGCCTCAACCCTAGGACACATCTAACCGCTGCTCATTTTTTGAGCCTTGATTGGCTACGAGTAGTTGACAGAGTGCAGCAGCTTGCACTGGGCCTGGTCTTCAAGATACGCTACACCACAAAGACACCCAAGTACCTGTCAACATACTTCCAAAAAGTGAACAACGTCCACACATACAACACCAGAGGAAGCTCCACGAACCACGTTCAACCGCGTTGCACCACAAACAAGGGGTTAAACTCGTTTGCAAACTATGCAGTAAAAATGTGGAACGCCCTTCCTATAATCTTAAAGGAGTGCAAAACACTGCCCACCTTCAAAACCACTCTCAAAAAACATTTACAGGAGGCTGCAATCCGTAACTGGACCCTCTAAATCAAAAATCAGATTAAAAGACCCGAACTACCCACTGTACATACTTTGTGTTTTGTCCCCCGCCCCCACCTGTGGTGTATGTCCCCACCTGTCCTACCCGCTGTACATACCTTATGTTTTGTTGTATTGTTCTTCCCATGATGGATGTGTGTTTATCTTGTAGATAGTAATAGTTATTTGTCTGTATTATCTTGTAGATAGTACTAGCTTTTTTGTCTGTCTTACATGTAACGATGAATTGAGAATCAAGGACCCCAATTGAAATAAGCCAGTGGCTTTCTTGGGTTTTTATCCTGTTAGTTGACCTTGTATGTAATATGTACTTTCATGTACCTACTTCTGCAAATCTTCTAATAAAGTTTTCAATCAATCAATCAAATCATAATGTGCAATGTATACAGACATCTTTATTCAGAAATGATCTAATGATTATGCTATACTAGTTTCCAGCCTGTGCAATTGATTTTCTGTTTAGTCAACTGTTAGTAGCTTTAGTCAATGTTAAAAAGAGTGACAGTTTCTCTTTTCAAAAAGTAGGATCTAGGACTTTTCCCACCTGTTTTTTTAAGTTTAGGATTTGCATTAATAATGCTAGTGTTCCAGAGTAGGTAAGGCATGTACCTTCCTCTCCACTTCATTGCAGTATTTTTCTGGAAGTCCAGCAGCCCTGAAAGAAAAAACGAGTAAACATGAATTGATTCGGCGTATCGAAAATGGCCTCTTACTGTAGTTTACACACTGTAGAAAGCTTAATGTAAATGCTCTGTATTTTCTATTGCAATTCACTAACTTGAGTTCCTTCAGCTTCTTCTCCTTGATCTCATCCAGGCGTATGCGACGCTGGCGGGCCTCTTCGTCCAGACGGTCTCCCTCTTTGAAGACCTCCCTGCGCTGTGTGACGGCCTGTAGCTCACGCTCCCTCACCTGCTGACGTATCCCGTCCGCATGGCGAAGGACCTTCTGCCTGTGATTGTCCTCCTTGTCCTTCTCCTTAGAGATGGACACCTGCTGGGCTCTGGTGGAAGAGGAAGCAGGGCAAAGAGACTGTTTGGAACTATAGTTACAACTATAGTTAGTACTGTGTGTAATATTTACTTACGAGCTCAAAAGGCAGTGTTTGTCTTCCGAAGAAAGTGTGACATTGCGGACATACCTCAACACCCTCTCAAATTCAGCCCTCTCTCGCCCGGCCTCAATGGAAAGGAGGTGCTCTTTGTGGGTGACCTGCTCCAAGCGCGCTGCCTTCAATCTCTCCTCCTCCTCTACTTTCTTTTTGAGCTGCTCTTTCTCTTTTCTCCTCCACTCCCTCTCTGCAGCCTCCTGGTTCCTCCGGGCTCGAAGCTCATCCTGACAGTCACATAGAAACACTCCCTGTTAATGTCTCCATGTCCTCTACAGCCAATTAGGTATCATACTAGAATAGCAACTTGTTTGCCTGGTCGCCACAACAAAAGAAATAGGTGTTGGCTAATAGAACAAAGGGTTTGGTGCAACTGGGCAAGCAAAATGTCTTGAGCTGAAAATGAGTTCAGGATGGCTGTTATGGTTGTGTGTGTTAAGGGGATAAATAAGTGAACTTGATGCTAACCTGCTCAGCTTTGAAGTCTCTGTCTCTCTCCTGCAGGGCTCTCAGTCTGGCCACCTCCTTCTCCTTCTCTCTCTTGATGCGTCTCTGTTCAGCCTCATACTCAGCCTCCCGCTCCTGTAGAGGTCATACAGAAATGAGTCTTTGTCCACCTCAAAGACTAATCTATTGGTTTGTGTGTGTTGGAGGGGGGGGGGGTACTGCACTGATCCACACAGTACACACATTTTGTACTGTATTCTCACCATTTTCTTGCGGGTGTACTCCATGGCTCTGAGGTTAGCCAGTCTCTCCTCTTCCTTCTTGTGTTCCTTGGCCAGCAAGCTGTCCTCATTGATGCGGAGGATCTCCAGTTGCAGCCTCCGCTGCTCCTCCTTCTTCCTCTCCAAAGCCTGTACCCACACAACCACAGATTGATCAGTCAGCCACACACACACACACACACACACACACACACAGACATACAGTGCATATACCACACGCAGCCTACGTCCATACACACCACTCTGAGTTTTCAACTAGTTTGTTCCAGAATGATTATAGAATTGCTGTGCTGCACTAAAATACCTCCAGCTCCTCCACCTGCATCCTCTCTAGGTTCTCCAGCATCTGCTGCCCCTCCTGCTCCTTCACCTCATCCTGCAGCATCCGGTCCTCCAGACGCTCCTGCATCTGATTCACAATCAGCTGCTTTCCCCTGGACACTCACAAAACAGAGGAAAGAGTTGAGGTGTTGTATGGTAGAGACAGACTGACGTCTGGTGTGTGTGTGTGCGCGTCTGTGTGTGTGTGTGTGTCATAACGAGGCCTCACTGGATCCTCTGATGTTTGCGTTGCTCGACGATCTGGTCCTGGGCCTCCAGGGCTCTCCTGCGGTCCAGCTCCATCATGGCATCCAGATGCGTCTCCTCCTCTTGCAGCTCAGTCAGGATCTGCTGCTTCTCCAGTATCTGAGCATCACGCACTGCGTGGCATTGGGCACCTAGGATCAGCTGAGGACCAGAAAGGTACCCACATGGACAATAGGACACACACGCTTACACAGAGGTGGGAGAGTATGGTCAGTGAGTAGGTAAGATACTGCAGGAATGTGTTAGTTAAGTAATTTAAAATATATATATTATAAAGGAGGTATGAACCACACAAGTGAAAGAGTGACCAGTTAATTTCCTACCTCATTGAGTTTCTTGACTTCATCCTCCTGCTCCATCCTCATGGCGTTGGCTCTCTCCAACAGGTACTGAGCCTTGTCCTTGGCCTCGGCCTCCAGCTCACTCAGACCCTGGTTCTTCTGACGCGACAGGTCGGCCTGACGGATATTAGCCTTCCTCTCCTCAGCAGCATCCTAGCCAGAGTTAACCATAGTAAACTTAGGTCAGTTTAGGCCTACACCTAATTGTTAAGGACAGGACTGTGGTAAGCTGAGCTGATCATAGATCTGTGTTGTAGGTGTTGAAGCAGATATATGACATAGTTCGTCATACAGTGTCATGTATGAAGGGTTGCTCGCAGAAGAGCAACAGAACACACAAACATACACAGATACACACACACACACACATATACACAGATACAAACACAAACACACACACACACAAACACACACACACACACACACACACACCCTCACAGAGCAACATTCCTCACCATGGCGTCTTCCCTTTCCTTCTTCTGGGCTCCCAACATGGCGTCCCTCTCTTCCTTGGTTGGAACTTGAGATGCTAATGCAATACGCTTAAACTCAGTCGGCCGGAAGATTATGGACAGACCAGGTGGATCCTTACTTGAGATCCTGGCAAAATGACAGTAAATTTGTTCCGAATTTGTATTTGACCACTGGTAAAGTCGTTGTACATGTTTACTGCTACAATGCTGCTTTTGCCAAGTCAAATACTTTAGGATAGGCTTTTCTTAATGTTCATCAGATAATTGCAGTGCATGTTAGTAACTGGATACTTGCTTCAGGTCACGGATGAGGTCCATGGTAATAATGCGAACTGTCTCTGGTTTCTGAGCCTTCTGACTTGTAGCAGAGCAGGGCTGGACCCTGGGTAATGAGCAGCCCCTTCTCTCAGAGTCTTTCACATCACAGGTTGACAGCTTGGGTGGGAAAAAAAATCCAACATAAATTTCCACCATATCTCTCTGATACTCACCTACTTTGAGGTGTAGTGCTGAGGCACAAACATGTACATTTCAAGCCTGCAAACTGTGACACTTTAAATAACGTGAAAAAATACTATTGTGCAATATGACAACCCTAGTTGACTATCTGTGCAGTATAGTACAGTGGATTGTGTACATAGCCTTTATTTATGTAAACCAGCTCCTTACCTTCTTGTGATTTTATTCTTTTTCTAAAAGTTTTTTTTTTTTTTTTCTTTCCTAACACCAGGGGAGCCACCCCTCCTAAATTTCGTTGTTTGGTACCTGTACTGTAGCAATGACAATAAAGTCCATTCATTCATTCATTCATTCATACTCTGCTATTAACCTCCCATGACCCACCTGACCTGTGGCTCACCTGTTTTGGGGTTCCAAAGAGACTTTCATCCACATGGGAGGTGAGGGCATGGGTGCGATAGCGGCGTGGATGGGAGCTGCCCAAGCCTCGTTTAGATGAAGAGCCAGAGGCACTCCGTGTCTGGAGGCGAGACAGGACATGAGACAGGACATGAGTCATGTACAAACCTCCACTTAGCTACTAATGATGCAACGAATGTCAGAGAAGTGTGTCCCACGATTCAAAACGTTAGCTACCATGGTCTTTCAAATTGTTCTCTCTCGCCAACCAACATGACATAATAATTAAAACATTGAACAGAAGATCAACAGAACACCATTATTATAATACGAGATAGTATTATGAAACAGCAGTCCGGTGTATGAAGCAGGTACCAGTTCCTTCGCCTGTATCATTGTAGGCTGTGGGACGTTTGCACGAAGGTGTTTTGTTGTTGTTGCGTCTCCATGGAAACTACTGCGCTGCACGCACGCGTCAACCCCAGCAGCGTCAGGCGCGCGTCTCAACCGTGTCTCACGCTGCTACCGCGGCACGCCATCTAGAACAAAAACAAAACAAAAAACAAATATTATGGACATATTACTACTAGCCTACAGATGGCATGTATAACTGTAGGGGGCCGGACTTATATTTATTTATTTTATTTAGGCATAATTAGCATATTATTGTTTAATATTTTAACTTTCTTTCCAAATGTATGTTATTAATGGCTTATTATCAGTGTTAACAGACTCCTGACACCTATACTGCAGCCAGCCACCAGGGGGCGATCAAGATATTTTGGCTTCACTTTGTTATTACACATTGTAATCATTTTCAGTTATCAATCATGCAAAATGTCACTCTCAGACAACCTGAAGCGTAAAATTCACGTGGAAAACCGCAGTTTTAATGAGGAATGGACTGACAAGTACGCATTCATCTGGCCAACATTTAGTAAAGCAAAACCTGTAGGCTATGCCTCATCTGCACTGAAACGGTAGTTGTTGAAAAACGATACAATCTTCGCCGTTACAATTATACAAGGCATGCATCTTTCAGAGAATCATACCCTGAGAAGTCATACCCTGAGACTGCTCCTCCTGAGACATCTACTGCACCCCAGAACTGCGTCTCCTGAAGACACCCGCTTTTCCCCTCTACTGTGTCCCCTAAAAACTTCTATTGACCCCGTTGTACTGTTTCTCTGTTTCTCCAGATATATAAATAAAAAACAACAACCTGAGCTGGATTATTCTTCCTGCTACGACTGGTCACTGGTGGATTGATGATTCATTTGCTTAGTCAAATGTATTGATTGTAAGTCGCTTTGGAATAAGGTGTCTGCTAAATACCAAAAAATGATGCTGCCATGAAAGGCACCTGGTACCTGTTGGGGGGCGGGCCACCGGCGGAGACTTTTCACTACCCGTGTCTTTGGACTCAGTGGAGATCTATGACCCCCACCTGGACACCTGGACTGAGATCGGCAACATGATCACCAGCCGCTGTGATGGAGGGGTGGCCGTCCTCTGAGAGACAGGTCCACTGTTTCCATCCAGAGCCAATAATGAGACTGGTTTTGGATACAATGAAAGATCCTGGTGTTTAGGGTACTCCAATGGTGAATATTGGTTAAGACACAATGGTGTTAAGACGAAAGTCTCAGGGTCTCTGTGCTCCAGAGTTGGAGTGTACCTGGATCACAGGGCAGGTATTCTGTCATTCTACAATGTCTCTGACACAATGACCCTTCTCCACAGAGTCCAGACCACATTCACTCAGGCCCTCTATCCTGGGTTTGTGCTTTGTGGCTATGGGAATGAGGCTGAGCTGTGTTTACTTTTCTAGGGGATCCCCATGCAGTCTTGCTTTATATTGTCCTACTATTCTGTACAAATCAAATACATTCTGTCATTTTGTCCTGAGAGATTTATTTCTCTCATCTATGATTCTCACACGACTAGCTCTCAGATTGTGAACTGTGTAAATCTAGAACAAGGTTATTGTAAATCTAGAACAAGGTTATTGTAAATCTAGAACAAGGTTATTGTAAATCTAGAACAAGGTTTTTTGTAAATCTAGAACAAGGTTATTGTAAATCTAGAACAAGGTTATTGTAAATCTAGAACAAGGTTATTTGCGCCAATTTGATGATATTATCATCAGTCAGGGGATCCTTATCTTTGGTGAAACTTTACTTCCTCGTCCTAATTATTAGAGATTTATCTTCCCCATCTTCTTTTTATTTGTTATTTTTCTTAATACACTTGACTTCATAGTGTGAGATTTATTACATGAATCATGAGTCAAGTAGTGAATATTATTTCTGATATTTCTTCTGCCTTTGTTCATTTGGTTAATTGCAGCTAGCAATGATAAGACACACTTGTACACACACACACATGTATCAACACACTAGGCAGTTAAAACTTCTCAGTTGGTTTGCTAGCAAACTTTAGAATTAGGGGCCATTATAAATGTTTGAAAGCTGTTTGAAAGTAAAGTAGCCAAAAAAGAATACTTCAAAGTATTAAATCTGTCTGTACTACTATGGAGACAGTGCTGAATTGTGTGACATTAAATAGAGGTTCCAATAAGAATGAGTTATGATTTACCTTGACTTACTCCAGTATGCTCTTGCTATGGAATTGTTCATTTCATCAATGTCAAATGTTTTCATTACAATTTTACAGTACAGTTCATTTTTCGTTGTTGGAGCTGTAAAACAAACAACTAAGACTAAGAGTAAAAAGGTGCGACACCTGTTTTTGCACTCAATTCTTCCCCAAGTCTTTGTTAAGAACATGGCTTGTTGAGATTTTATCTTAACGTATTTGTGTTCCACAGTTGTTGATATTTGTTGTAAGTATCTTGATTTTTTATGTGTCAGGATTTGGATTTGTTGTTACATTACACAAATAAGTCTCTTTAACCACTTTGGGATGTCATGCCAGTTCTGAACGCATGGCTAGTCCACTTAACCCTCCTCCAGACCAGTCTGAATATCTCTCCTCCAACCCTTTACTGTGGCTACTTTTTACTGGCTACTGCTAAAATGTGTTCTGAGCTTCTCTCCAGACTTAAGCAGTGCTGCCTCACACATTTAGACTGTAATATAACCGTCATGCTATCCAAGCATAAAATGTCTCCATAAAGAGTTCTGGGTCAAAATAATTTTCATTGAATTACTTTAGTTGTACTTCATTTAGCTTGCCTGGTACACCGGGTGTGCAGCGTTTGCACTTTTGGAACTATTTCATTGGCTCCATCACACTGCTCATGCTATTAGGAGAAAACAAATACTGTTTTAACCGACATTGGATTATTAGACAATAATCTCCAGACTTTAATTATTCAATGCAGATTAAAAGTGCTCGCCCAGACACCAAGCACTAGTTGGTTGATATTATAGGCAATCAGATAGTAATGTTTCTACCAGGAGAGTTTCACTTACTCTCAGGTTTTGTAGATATGTGTTTTGCTACAGTTATTCTCTGTACTGTCTTTGAACTATTTATTACTATGTGTGTTTCTGTGCAAATGAAAAATGTTTGGTAACGATTAAAGGGTTTGGTAGAATGTGAGTGTACATTGTTGTACCCTAGGTGACGTGTGCTATGAACATGCTATGGTGGCCTCCTCTGTAGACTTGCTGTGTTACTTTTTATGTCAAAGCCTGGTCACTCATTAGACAATAAAGTCAATTACATTCCTTTCATGAAGCCTTTTTTTTGCTCTTTGCTTTTTTTATATTCATATTGTGATGACAACTAAGTGCAACTTTCTAGGAAATTGTCAAATACTGTAGTCATTTGTTTCTTTTACAACTGGAGAGGTCTAGAAGTTGTTGCCTGTACACTTCTATAGATTCTGCCACCAGTGGCACAAAAGGATAAGAATTTGGTTTGTTGTCCCCAAAATTAGACCTCATTGGATAGCAGGGAGAGGACTTACCTCTCCACACCTGTGTGCAAAAGCTTAGGGATTCTGGTTACTTACTTACTTACTTACTTACACACACACACACACACACACACACACACACACACACACACACACAAATCAGCTATGCATAGACACAAAACCAGGAGGTTTCCAGTCACACTTTATGGTTATAAATGTTGAAAGCTCCAAAGGAAATTAGCTTAAAATAACACTTTAATCAAATACACCACACAAACTGTAACCATTAAGGATTGGCATGTGGTGTGGTTTCACACTTCTGGTAAATATGGATTAAATTAAATAAGAACCCAGTGGAATGTAACGTTTTAAAATCTATTGAGAATTTCTCTCTCTCTCTCTCTCTTTCTCTCTCTCTCACACACACACACACACACAAATAAATAAGTCATACTACACACCATCTTTAAGGCCACAAAGCTCTCGATTTTTTTTTTTTTAAATGTTGAGACCACTCCAAATGTTTCTTAAATCAGCATCTCTCCATGTATGAGATGTATTATTACTTTATCAATGTAGGGTTACTTATTTGTATTGTGTTTTTTGATTCTGAATGCTGCAATACCAATGTTGACGAACCAAAGCCAAAGAATGTTACTCTTGTGTACTTGTACAGTGAGATGTAATAAAAGCGATTCTGATTCTGATGTATGGCAGCTATTCTATTCCAGTGTCTGTTGAATTCCAACCCAGGCACACCTCATTCTACTTGAGATATTCTATATTGAGATATTGGCCACTTCCCTACTCAGACAATGGGAGTATGGTTTTCCACCACGCAATTTTAATCACGTCTTTTTTATTATTATTATCTTTCAGACGATTATTAACCGCCATGTCGAAGTCTGGATGGCCGAGCGGTCTAAGGCGCTGCGTTCAGGTCGCAGTCTCCTCTGGAGGCGTGGGTTCGAATCCCACTTCAGACATAGTTTATGCTGTTGCATGTGGGGGAAACCCTGCTGCCACCCTCACCCCACATTTCTCCCTAGCAACCTTCCACCGCCTTGCACCCCGATTACTAACTCTCAAAGCCATTCTCTCTTTCAAAGCATTTAATAAACTGCTATTAGCTATCGTATTTCAAACGTATACACTGACTCTGTTTTCTATCAATAATAAATAAATAACATATGTTATATTATTTTGAAATGTGTAGTGGGTAGTATTCACCATTTCTTGTGGGTAAAGAGGGTAGAAAGTTAGCCACTAAACTAACTAGACCAGCATACTGTAGATGTAGAGGCCTTACATGACTTAACCATGGAGGACAAAGTGAAGGAAATGTACAATGCAATCTATAAGACATACAGTGGGGGAAAGAACAAAGAAGTATTCAACACAGCAACCATTTTTTAATTCAACATATTTCCATTGCAGCTATTCACATGAAATTTAGACCAGACAATGGTATTAACTCGATAAAACTATACAGCTAAAGAAATTGTAACACTCCGAGTGAGGTACTGATCAGGTGATCACCTGAACCAAATCGTATTTAACAAGGACAAGTATAAAACCCCTGCTGTGGTCATCACCATCCTCTTGCAATAGGATCAGCTGGATGGCAAAAACAGTGCTAGTAGTAATTGGAATTGGAATCAGAATTGGAATCAAAAATAACGATTGACCATGGCAGAAGAGTTGAAAATAAAAGTTTGGAGTGAGGAAAATACAGTGAGTGTCAGGTTGCTTCCATCCATAAAATGTCAAAGACGGCGGTTCATATGAACAAGGTCAAGCAGCAGCAGACATTGGGGACGACAAAGCTACAGACCGGCAGAGGGTGAAAACGACTCTCCACTGACAGGGATGACCGCCAACTCATTAGAATGTCACTCAACAACCGGAGGATGACATCAAGTGACCTATGAAGAATGACAAACGTCAGCTGGGGTGAAGTGCACGGCGAGGATGGTTGGAAACAGGCACCTAAGGGAAGGGATGAAGCTAGAAAAAAGCCCCTCATCAATGATGGAAGCAAAGAAGAGCCAGGCTGAGGTTTGCAAAAGACCATAAGGATTGGACTATAGAGGACTGGAGTAAGGTCATCTTCTCTGATGACTCAGGTGAGAGGCCTACAAGCCACAGTGTCTCTCGCACCCACTACGAAATTTGGTGGAGGATCGGTGATGATCTGAGGGTGCTTCAGCAAGGCTGGAATCGGGCAGATTTGTCTCTGTGAAGGACACATAAATCAAGCCACGTACAACATTGTTCTGGAAGAAAAATTGCTTCTTGGTCACAAGCCATCAAACTAAGCCGAGCTGCTTGAATCTTTGTGCCAGGAGTGGCATTAAGTCACTCAACAGCAATGTGAGTGGTGGAGAGGCCCAAGACGCATGAAAGCTGTGATTGAAAATCAGGGTTAATCTACCAAATATTGATTTCTGAACTCTTCCTACACAAAACATTGTTGTGTTGTTTAAAACATTCATATGAACTTGTTTTCTGAAGGTCTGAAAACACTGCATAGTTTATGGCATTTTGACCAGTTGTCATTTTCTGCAAATACATTTTCTAAATGACAACAATGTTGTAGTTTATAGAAGAAAAAAACATTTTACTCAAACACATACCTATAAATAGTAAAACCAGAGATACTTATAATTTTGCAGTGGTCTTGGTCTTGTTAAGTCGTGACGTGTTTCCGGGTCCAACGGTGGCTGAGGCGCTGTCTTCGAAATGCCGAAATAATAATAATAATTAATTATATTTATATAGCGCTTTTCCGAGGCTCAAATACCCTGACAATATGGAGAAAACGGGAAAGTGCTGTGTCCCTTGTTCAATGAATAGATCCGAGTCTAAAAAACGATTAAACCGTCATTCTACCGCTGTAGTTCACAGGTACTCTGGTGCGGAGAATTTCTGGTTTGGACTCGGAAATGGCTAAACGTCACTTTTGACGTCAGACTTAACAAGCAGAAGCAGGAAGTCCCTCCACCAGGACCATTTCGTCTGAATCTGCTGAAGGTAACGAGTTCTGGGTCAAAATGTATTTATTTGAATGACTTTAGTTGTTCTTAATTTCTTCTCCCAATAGCATCATCACACTGAGTACATGCTGTTGGGAGAAAACAAATCCAACATTCATGAGATCTAATTGATTCAATACCGTTTGAAAGTGCTTTTGCACAGTCACCAAGCAGTTGGTTGGTGTTAATCATCAACTAGAATAAAAAGTTCCAGAAGAAACTTTGTGGGCTTGCAAAGTCTTATTTTGGAGGTGGAAAGGGTTTAACGATGTTTCGATAGATAGATGCTGCAGTGCTGGGTAGCTCAGAATTAGAATTCGTCTCAAAGTCAATGAGAGGCAGGGTGCTTGTTTGTGAGGCCCTCTGCCATGGGGGAGAAACTGTCCACGTGGCGCAAGGTTTTGGTCTTTGGTGTTTTCGATATTTCGTGAGCTTGGAATGATAAGGTTCTATCTCCATTTTTGTCAAAATTGAGTTTTTTTTACATAATCTGACCCATTAGGTGTTTATTAATGCCTGTGTGATGTTATTTTTTAAATGTTGACATTTTTGAGTTAGTAATTAATAAAATACAAAGGTTCCATCTCATAAAACATAATGGAATGTAAAAACTTTGACGCTCAATATCTCTGAACTGCCCTAAACGGAGATAGAACCTTATCATTCTAAGCTCACGACACCTAAACAACTGATGCTGCTGCACATCTTGTAAAGATAACATGTTCTTATGTTATTATACTTATTTAGCTACAGCACAATATGTCTGATTTTAGCCCACCTAAATATACAAGTCTGTTATTCTGCAGCTAGACTAAAACTATGGATTTAGGCTGAGCTATTGTGGAAATTATGTTATTACACATTGCTACTTTATTTATTTTGGTGAAATATGAAATTTGCTTAAGGAAATGTGTCATGTGCAAGTTTGAACAAGATCAGATGATGATGTGTACAAAAATAAAGACTATAATGACACAAATGGATCTGTTGAGAAAACAGTTAACAGTCTCTACATAATGCATCAATTGCACTCAATAGGGACAAGCACATATCCCTCACAATGTCTTGTATATACAAACACTCAAGCTGAAGTCACGATTAAACAATAGCACCACATCTTTGCTCCATGTATTACTATGACTTAATGAACTATGAATAATTTAATGTGACTTTTGAAAGTGTGTCAGTCACAGTCATGTGTGTCTTCCTTTTTCGCCCTAGAGTCAGATGACGTGTCTGCTTAGAGAATCTTGTGCCATGAAGCTGTAGGCGGGTGGACACACCACAGCCCCTGTCTCTGTGACTGAGTCACCATGTCCTTAATGGGTCCACCTCGTTCCCCACCTGCCTCTACCTCCATCTCTTGGAGTAGCAGCCATGGTGACACCGCTGCTGCTGTGGGGACTCTGACCGCTATGCTCGACTCATACTGGCCCAAATGAACAAGATGAGGCTCCGCACAGATTTCTGTGACGTGAGGCTGAGGGTGGGTGGACGGGTCTTCAGTGTGCACAGGTTGGTCCTGGCTGCCAGCAGCCCCTACTTCTCTGCCCTCTTCTCCGGGGGGATGAGTGAGGCTGACAAGGAGGAGGTCCAGATCCTGGGAGTGGAGGCCGAAGTCTTCGAGGTCCTGCTGGAGTTTGTCTACACAGGTCCTCACAGGATACATGCTCTCCATACACAGACAGTATCTACACAACGATTAGAAGTCGAAAGAGAAAGATATATTGTTTGTATCATTCATGCATAGGACATTAGTTCATTCATTACACTAGTGTGTTTATGTATTTAAGGTCCTTTCTTTAGCTATTATTCTCAGTCAACAGACAATGTTCAGAAAGCTAATACACATGAATTGCACCACCATGTTATATAGCCTAGGTGATGCTTATTTTGATTGATGGTAGGATAGCTTCTTTGTTTGTGTGCATCTCTCTGAATGAAGTCTGAGCTGCTTGCCCCCCCCACCCCCCCCAGGTATGATCAACGTGACAGTGGAGAACATGCAGGAGCTGATGGTGGCAGCAGACATGCTGCAGCTGAGTGAGGTGGTGTCCATCTGTGGAGAGTTCCTCAAGGGCCACATGGACCCATCTAACTGCGTTGGTGTCTACCAGTTCCTGGAGCAGATCGCCTGTCTGGACATGCTGGAGTTCACTGAGAACTACATCCATGTCCACTTCCTGCAGGTGCAACATTCTCTTTCCTTCCTCATCCCTCTCTTTCCCTTTATCTTCCTTTTCTATAATTTGTATATTTAAGTTCCTAAATGACTTCTCCAAGGCAGGATCTCTCTCCTTACCACTCATTTTAATCTACTTTGTATGTAGCTATGACAGAAACGAATATCCCATCTTTAAATCAGTAAAAAAAAACGTTCACGCCAACACATAAAAACTCAAAGAAGAAACTCAAAGAAACTCTGTCTGTCTAGGTGTGTGTGTCTGATGAGTTCTGGGGCCTGTCGAAGGACCAACTGGTGAAGCTGTTGCGCAGCGAGGAGCTGAGGATTGAGGACGAGTACCAGGTGTTCACGGCAGCCATGGACTGGCTGCAGCAGGACGTGGCCAAGAGGAAGAAGCATGTGGTGGAGGTGCTGGATCCTGTACGCTTCCCTCTGCTCTCCCCACAGAGACTCTTCAAGTACATCGAAGGTAGTTGAGACCCACAGTACAGTTCAGAGGCAGTACACAGAGAAGCCTGGAGCTCACCTTGACGACTCACGACTTGACAGCACTGGATGATTCCATGCATTAAACTGACTGACTAGTCATTTAATTTCTCCTTGCAGGCATTTCTGACTTCAGCCTGCGGGTGGCACTGCAGACTCTGCTGAGGGAATACACAGAGGTGACCAAGTCTCCCAAGGAGAATAAGATGTACAGTCTGTTACAGCCTGCTAGGATGAGGCCCAGAAGAAAAGCCAGGAAATATCTTTATGCCATAGGTAAGCCTCTGTGGTAAACTTTAAAAGGGGCAGTCTGGGATTGGTATATACATTTTTGGACATTTAAATTAATGATTTGTTAACATTACAAAACACCCTCAAACTCACCGCCCTCACCTCACTCACTGCTTTCAAACAAATCCTGCAGCGAACCATAGTCGATCAATGCACCTGTTGATCACCGTCTCTCACCCATCCCATAACCCATCACTGCCTCATTTTAAGTACCCCTGCTCCAGTACCCCTGCTCCACTACCCCCGCTATCCCTCCCTCACTCCGCTCTTCCTCACCCCTACCTCCTCCGTCTCTCTCTCCTCTCTCTGACTGTTAGTATTTTAATGCATCTGTATTTGCCATTGTTTTATTGTTTTATTGTTTTATTGTTTATTGTATTACTTAACCTTGTTTTATTTCTAGCTTCCCACCCCCCCCCCCCAAAGAGCCACTGCTTTTTGGTCAGGCTGCATTTGCAACTAAGAATTTGTTCTTACATGTTTGCCTGGTTAAATAAAGGTTAAATAAAAAAATAAAATTAACATTTGTAGCCATTAATTCTTGAGCCCAAGCATACCATACTCAGTCTATTAATTTGAGATGTGTTACATTTCTCCAGCCCCATCCCTCAGCTGTTTACCCAAAAAGGTGGCGGGGAGACCTCTTTGTTGTTCCTGTAAAATCATTTGATTATCAAGTTTCAATACAGCCCTCATCTCCCTACGTTTGCGTAGTAAAAACACTCTCACGTCACGTCACGTCTGGTTTCGCCCTCTCAGGAGGCTACACTCGGCTGCAGGGCGTCCATTGGAGTGACAGCAGAGCCCTCAGCTGTGTGGAGCGCTTTGACTCCTTCAGTCAATACTGGACCACTGTGTCCTCCCTGCACCAGGCCCGCAGTGGGCTGGGTGTGGCCGTGCTGGAGGGCATGGTCTACGTGGTTGGAGGTGAGACAGTGCACTCAGTCTGTCTGTCTGTCTGTCTGTCTGTCTGTGAGAGGTAGAAGTAGAACAACTTCGTTATACAGTGTGGAAATCAACAGATGGTGGTCCCTCAAGTTCATGAGTAAAAACAAAAACGATGTACAAGTGCCATAATGCAATCACAGTCATACTGTATGCATACATGTTTGACATGTCGATATTTCACAGTGGAATTTCCATTTGACATAATATAATTGTGCTTTCCATTTGCTATTTCCCAGGCAAGAAGGACTCCATGATATTCGACTGCACAGAGAGATATGACCCAGTGACCAAGCAGTGGGAGGCAGTAGCCTCTTTGAATTTCCCACGCTGTGGAGTTGGCGTCTGCCCCTGTCACGGGGCGCTCTACGCACTAGGTAAACACCAGCCTGTCACTTGGGACATGCAGTACATGGAAGTAGATGTGAATAGAGTATCATGTGACCTCACTACTGTGCTCTTGCAGGTGGTTGGATCGGATCGGAGATTGGGGAAACGATGGAGCGCTACGACCCGGCAGAGAACAAGTGGGAGATCATCGGAAACATGGCAGTTCCACGATGCTATTTTGGCTGCTGCGAGTTACAGGGTTAGGCTCTCCCAGAGATCACTAAGGAACCTATGATTTAGAGACTAGCATGCTTATTCAGTGATAATTAAAAACAAATAAAATAAGAAGAATAAGAAGAAATGTATATATATAGTACATGTACAAGCAAAATGTAATACCATATTCACACCATATTTACCCTTTGATCTTAATGAACACTCGTAATGTTATTGTAATGTTATTGTTAGGAAGGTCCTCTGAACCAACTAGATCTGTGTGGCCTTTGATCGCTCTGCAGGGTTCATCTACGTGATCGGGGGACGAGATCACGAGAGGATGCAGCTGCGCTCGGCCGAGATGTACGACCCCATCTCCCACCGCTGGAGCGCCCTGCCTGCCATGGTTACACGACGGGAACACGTGGGCGTGGCCTGCCTCAACAACTGCATCTACGCCGTGGGAGGCTGGAACGAGGCGCTGGGCTGCCTGAAGACGGTGGAGAAGTACTGTCCTGAGGAGGTTGGAGCCTGTCTGTCTCTTGTCTGGTGTCTGTCTCTGCTGTCACACAGAAGGCTTCACAATTAGTACAATTAGTTAGTGTATTGGACATTGACCTTTGACTGAACAATAACATGAAGGGGATACTTCACAAAATACATGTTAACTGACTTGGCCCATGCTAAATGATGGTCGCCTATAGAGGGGAGGGTGGTGCCTGTATACTTAGATAAAGCCGCAGAGTCTACCCAATTGACTAAAAGATAGACTAAAAGGTTAGAGAGCTGAGATATTTATGTCAAAGATGTTTTTTTTCTATGAATCGCAATAGATGAGCATGTATTATTGACTAGTACAAAGACTGTGACTGTGTGTCTTTTAACCATAATGTGTCTTTCCTTCCACAGGAGAAGTGGGTGGAGGTGGCACCTATGGCGGTGGCGCGGGCGGGGGTGTCCGTATCAGCCGTAAATGGTCCGCTCTACGCTGTTAGATAGATAGATAGATAGATAGATAGATAGATAGATAGATAGACTTTATTTGTCATTGTTACAGTACAGGTACCAAACAACGAAATTTAGGAGGGGAGGCTCCCCTGGTGTTTAAGAAAGGAAAAAGAAACACATTTTGGAAAAAGCATAGATGCATAAAATCACAAGAAGATAAGGAGCTGGTTTACATCAATAGAGGCTATGTACACAATCCACTGTACTATACTGCACAGATAGTCAACTAGGGTTGTCATATTGCACAAGAAAGTATTTTTTTTCACATTTTTTTAAAGTGTCACAGTTTGCAGGCTTGAAAATGTACATGTTTGTGCCTCAGCACTAGCTGCCATTACAATCCGTCCGGACTTGTCCTGGGCCCAGAACTTAGGCCTTTTCTGTGTTCAGGGCCTTGACGGCCCTGTGGTAGAAGCTGTCCTTCAGTCTGTTTGTCCTAGCGGCCGGGGTCCTGTACCTCCTGTTCGAGGGCAGCTTGACAAAGTGTTCGTGCCCAGGGTGGGTCGGGTCCTTGGAGATCTTGGAGGCCCTCCTGAGACAGCGTGTTTCGTACAGCTCCTCCAGAGAGGGGAGGGTGGCGCCGGTGATCCCCTGTGCTGTTCTCACGACTCTCTGTAGATCGTTTCTCTCCGCTGCCGTGCAGCTGTGGTACCAGTTGGAGATGCCGAAGGTGAGGATGCTCTCCACTGCGCCGTGGTAGAAGGCCACCAGCATCTCCTGCTTGCTGTGTTGTTTCTTGAGGCATCTCAGGGTGTATAGCCGCTGTTGTGCCCTCTTGATGGTGCCTTTAGTGTTGTCCTTCCAGGCCAGGTCATCCCGTATGATGTGTCCCAGGAAACGGAGGTTTGAGACCATCTCTACGCTCTCTCCGTCGATGAGCAGGGGCAGGATCTCGGACTTTTTCCTCCTGTAGTCTACGATGAGTTCCTGGGTCTTTGACTTGTTTAGCAGCAGGTTGTTTACCTTGCACAGCTTGCTCAATTGCTCTACCTCATCCCTGTACGCCGCCTCGTCCCCCCCCGAGATACATCCCACCACGGTGGTGTCGTCTGCAAACTTTACGATGTAGTTGCTGGGGTGGATGGGGGTGAAGTCGTGGGTGTAGAGGTTGTAGAGGATGGGGCTTAGCACGCAGCCCTGGGGTGACCCAGTGCTGAGGCTGAGGGCTGTGGAGGTGTGGGGGCCCACCCGCACCCTCTGGGGGCGGTTGGTCAGGAAGTCCTTGATCCACGCACATATAGAGTGTGATAGACCCAGGTCTAGTAGTTTGGTCACTAGCCTGTCTGGAAGGATGGTGTTAAAGGCGGAGCTGAAGTCCACGAAGAGCAGTCTCGCGTAGCTGTTTCCCCTCTCCAGGTGGGATAGAGTGGCGTGGAGAGTCGTCGCTATGGCGTCCTCTGTGGACCTGTGGGCTCTGTAGGCGAACTGGTATGGATCCAGGTTGGGCGGGAGGCGTGTGAGTATGTGGGCCCGGACTAGTTTCTCGAAGCACTTCATGATGATTGGTGTGAGTGCCACCGGGCGGTAGTCGTTTAGGCAGCTCACCGTGCTTTTCTTCGGGACTGGGATGATAGTTGAGGTTTTCAGGCAGGGTGGGACGGTGGCCTGGGACAGGGACTGGTTAAAGATGTTGGTTGAAGAGGCATGGCTAGGTTTCAAAACCAAATTCCTAAATATTATTGACAGTATAGCCCCCATGAGAACCACCAGGGTTAAAACCCGATCGGAACCATGGATGAATTCGGACATTCTAAATGCTATGAAAGTCAGAGACCTAAAATGCTCTGAAGTTCAAAAATGCAAATCAAAATTAGTGAAACACTTAAACGAAGATCACAAAACCCACTTTGAGAAAATTAAAAAACAATGCAACAAACTATGCAATCAGGTAATTACCATGACCAAATCTGCTAAGAAAGAATACCTCGATAACAAAATCGAAGAAAACTTAAACAAACCACGTGACCTTTGGAAGCTACTTAATAGCCAACTAGGTTGCAGTCAAAAACTCAAAACCAGGTCTACAAACATCAGCATCAAATCTGGTGATTCTCTCCTTACAGACAAGCTGGATGTGGCTAAGTGCTTAAACACTTTCTTTACAACCATAGCCACTAAATTAGTTAACAATCTACCACCCCACTCAGGGCGTTATGGTGTAGAGCACATCCGTGAGTTCTACAATAAACTGGGTGTACGCAATGATGATTTTAAACTCTCCATGGTGTCAAACGATGAGGTGTTTAAAAAGCTAGGCGCTCTACACTCAGAAAAGGCCACGGGCCATGACAATATTCCAGCCAGATTTCTAAAAGACTCAGCTGCCTCCATTACCCCAATCATCACCCACATAATAAACCTCTCCATCAAACAGGGACACGTCCCCCTTGACTTTAAAATAGCAAGGGTAACCCCACTGTATAAAAAAGGAAGCAAATTAGACCCAGGCAACTACCGACCTGTTTCTATTCTTAATTCCATCTCGAAACTTATGGAAAAAATAGTTTATGAACAGGTCGATAGGTACCTTACCGAAAAAAAGCTGATGTATGAATTTCAATCAGGATTCAGAACATCCCATTCCACTGACACATGCCTTCTCTATTTGAACGACCACATCAACCATGAGGTGGACTCGGGCAAGTACTGCGGCATGGTCATGCTGGACCTCCAGAAGGCCTTCGACACAGTAGATCACCACATATTGTTAGATAAACTGAAAGCAATTGGGTTCGATAGAACATCGGTGAGCTGGATGCAATCCTACTTAGAGGGGAGGGAACAGGTGGTTAGTGTGAACGGAACACTGTCCCCCCCCCTCCCAGTGACCTGCGGCGTTCCACAAGGAAGCATTTTGGGACCTTTACTGTTCCTAATATATGTGAATGACATGTCATCAGCATGTGATTGCAATTTGTTCCTGTTCGCGGATGACTCGGCTCTGCTGGTCTCTGACAGGGACATATTGCAGGTGGAAAAAGCGCTAAGCACTGAACTGAGTAGAATCTGCATCTGGCTAGCTGACAATAAACTATCAATACACCTAGGTAAAACTGAAACCATCCTATACGGATCCCCATCTAAACTCAGAAAGGCTGAAAATTTTAAAATAAAAGTGGGTAACATTAATATCACAAGAAAAGAGGATATTACATACCTGGGCTCCATCTTAGAGGCAAATCTTTCCGGAGATAAAATGGCAGCAAAAGTAATCAAAAAAGTGAACCATAGAACTAGATTCTTGTACAGGATATCCTCACTTGTCAGTAAAAACACACTGAGGACCCTAACAGGAGCTCTCATTCAATGTCACTTCGACTATGCCGTAACATCATGGTACTATAGAACCACAAAGGCCCATAAAACAAGACTCCAGACAGCCCAAAATAAACTGGTTAGGCTTCTGCTAGGCCTCAACCCTAGGACACATCTAACCGCTGCTCATTTTTTGAGCCTTGATTGGCTACGAGTAGTTGACAGAGTGCAGCAGCTTGCACTGGGCCTGGTCTTCAAGATACGCTACACCACAAAGACACCCAAGTACCTGTCAACATACTTCCAAAAAGTGAACAACGTCCACACATACAACACCAGAGGAAGCTCCACGAACCACGTTCAACCGCGTTGCACCACAAACAAGGGGTTAAACTCGTTTGCAAACTATGCAGTAAAAATGTGGAACGCCCTTCCTATAATCTTAAAGGAGTGCAAAACACTGCCCACCTTCAAAACCACTCTCAAAAAACATTTACAGGAGGCTGCAATCCGTAACTGGACCCTCTAAATCAAAAATCAGATTAAAAGACCCGAACTACCCACTGTACATACTTTGTGTTTTGTCCCCCGCCCCCACCTGTGGTGTATGTCCCCACCTGTCCTACCCGCTGTACATACCTTATGTTTTGTTGTATTGTTCTTCCCATGATGGATGTGTGTTTATCTTGTAGATAGTAATAGTTATTTGTCTGTATTATCTTGTAGATAGTACTAGCTTTTTTGTCTGTCTTACATGTAACGATGAATTGAGAATCAAGGACCCCAATTGAAATAAGCCAGTGGCTTTCTTGGGTTTTTATCCTGTTAGTTGACCTTGTATGTAATATGTACTTTCATGTACCTACTTCTGCAAATCTTCTAATAAAGTTTTCAATCAATCAATCAAATCATAATGTGCAATGTATACAGACATCTTTATTCAGAAATGATCTAATGATTATGCTATACTAGTTTCCAGCCTGTGCAATTGATTTTCTGTTTAGTCAACTGTTAGTAGCTTTAGTCAATGTTAAAAAGAGTGACAGTTTCTCTTTTCAAAAAGTAGGATCTAGGACTTTTCCCACCTGTTTTTTTAAGTTTAGGATTTGCATTAATAATGCTAGTGTTCCAGAGTAGGTAAGGCATGTACCTTCCTCTCCACTTCATTGCAGTATTTTTCTGGAAGTCCAGCAGCCCTGAAAGAAAAAACGAGTAAACATGAATTGATTCGGCGTATCGAAAATGGCCTCTTACTGTAGTTTACACACTGTAGAAAGCTTAATGTAAATGCTCTGTATTTTCTATTGCAATTCACTAACTTGAGTTCCTTCAGCTTCTTCTCCTTGATCTCATCCAGGCGTATGCGACGCTGGCGGGCCTCTTCGTCCAGACGGTCTCCCTCTTTGAAGACCTCCCTGCGCTGTGTGACGGCCTGTAGCTCACGCTCCCTCACCTGCTGACGTATCCCGTCCGCATGGCGAAGGACCTTCTGCCTGTGATTGTCCTCCTTGTCCTTCTCCTTAGAGATGGACACCTGCTGGGCTCTGGTGGAAGAGGAAGCAGGGCAAAGAGACTGTTTGGAACTATAGTTACAACTATAGTTAGTACTGTGTGTAATATTTACTTACGAGCTCAAAAGGCAGTGTTTGTCTTCCGAAGAAAGTGTGACATTGCGGACATACCTCAACACCCTCTCAAATTCAGCCCTCTCTCGCCCGGCCTCAATGGAAAGGAGGTGCTCTTTGTGGGTGACCTGCTCCAAGCGCGCTGCCTTCAATCTCTCCTCCTCCTCTACTTTCTTTTTGAGCTGCTCTTTCTCTTTTCTCCTCCACTCCCTCTCTGCAGCCTCCTGGTTCCTCCGGGCTCGAAGCTCATCCTGACAGTCACATAGAAACACTCCCTGTTAATGTCTCCATGTCCTCTACAGCCAATTAGGTATCATACTAGAATAGCAACTTGTTTGCCTGGTCGCCACAACAAAAGAAATAGGTGTTGGCTAATAGAACAAAGGGTTTGGTGCAACTGGGCAAGCAAAATGTCTTGAGCTGAAAATGAGTTCAGGATGGCTGTTATGGTTGTGTGTGTTAAGGGGATAAATAAGTGAACTTGATGCTAACCTGCTCAGCTTTGAAGTCTCTGTCTCTCTCCTGCAGGGCTCTCAGTCTGGCCACCTCCTTCTCCTTCTCTCTCTTGATGCGTCTCTGTTCAGCCTCATACTCAGCCTCTCGCTCCTGTAGAGGTCATACAGAAATGAGTCTTTGTCCACCTCAAAGACTAATCTATTGGTTTGTGTGTGTTGGAGGGGGGGGGGGTACTGCACTGATCCACACAGTACACACATTTTGTACTGTATTCTCACCATTTTCTTGCGGGTGTACTCCATGGCTCTGAGGTTAGCCAGTCTCTCCTCTTCCTTCTTGTGTTCCTTGGCCAGCAAGCTGTCCTCATTGATGCGGAGGATCTCCAGTTGCAGCCTCCGCTGCTCCTCCTTCTTCCTCTCCAAAGCCTGTACCCACACAACCACAGATTGATCAGTCAGCCACACACACACACACACACACACACACACAGACATACAGTGCATATACCACACGCAGCCTACGTCCATACACACCACTCTGAGTTTTCAACTAGTTTGTTCCAGAATGATTATAGAATTGCTGTGCTGCACTAAAATACCTCCAGCTCCTCCACCTGCATCCTCTCTAGGTTCTCCAGCATCTGCTGCCCCTCCTGCTCCTTCACCTCATCCTGCAGCATCCGGTCCTCCAGACGCTCCTGCATCTGATTCACAATCAGCTGCTTTCCCCTGGACACTCACAAAACAGAGGAAAGAGTTGAGGTGTTGTATGGTAGAGACAGACTGACGTCTGGTGTGTGTGTGTGCGCGTCTGTGTGTGTGTGTGTCATAACGAGGCCTCACTGGATCCTCTGATGTTTGCGTTGCTCGACGATCTGGTCCTGGGCCTCCAGGGCTCTCCTGCGGTCCAGCTCCATCATGGCATCCAGATGCGTCTCCTCCTCTTGCAGCTCAGTCAGGATCTGCTGCTTCTCCAGTATCTGAGCATCACGCACTGCGTGGCATTGGGCACCTAGGATCAGCTGAGGACCAGAAAGGTACCCACATGGACAATAGGACACACACGCTTACACAGAGGTGGGAGAGTATGGTCAGTGAGTAGGTAAGATACTGCAGGAATGTGTTAGTTAAGTAATTTAAAATATATATATTATAAAGGAGGTATGAACCACACAAGTGAAAGAGTGACCAGTTAATTTCCTACCTCATTGAGTTTCTTGACTTCATCCTCCTGCTCCATCCTCATGGCGTTGGCTCTCTCCAACAGGTACTGAGCCTTGTCCTTGGCCTCGGCCTCCAGCTCACTCAGACCCTGGTTCTTCTGACGCGACAGGTCGGCCTGACGGATATTAGCCTTCCTCTCCTCAGCAGCATCCTAGCCAGAGTTAACCATAGTAAACTTAGGTCAGTTTAGGCCTACACCTAATTGTTAAGGACAGGACTGTGGTAAGCTGAGCTGATCATAGATCTGTGTTGTAGGTGTTGAAGCAGATATATGACATAGTTCGTCATACAGTGTCATGTATGAAGGGTTGCTCGCAGAAGAGCAACAGAACACACAAACATACACAGATACACACACACACACACATATACACAGATACAAACACAAACACACACACACACACACACACACACACACAAACACACACACACACACACACACACACACACACCCTCACAGAGCAACATTCCTCACCATGGCGTCTTCCCTTTCCTTCTTCTGGGCTCCCAACATGGCGTCCCTCTCTTCCTTGGTTGGAACTTGAGATGCTAATGCAATACGCTTAAACTCAGTCGGCCGGAAGATTATGGACAGACCAGGTGGATCCTTACTTGAGATCCTGGCAAAATGACAGTAAATTTGTTCCGAATTTGTATTTGACCACTGGTAAAGTCGTTGTACATGTTTACTGCTACAATGCTGCTTTTGCCAAGTCAAATACTTTAGGATAGGCTTTTCTTAATGTTCATCAGATAATTGCAGTGCATGTTAGTAACTGGATACTTGCTTCAGGTCACGGATGAGGTCCATGGTAATAATGCGAACTGTCTCTGGTTTCTGAGCCTTCTGACTTGTAGCAGAGCAGGGCTGGACCCTGGGTAATGAGCAGCCCCTTCTCTCAGAGTCTTTCACATCACAGGTTGACAGCTTGGGTGGGAAAAAAAATCCAACATAAATTTCCACCATATCTCTCTGATACTCACCTACTTTGAGGTGTAGTGCTGAGGCACAAACATGTACATTTCAAGCCTGCAAACTGTGACACTTTAAATAACGTGAAAAAATACTATTGTGCAATATGACAACCCTAGTTGACTATCTGTGCAGTATAGTACAGTGGATTGTGTACATAGCCTTTATTTATGTAAACCAGCTCCTTACCTTCTTGTGATTTTATTCTTTTTCTAAAAGTTTTTTTTTTTTTTTCCTTTCCTAACACCAGGGGAGCCACCCCTCCTAAATTTCGTTGTTTGGTACCTGTACTGTAGCAATGACAATAAAGTCCATTCATTCATTCATTCATTCATACTCTGCTATTAACCTCCCATGACCCACCTGACCTGTGGCTCACCTGTTTTGGGGTTCCAAAGAGACTTTCATCCACATGGGAGGTGAGGGCATGGGTGCGATAGCGGCGTGGATGGGAGCTGCCCAAGCCTCGTTTAGATGAAGAGCCAGAGGCACTCCGTGTCTGGAGGCGAGACAGGACATGAGACAGGACATGAGTCATGTACAAACCTCCACTTAGCTACTAATGATGCAACGAATGTCAGAGAAGTGTGTCCCACGATTCAAAACGTTAGCTACCATGGTCTTTCAAATTGTTCTCTCTCGCCAACCAACATGACATAATAATTAAAACATTGAACAGAAGATCAACAGAACACCATTATTATAATACGAGATAGTATTATGAAACAGCAGTCCGGTGTATGAAGCAGGTACCAGTTCCTTCGCCTGTATCATTGTAGGCTGTGGGACGTTTGCACGAAGGTGTTTTGTTGTTGTTGCGTCTCCATGGAAACTACTGCGCTGCACGCACGCGTCAACCCCAGCAGCGTCAGGCGCGCGTCTCAACCGTGTCTCACGCTGCTACCGCGGCACGCCATCTAGAACAAAAACAAAACAAAAAACAAATATTATGGACATATTACTACTAGCCTACAGATGGCATGTATAACTGTAGGGGGCCGGACTTATATTTATTTATTTTATTTAGGCATAATTAGCATATTATTGTTTAATATTTTAACTTTCTTTCCAAATGTATGTTATTAATGGCTTATTATCAGTGTTAACAGACTCCTGACACCTATACTGCAGCCAGCCACCAGGGGGCGATCAAGATATTTTGGCTTCACTTTGTTATTACACATTGTAATCATTTTCAGTTATCAATCATGCAAAATGTCACTCTCAGACAACCTGAAGCGTAAAATTCACGTGGAAAACCGCAGTTTTAATGAGGAATGGACTGACAAGTACGCATTCATCTGGCCAACATTTAGTAAAGCAAAACCTGTAGGCTATGCCTCATCTGCACTGAAACGGTAGTTGTTGAAAAACGATACAATCTTCGCCGTTACAATTATACAAGGCATGCATCTTTCAGAGAATCATACCCTGAGAAGTCATACCCTGAGACTGCTCCTCCTGAGACATCTACTGCACCCCAGAACTGCGTCTCCTGAAGACACCCGCTTTTCCCCTCTACTGTGTCCCCTAAAAACTTCTATTGACCCCGTTGTACTGTTTCTCTGTTTCTCCAGATATATAAATAAAAAACAACAACCTGAGCTGGATTATTCTTCCTGCTACGACTGGTCACTGGTGGATTGATGATTCATTTGCTTAGTCAAATGTATTGATTGTAAGTCGCTTTGGAATAAGGTGTCTGCTAAATACCAAAAAATGATGCTGCCATGAAAGGCACCTGGTACCTGTTGGGGGGCGGGCCACCGGCGGAGACTTTTCACTACCCGTGTCTTTGGACTCAGTGGAGATCTATGACCCCCACCTGGACACCTGGACTGAGATCGGCAACATGATCACCAGCCGCTGTGATGGAGGGGTGGCCGTCCTCTGAGAGACAGGTCCACTGTTTCCATCCAGAGCCAATAATGAGACTGGTTTTGGATACAATGAAAGATCCTGGTGTTTAGGGTACTCCAATGGTGAATATTGGTTAAGACACAATGGTGTTAAGACGAAAGTCTCAGGGTCTCTGTGCTCCAGAGTTGGAGTGTACCTGGATCACAGGGCAGGTATTCTGTCATTCTACAATGTCTCTGACACAATGACCCTTCTCCACAGAGTCCAGACCACATTCACTCAGGCCCTCTATCCTGGGTTTGTGCTTTGTGGCTATGGGAATGAGGCTGAGCTGTGTTTACTTTTCTAGGGGATCCCCATGCAGTCTTGCTTTATATTGTCCTACTATTCTGTACAAATCAAATACATTCTGTCATTTTGTCCTGAGAGATTTATTTCTCTCATCTATGATTCTCACACGACTAGCTCTCAGATTGTGAACTGTGTAAATCTAGAACAAGGTTATTGTAAATCTAGAACAAGGTTATTGTAAATCTAGAACAAGGTTATTGTAAATCTAGAACAAGGTTTTTTGTAAATCTAGAACAAGGTTATTGTAAATCTAGAACAAGGTTATTGTAAATCTAGAACAAGGTTATTTGCGCCAATTTGATGATATTATCATCAGTCAGGGGATCCTTATCTTTGGTGAAACTTTACTTCCTCGTCCTAATTATTAGAGATTTATCTTCCCCATCTTCTTTTTATTTGTTATTTTTCTTAATACACTTGACTTCATAGTGTGAGATTTATTACATGAATCATGAGTCAAGTAGTGAATATTATTTCTGATATTTCTTCTGCCTTTGTTCATTTGGTTAATTGCAGCTAGCAATGATAAGACACACTTGTACACACACACATGTATCAACACACTAGGCAGTTAAAACTTCTCAGTTGGTTTGCTAGCAAACTTTAGAATTAGGGGCCATTATAAATGTTTGAAAGCTGTTTGAAAGTAAAGTAGCCAAAAAAGAATACTTCAAAGTATTAAATCTGTCTGTACTACTATGGAGACAGTGCTGAATTGTGTGACATTAAATAGAGGTTCCAATAAGAATGAGTTATGATTTACCTTGACTTACTCCAGTATGCTCTTGCTATGGAATTGTTCATTTCATCAATGTCAAATGTTTTCATTACAATTTTACAGTACAGTTCATTTTTCGTTGTTGGAGCTGTAAAACAAACAACTAAGACTAAGAGTAAAAAGGTGCGACACCTGTTTTTGCACTCAATTCTTCCCCAAGTCTTTGTTAAGAACATGGCTTGTTGAGATTTTATCTTAACGTATTTGTGTTCCACAGTTGTTGATATTTGTTGTAAGTATCTTGATTTTTTATGTGTCAGGATTTGGATTTGTTGTTACATTACACAAATAAGTCTCTTTAACCACTTTGGGATGTCATGCCAGTTCTGAACGCATGGCTAGTCCACTTAACCCTCCTCCAGACCAGTCTGAATATCTCTCCTCCAACCCTTTACTGTGGCTACTTTTTACTGGCTACTGCTAAAATGTGTTCTGAGCTTCTCTCCAGACTTAAGCAGTGCTGCCTCACACATTTAGACTGTAATATAACCGTCATGCTATCCAAGCATAAAATGTCTCCATAAAGATTTCTGGGTCAAAATAATTTTCATTGAATTACTTTAGTTGTACTTCATTTAGCTTGCCTGGTACACCGGGTGTGCAGCGTTTGCACTTTTGGAACTATTTCATTGGCTCCATCACACTGCTCATGCTTTTAGGAGAAAACAAATTTTGTTTTAACCGACATTGGATTATTAGACAATAATCTCCAGACTTTAATTATTCAATGCAGATTAAAAGTGCTCGCCCAGACACCAAGCACTAGTTGGTTGATATTATAGGCAATCAGATAGTAATGTTTCTACCAGGAGAGTTTCACTTACCGTACTCTCAGGTTTTGTAGATATGTGTTTTGCTACAGTTATTCTCTGTACTGTCTTTGAACTATTTATTACTATGTGTGTTTCTGTGCAAATGAAAAATGTTTGGTAACGATTAAAGGGTTTGGTAGAATGTGAGTGTACATTGTTGTACCCTAGGTGACGTGTGCTATGAACATGCTATGGTGGCCTCCTCTGTAGACTTGCTGTGTTACTTTTTATGTCAAAGCCTGGTCACTCATTAGACAATAAAGTCAATTACATTCCTTTCATGAAGCCTTTTTTTTGCTCTTTGCTTTTGTTATATTCATATTGTGATGACAACTAAGTGCAACTTTCTAGGAAATTGTCAAATACTGTAGTCATTTGTTTCTTTTACAACTGGAGAGGTCTAGAAGTTGTTGCCTGTACACTTCTATAGATTCTGCCACCAGTGGCACAAAAGGATAAGAATTTGGTTTGTTGTCCCCAAAATTAGACCTCATTGGATAGCAGGGAGAGGACTTACCTCTCCACACCTGTGAGCAAAAGCTTAGGGATTCTGGTTACTTACTTACTTACTTACTTACTTACTTACACACACACACACACACACACACACACACACACACACACACACACACACACACACACAAATCAGCTATGCATAGACACAAAACCAGGAGGTTTCCAGTCACACTTTATGGTTATAAATGTTGAAAGCTCCAAAGGAAATTAGCTTAAAATAACACTTTAATCAAATACACCACACAAACTGTAACCATTAAGGATTGGCATGTGGTGTGGTTTCACACTTCTGGTAAATATGGATTAAATTAAATAAGAACCCAGTGGAATGTAACGTTTTAAAATCTATTGAGAATTTCTCTCTCTCTCTCTCTTTCTCTCTCTCTCACACACACACACACACAAATAAATAAGTCATACTACACACCATCTTTAAGGCCACAAAGCTCTCGAATTTTTTTTTTTAAATGTTGAGACCACTCCAAATGTTTCTTAAATCAGCATCTCTCCATGTATGAGATGTATTATTACTTTATCAATGTAGGGTTACTTATTTGTATTGTGTTTTTTGATTCTGAATGCTGCAATACCAATGTTGACGAACCAAAGCCAAAGAATGTTACTCTTGTGTACTTGTACAGTGAGATGTAATAAAAGCGATTCTGATTCTGATTCTGATGTATGGCAGCTATTCTATTCCAGTGTCTGTTGAATTCCAACCCAGGCACACCTCATTCTACTTGAGATATTCTATATTGAGATATTGGCCACTTCCCTACTCAGACTATGGGAGTATGGTTTTCCACCACGCAATTTTAATCACGTCTTTTTTATTATTATTATCTTTCAGACGATTATTAACCGCCATGTCGAAGTCTGGATGGCCGAGCGGTCTAAGGCGCTGCGTTCAGGTCGCAGTCTCCTCTGGAGGCGTGGGTTCGAATCCCACTTCAGACATAGTTTATGCTGTTGCATGTGGGGGAAACCCTGCTGCCACCCTCACCCCACATTTCTCCCTAGCAACCTTCCACCGCCTTGCACCCCGATTACTAACTCTCAAAGCCATTCTCTCTTTCAAAGCATTTAATAAACTGCTATTAGCTATCGTATTTCAAACGTATACACTGACTCTGTTTTCTATCAATAATAAATAAATAACATATGTTATATTATTTTGAAATGTGTAGTGGGTAGTATTCACCATTTCTTGTGGGTAAAGAGGGTAGAAAGTTAGCCACTAAACTAACTAGACAGCATACTGTAGATGTAGAGGCCTTACATGACTTAACCATGGAGGACAAAGTGAAGGAAATGTACAATGCAATCTATAAGACATACAGTGAGGGAAAGAACAAAGAAGTATTCAACACAGCAACCATTTTTTAATTCAACATATTTCCATTGCAGCTATTCACATGAAATTTAGACCAGACAATGGTATTAACTCAATAAAACTATACAGCTAAAGAAATTGTAACACTCCGAGTGAGGTACTGATCAGGTGATCACCTGAACCAAATCGTATTTAACAAGGACAAGTATAAAACCCCTGCTGTGGTCATCACCATCCTCTTGCAATAGGATCAGCTGGATGGCAAAAACAGTGCTAGTAGTAATTGGAATTGGAATCAGAATTGGAATCAAAAATAACGATTGACCATGGCAGAAGAGTTGAAAATGAAAGTTTGGAGTGAGGAAAATACAGTGAGTGTCAGGTTGCTTCCATCCATAAAATGTCAAAGACGGCGGTTCATAAGAACAAGGTCAAGCAGCAGCAGACATTGGGGACGACAAAGCTACAGACCGGCAGAGGGTGAAAACGACTCTCCACTGACAGGGATGACCGCCAACTCATTAGAATGTCACTCAACAACCGGAGGATGACATCAAGTGACCTATGAAGAATGACAAACGTCAGCTGGGGTGAAGTGCACGGCGAGGATGGTTGGAAACAGGCACCTAAGGGAAGGGATGAAGCTAGAAAAAAGCCCCTCATCAATGATGGAAGCAAAGAAGAGCCAGGCTGAGGTTTGCAAAAGACCATAAGGATTGGACTATAGAGGACTGGAGTAAGGTCATCTTCTCTGATGACTCAGATGAGAGGCCTACAAGCCACAGTGTCTCTCGCACCCACTACGAAATTTGGTGGAGGATCGGTGATGATCTGAGGGTGCTTCAGCAAGGCTGGAATCTGGCAGATTTGTCTCTGTGAAGGACACATAAATCAAGGCACGTACAACATTGTTCTGGAAGAAAAAGTGCTTCTTGGTCACAAGCCATCAAACTAAGCCGAGCTGCTTGAATCTTTGTGCCAGGAGTGGCATTAAGTCACTCAACAGCAATGTGAGTGGTGGAGAGCCAAGACGCATGAAAGCTGTGATTGAAAATCAGGGTTATTCTACCAAATATTGATTTCTGAACTCTTCCTACACAAAACATTGTTGTGTTGTTTAACACTGCATAGTTTATGGCATTTTGACCAGTTGTCATTTTCTGCAAATAAATGCTCTAAATGACAGCAATGTTGTAGTTTATAGTATAGAAGAAAAAAAAATCATTTTACTCAAACACATACCTATAAATAGTAAAACCAGAGATACTTATAATTTTGCAGTGGTCTTGGTCTATTTTTTCCAGAGCTGTATTTTGCTACAAACAGAAACAGGAAGTCCCTCCCTCTATTCAGAGAAAACGAAACTGACCAGGACCATTCCGTCTGAATCTGTTGAAGGTAAAATAACCGTCAATTATTGTTATTGTTATGCCATCCAAGCATAGAATATGTGGATGAAAAAGTTCACTGTTCATAACGAGTTCTGGGTCCAAATTTATTTATTTGAATGACTTTAGTTGTTCTTAATTTATTCTCCCAATAGCATCATCACACTGCAAATACTACAGTATTTTAACCAACATTCATGAGATCTAATGTATTCAATACAGTTTGAAAGTGCTTTTGCACAGGCACCAAGCAGTTGGTTGATGTTAATCAACTCGGGGAAAAAAAGTTCCAGAAGAAACTTTGTGGGCTTGCAAAGTCTTATTTTGGAGGTGGAGAGGGTTTAACGATGTTTCGATAGATAGATGCTGCAGGGTGATTCAGAATTAGAATTCGTCTCAAAGTCAATGAGAGGCAGGATGCTTGTTTGTGAGGCCCTCTGCCATGGTGAAGAAACTGTCCACGTGGCGCAAGGTTTTGGTCTTGGTGTTTTCGATATTTTCTTTCAGATAATGAGGTCTTATTTTGGTTGATTGGTTGGATGTGTGGTTAGATGGCAGGAGGAATAGCACGTTGGAATACGCACGCATACAAATAATCTACGGTACAAAGGCTACTCTTGATGTAACCGATGTGTTTATTTAATTTATATTTCTCCAAGAATCCTTTTTGCTAATATTTTATTGTTGGTATTCATGTATGTATCGTTTCTGTGTATTATTTATTTTGGGAGCTTTTAATTGATTAAGTTGTGACCTTTGACACCTTTACTTTCATTTCCTGTTCCGTTATGCTTCGCGGTAATTCTCTTCAGACGGCAATGAGCCATGATGAGGAGAGGTGAGCATTGACAGAGCTCCCGTGAGCTAGCATGTTCAAACTCGGTTAAAACAGGGTATAAACATAGGACAAAGTTACATGCCTGTTGTACAAGTTATCTATGCTTTTGGTTAGTATTATAATGTGCATTTCACAGCGAGGATGTTTTTTTTGTTGAACTTTACAACAATGTGCTAGTTCAGCTTAAGCTAGCCAGTTAGCCATGTGCGCACGAGTGGTCTCTCACACAATCACTGCTGTTCATTCCTTCTTGAAGGTGTGTCGTGAGAGCCGGTGTATGCTGTGAATGCTCATTCTATTTCTGTGTGCAACAGGTATGTGTGCTCTTGGTCATTGTATGTTTAATTCCTTTTTATTTGTATGTAGCCTATGTGATGTTTCTGATTTTAGTCACATGTTCATTTTCTTGCTTGTGAAATATTGCCGCTGGGGGGAGAGGGGTAGATTCTGTATTGTAACTACTGTGTGACCACAGCTTATTGTACTGTAACTACTGTGTGACCACATCTTATTGTACTGTAACTATTTTACAATAGTCATTTTTGTTTTATTGTTTGGGATAATTATAATTCTCTGGAGACGGCAATGAGCCATGATGAGGAGAGGTGTGTCGTGAGAGCCAGTGTATGCTGTGAATGCTCATTCTATTTCTGTGTGCAACAGGTGTGTGTATGCAACAGAATAAACCCCTCTACTGTCCGGCAAGAAGTTGTCCATCTCAATCCAGTGTGTCAGCCTACACCGGCTACATTTAGACCTTTCACCACCTGTAGACCTTTACCTTTAACAACACCCAGTGTATCAGAAAAAAAACAGGAAATGATTCACCCCTTCAGAGAAATCTAAACTGTTCTCTCTGTCTCTGTGTTCTCTCCCAAGTGAAGTAAACAGTACAGTAAAATGGCTCAGCAGGGAGTTCTTCTGGACCAGGACCAGTTCTGGTGTCCCATCTGTCAGGATCTGCTGAAGGAGCCCGTCACTATCCCCTGTGGACACAGTTACTGTACCAGCTGTATTCAGGCCTGCTGGGATCGTGATGGTCTGGAGGGCGTCTACAGCTGCCCCCAGTGCAGGCAGACCTTCACACCAAGGCCTGCTCTTACTTAGGAAAAATAACATGCTGGCTGAAGTGGTGGAGAAACTGAAGGAGACACAACACCACACTATTTCCTCTGCCTCTGTTCCAGCCCCAGCCCTTCCTCTGAGCTATGCTGGACCTGAAGATGGCCTGTGATTTCTGCACTGAAAGAAAACAGAAAGCTCTCATGTCCTGTCTGGTGTGTCTGGCCTCTTTCTGTGAGACTCACCTCCAGCCTCACTACAAATCTCCTGCCTTTAAAAAGCACACGCTGTTGAAGGCCTCCGCACAACTGCAGGAGAAGATCTGCCCTCGTCATAACAAACTGCTGGATGTTTTCTGCCGTACTGATCAGCAATGTATCTGTCATCTGTGTTCCAAGACTGAGCATAAAGGCCATGATACAGTCTCAACTGCTGCAGAATGGACTGAGAAACAGGTAAGAATCAGAGCTATATTTGTGACTCTAATAATTGTGGAACTGAAGTCTGCATAAACCTCAATTTGAGAACAAATCGGTGTTTATAACCGATGTATTTCACCACTTAGTCTAAAGTCAAATGGGTTTATGTTTATGGAGACTTGAAATGTTGCTCTTATAGCAGCACTAATGATAGTTTGCAGGATTTTACTGTGAGACTTCCCCAAACAATATCCTGCTAAACGGTTTTCACAAGCAGTAGGACCATGAACAATTTCCTCTGCAGGCTCTCATTTGATTCCCCAATAATGACATTCCTTAAAAGCATTGCAAAGTTAATATTCCATCCATGCAAAACCAATATTCCATCAATAAAAAGGATAGATATATGTTGTTCCTTTTCAGCACATGACAGTTGTGAATTTATGAAACCAGTATTTGCATAACAATATAGATATAGATGGTGGATTGTTTCTTAAAAGCTGAAGTCATAGAAACAATTAACAATTTATTAGCACATTTTGAATATACTGTAGAAATGTTTATATGAGATTTACTGTAAATTATCAAAAAGGTCACCCACACCAGGTAATTGTAAAGTGTGTTTGTCTACAGACGTATCTTGGAATAAGTCAGCAGGACATCCAGCAGAGAGTCCAAGAGAAAGACAAGGAACTGAAGGAGCTCCAACAGGCTGTGGAGTCTTTCAAAGTGAGTATTTACCAAAGGAGATATACCATTTCACTGTGCTCCTCCAGTGACTTCACTGCTCACGTCCATTCAGACAGTGGGAGTGGCCACTGGGAAGAGAAGGAGCAGATTGCTTAAAGTTCCAGTACAGTATGTAGATTTGTAGCTTTGTAGTAGTGAATGAATGAATGGACTTTATTGTCATTGCTACAGTACAGGTACCAAACAACGAAATTTAGGAGGGATGGCTCCCCTGGTGTTAGGAAAGGGGAAAAAAAAAATCACAAGAAGGGAAGGAGCTGGTTTACATAAATAAAGGCTATGTACACAGTCCACTGTACTATACTGTACAGATAGACGACTAGGGTTGTCATATTGCACAATAGTATTGTTTCACGTTATTTAAAGTGTCACAGTTTGCAGGCTTGAAATGTACATGTTTGTGCCTCAGCACTACACCTGATTTAGTAGTGCTAATTAGCCATTACTGGATGAAGAGTGTTCAGCGAAGAGTGCTGTATTAATCCAACATGTGGTGTCGGGTAGGACATGGGCCTTTATGTGCCTGTTACATGTGTTTGGATACGTTTGGTACTATTAGAAGAAAACATAGCATAATATGCACGTTTGGTACTATTAGAAGAAAACATAGCATAATATGCACGTTTGGTACTATTAGAAGAAAACATAGCATAATATGCACGTTTTCATATTTTCAATGTGGCCAACATGCAAAACTACATGCTGGAGCCCTAACTTGGAGCTGTGCGTGTGCGTGTGTGTGTTTGTGTGTCCTAATAGCACTTTGCAGACACAGCAGTGGAGGACAGTGAGAGGATCTTTACTGAGCTGATCCGCTCTATTGAGAGAAGGCACTCTGAGATAAAGGAGCTGATCAGAGCCCAGCAGGAGGCAGCAGTGAGTCAGGCTGAAGGACTTCTGGAACAATTGGAGCAGGAGATCGCTGAGCTGAGAAGGAGACATGCTGAGCAGGAGCAGCTTTTAGACACAGAGGATCACATCCATTTCCTCCAGGTAACTACACTGACCCATTATAATAAAACATAATTCCTTCAATATTTTTCTAAATCTCTCTCTCTCTCTCTCTCTCTCTCCCTATCTCTCTTCAGAGTTATCAATCTCTCTCCAGTCCCAGTGTGTCTCCAGACCTTCCCAGCATTCTTATCAGTCCACTGCAGCACTTTGGAGAGTTGAGTGTGGCTGTGTCTAAGCTGAGAGTGAAACTGGAGGACATCCTTAAGGGTGAATTACCCGAGATCTCCGCAACAGGTAACATTGTCACGTTATACGATACACTTTACACATATTATTGAAAAGTATGATTAGTTGATTTGTCAGGTCAGTTAAGTTACTGCTTGGTTCGAACAAGAGCCTGCACCCACACAGGCCCTCTGGGAATAAGACAGCTACCCCTGGCTCATACTTCTCTCTTCTGTCAATGTGTTTTTGTTTTTTGCAGTCCATGCAGTGGGTGTTTTATTGCCACCAGAGCCCAAGACCAGAACTTGGTTCTTACAATGTGAGTTTCTTTATCCTGAGGAAGCTTACCGTATTTCTGCATTGATACTCGCCACAACCCCTGTGATTTGAATTAAAGAGCTATAAGAGAAGAAGTGCTTAATCAAAGACAGGGTAGATCTGACTGTGACCTTTTTTGTTTCTGATTTGGTCTGCTCTTCTCCCAGATTGGCACCAGCTGACACTAGACCCAGACACAGCAAACAAATTGCTGCGTCTGTCTAAGAAGAATAGAAAAGTGACTTTTACACGTGAAGTCCAGCCATATCCAGACCATCCGGAGAGATTCACTGGCTTGTGTCAGGTGCTCTGCCAAGACGGTCTGTCTGGACACTGTTATTGGGAGGTTGAGTGGACTGGACAGTCAGTCTATATAGCAGTATCATATAAAGATATCAGCAAAACAGGATACAATAATGAGACTCCTTTTGGATACAATGAAAGATCCTGGTGTTTAGGGTACTCCAATGGTGAATATTGGTTAAGACACAATGGTGTTAAGACGAAAGTCTCAGGGTCTCTGTGCTCCAGAGTTGGAGTGTACCTGGATCACAGGGCAGGTATTCTGTCATTCTACAATGTCTCTGACACAATGACCCTTCTCCACAGAGTCCAGACCACATTCACTCAGGCCCTCTATCCTGGGTTTGTGCTTTGTGGCTATGGGAATGAGGCTGAGCTGTGTTAACTTTTCTAGGGGATCCCCATGCAGTCTTGCTTTATATTGTCCTACTATTCTGTACAAATCAAATACATTCTGTCATTTTGTCCTGAGAGATTTATTTCTCTCATCTATGATTCTCACACGACTAGCTCTCAGATTGTGAACTGTGTAAATCTAGAACAAGGTTATTGTAAATCTAGAACAAGGTTATTGTAAATCTAGAACAAGGTTATTGTAAATCTAGAACAAGGTTTTTTGTAAATCTAGAACAAGGTTATTGTAAATCTAGAACAAGGTTATTGTAAATCTAGAACAAGGTTATTTGCGCCAATTTGATGATATTCTCATCAGTCAGGGGATCCTTATCTTTGGTGAAACTTTACCTCCTCGTCCTAATTATTAGAGATTTATCTTCCCCATCTTCTTTTTATTTGTTATTTTTCTTAATACACTTGACTTCATAGTGTGAGATTTATTACATGAATCATGAGTCAAGTAGTGAATATTATTTCTGATATTTCTTCTGCCTTTGTTCATTTGGTTAATTGCAGCTAGCAATGATAAGACACACTTGTACACACACACATGTATCAACACACTAGGCAGTTAAAACTTCTCAGTTGGTTTGCTAGCAAACTTTAGAATTAGGGGCCATTATAAATGTTTGAAAGCTGTTTGAAAGTAAAGTAGCCAAAAAAGAATACTTCAAAGTATTAAATCTGTCTGTACTACTATGGAGACAGTGCTGAATTGTGTGACATTAAATAGAGGTTCCAATAAGAATGAGTTATGATTTACCTTGACTTACTCCAGTATGCTCTTGCTATGGAATTGTTCATTTCATCAATGTCAAATGTTTTCATTACAATTTTACAGTACAGTTCATTTTTCGTTGTTGGAGCTGTAAAACAAACAACTAAGACAGAGTAAAAAGGTGCGACACCTGTTTTTGCACTCAATTCTTCCCCAAGTCTTTGTTAAGAACATGGCTTGTTGAGATTTTATCTTAACGTATTTGTGTTTCACAGTTGTTGATATTTGTTGTAAGTATCTTGATTTTTTATGTGTCAGGATTTGGATTTGTTGTTACATTACACAAGGAAGTCTCTTTAACCACTTTGGGATGTCATGCCAGTTCTGAACGCATGGCTAGTCCACTTAACCCTCCTCCAGACCAGTCTGAATATCTCTCCTCCAACCCTTTACTGTGGCTACTTTTTACTGGCTACTGCTAAATGTGTTCTGAGCTTCTCTCCAGACTTAAGCAGTGCTGCCTCACACATTTAGACTGTAATATAACCGTCATGCTATCCAAGCATAAAATGTCTCCATAAAGAGTTCTGGGTCAAAATAATTTTCATTGAATTACTTTAGTTGTACTTCATTTAGCTTGCCTGGTACACCGGGTGTGCAGCGTTTGCACTTTTGGAACTATTTCATTGGCTCCATCACACTGCTCATGCTATTAGGAGAAAACAAATACTGTTTTAACCGACATTGGATTATTAGACAATAATCTCCAGACTTTAATTATTCAATGCAGATTAAAAGTGCTCACCCAGACACCAAGCACTAGTTGGTTGATATTATAGGCAATCAGATAGTAATGTTTCTACCAGGAGAGTTTCACTTACTCTCAGGTTTTGTAGATGTGTTTTGCTACAGTTATTCTCTGTACTGTCTTTGAACTATTTATTACTATGTGTGTTTCTGTGCAAATTAAAAATGTTTGGTAACGATTAAAGGGTTTGGTAGAATGTGAGTGTACATTGTTGTACCCTAGGTGACGTGTGCTATGAACATGCTATGGTGGCCTCCTCTGTAGACTTGCTGTGTTACTTTTTATGTCAAAGCCTGGTCACTCATTACACAATAAAGTCAATTACATTCCTTTCATGAAGCCTTTTTTTTGCTCTTTGCTTTTTTTATATTCATATTGTGATGACAACTAAGTGCAACTTTCTAGGAAATTGTCACATACTGTAGTCATTTGTTTCTTTTACAACTGGAGAAGTCTAGAAGTTGTTGCCTGTACACTCCTATAGATTCTGCCACCAGTGGCACAAAAGGATAAGAATTTGGTTTGTTGTCCCCAAAATTAGACCTCATTGGATAGCAGGGAGAGGACTTACCTCTCCACACCTGTGAGCAAAAGCTTAGGGGTTCTGGTTACTTACACACACACACACACACACACACACACACACACACACACACAAATCAGCTATGCATAGACACAGAACCAGGAGATTTCCAGTCACACTTTATGGTTGTTCTAAATGTTGAAAGGAAATTAGCTTAAAATAACACTTTAATCAAATACACCACACAAACTGTAACCATTAAGGATTGGCATGTGGTGTGGTTTCACACTTGGAATGTAACGTTTTAAAATCTTTTGAGAATTTCTCTCTCTCTCTCTTTCTCTCTCACAGACACACACACACACACACACACACACACACACACACACACACACACACACACACACACACACACAAATAAATACGTCATACTGCACACCATCTTTAAGGCCACACAGCTCTCGGAAAAATTCGACCACTCCACACTCCACATGTCTTAAATCAGCATCTCTCCATGTATGAGATGTATTATTACTTTATCAATGTAGGCTTACTTATTTGTATTGTGTTTTTTGATTCTGAATGCTGCAATGCCAATGTTGACGAACCAAAGACAAGTTTACTCTTGGGTACTTGTACAGTGAGATGTAATAAAAGCGATTCTTATTCTGATTCTGATGTATGGCAGCCATTCTATTCCGGTGTCTGTTGAATTCCAACCCAGGCACACCTCATTCTACTTGAGATATTCTATATTGAGATATTGGCCACTTCCCTGCTACTCAGACTATGGGAGTATGGTTTTCCACTAAGCCATTTTAATCTACGTCTTTTTTTCTTCTTTTTTTTAAAATCTTTCAGCCGATTATTAACCGCCAAGTCGAAGTCTGGATGGCCGAGCGGTCTAAGGCGCTGCGTTCAGGTCGCAGTCTCCTCTGGAGGCGTGGGTTCGAATCCCACTTCAGACATCATTTATGCTGTTGCATGTCGGGAAAACCCTGCTGCCACCCTCACCCCGCATTTTCTCCCCAGCAACCTTCCACCCCCTTGCACCCCGATTACTAACTCTCAAAGCCATCTCTCTTTCAAAGCATTTAATAAACTGCTATTAGCTATCGCATTTCAAACGTATACACTGACTCTGTTTTCTATAAATAATAAATAAATAACATGTTATATTATTTTGAAATGTGTAGTCACTGTAGTGGGTAGTATTCACCATTTCTTGTGGGTAAAGAGGGTAGAAAGTTAGCCACTAAACTAACTAGACAGCATACTGTAGATGTAGAGGCCTTACATGACTTAACCATGGAGGACAAAGTGAAGGAAATGTACAATGCAATCTATAAGACATACAGTGAGGGAAAGAACAAAGAAGTATTCAACACAGCAACCATTTTTTAATTCAACATATTTCCATTGCAGCTATTCACATGAAATTTAGACCAGACAATGGTATTAACTCGATAAAACTATACAGCTAAAGAAATTGTAACACTCCGAGTGAGGTACTGATCAGGTGATCACCTGAACCAAATCGTATTTAACAAGGACAAGTATAAAACCCCTGCTGTGGTCATCACCATCCTCTTGCAATAGGATCAGCTGGATGGCAAAAACAGTGCTAGTAGTAATTGGAATTGGAATCAGAATTGGAATCAAAAATAACGATTGACCATGGCAGAAGAGTTGAAAATAAAAGTTTGGAGTGAGGAAAATACAGTGAGTGTCAGGTTGCTTCCATCCATAAAATGTCAAAGACCGCGGTTCATATGAACAAGGTCAAGCAGCAGCAGACATTGGGGACGACAAAGCTACAGGCCGGCAGAGGGTGAAAACGACTCTCCACTGACAGGGATGACCGCCAACTCATTAGAATGTCACTCAACAACCGGAGGATGACATCAAGTGACCTATGAAGAATGACAAACGTCAGCTGGGGTGAAGTGCACGGCGAGGACGGTTGGAAACAGGCACCTAAGGGAAGGGATGAAGCTAGAAAAAAGCCCCTCATCAATGATGGAAGCAAAGAAGAGCCAGGCTGAGGTTTGCAAAAGACCATAAGGATTGGACTATAGAGGACTGGAGTAAGGTCATCTTCTCTGATGACTCAGATGAGAGGCCTACAAGCCACAGTGTCTCTCGCACCCACTACGAAATTTGGTGGAGGATCGGTGATGATCTGAGGGTGCTTCAGCAAGGCTGGAATCGGGCAGATTCGTCTCTGTGAAGGACACATACTGTAAATCAAGCCACGTACAACATTGTTCTGGAAGAAAAATTGCTTCTTGGTCACAAGCCATCAAACAAAGCCGAGCTGCTTGAATCTTTGTGCCAGGAGTGGCATTAAGTCACTCAACAGCAATGTGAGTGGTGGAGAGCCAAGACGCATGAAAGCTGTGATTGAAAATCAGGGTTATTCTACCAAATATTGATTTCTGAACTCTTCCTACACAAAACATTGTTGTGTTGTTTAAAACATTTATATGAACTTGTTTTCTGAAGGTCTGAAAACACTGCATAGTTTATGGCATTTTGACCAGTTGTCATTTTCTGCAAATAAATGTTCTAAATGACAACAATGTTGTAGTTTATAGAAGAAAAAAACATTTTACTCAAACACATACCTATAAATAGTAAAACCAGAGATACTTATAATTTTGCAGTGGTCTTGGTCTTGTTAAGTCGTGACGTGTTTCCGGGTCCAACGTTGGCTGAGGCGCTGTCTTCGAAATGCCGAAATAATAATAATAATAATAAATTATATTTATATAGCGCTTTTCCGAGGCTCAAATACCCTGACAATATGGAGAAAACGGGAAAGTGCTGTGTCCCTTGTTGAATGAATAGATCCGAGTCTAAAAAACGATTAAACTGTCATTCTACCGCTGTAGTTCACAGGTACTCTGGTGCGGAGAATTTCTGGTTTGGACTCGGAAATGGCTAAACGTCACTTTTGACGTCAGACTTAACAAGCAGAAGCAGGAAGTCCCTCCACCAGGACCATTTCGTCTGAATCTGCTGAAGGTAACGAGTTCTGGGTCAAAATGTATTTATTTGAATTACTTTAGTTGTTCTTAATTTCTTCTCCCAATAGCATCATCACACTGAGTACATGCTGTTGGGAGAAAACAAATCCAACATTCATGAGATCTAATTGATTCAATACCGTTTGAAAGTGCTTTTGCACAGTCACCAAGCAGTTGGTTGGTGTTAATCATCAACTAGAATAAAAAGTTCCAGAAGAAACTTTGTGGGCTTGCAAAGTCTTATTTTGGAGGTGGAAAGGGTTTAACGATGTTTTGATAGATAGATGCTGCAGTGCTGGGTAGCTCAGAATTAGAATTCGTCTCAAAGTCAATGAGAGGCAGGGTGCTTGTTTGTGAGGCCCTCTGCCATGGGGAAGAAACTGTCCACGTGGCGCAAGGTTTTGGTCTTTGGTGTTTTCGATATTTCGTGAGCTTGGAATGATAAGGTTCTATCTCCATTTTTGTCAAAATTGAGTTTTTTTTACATAATCTGATCCATTAGGTGTTTATTAATGCCTGTGTGATGTTATTTTTTAAATGTTGACATTTTTGAGTTAGTAATTAATAAAATACAAAGGTTCCATCTCATAAAACATAATGGAATGTAAAAACTTTGACGCTCAATATCTCTGAACTGCCCTAAACGGAGATAGAACCTTATCATTCTAAGCTCACGACACCTAAACAACTGATGCTGCTGCACATCTTGTAAAGATAACATGTTCTTATGTTATTATACTTATTTAGCTACAGCACAATATGTCTGATTTTAGCCCACCTAAATATACAAGTCTGTTATTCTGCAGCTAGACTAAAACTATGGATTTAGGCTGAGCTATTGTGGAAATTATGTTATTACGCATTGCTACTTTATTTTGTTTTGGTGAAATATGAAATTTGCTTAAGGAAATGTGTCATGTGCAAGTTTGAACAAGATCAGATGATGATGTGTACAAAAATAAAGACTATAATGACACAAATGGATCTGTTGAGAAAACAGTTAACAGTCTACATAATGCATCAATTGCACTCAATAGGGACAAGCACATATCCCTCACAATGTCTTGTATATACAAACACTCAAGCTGAAGTCACGATTAAACAATAGCACCACATCTTTGCTCCATGTATTACTATGACTTAATGAACTATGAATAATTTAATTTATGACTTTTGAAAGAGTGTCAGTCACAGTCATGTGTGTCTTCCTTTTTGCCCTAGAGTCAGATGACATGTCTGCTTAGAGAATCTTGTGCCATGAAGCTGTAGGCGGGTGGACACACCACAGCCCCTGTCTCTGTGACTGAGTCACCATGTCCTTAATGGGTCCACCTCGTTCCCCACCTGCCTCTACCTCCATGTCTTGGAGTAGCAGCCATGGTGACACCGCTGCTGCTGTGGGGACTCTGGGGTCCCCTGAGCAGGCTCTCTATGCCTCTGACCGCTATGCTCGACTCATACTGGCCCAAATGAACAAGATGAGGCTCCGCACAGATTTCTGTGACGTGAGGCTGAGGGTGGGTGGACGGGTCTTCAGTGTGCACAGGTTGGTCCTGGCTGCCAGCAGCCCCTACTTCTCTGCCCTCTTCTCCGGGGGGATGAGTGAGGCTGACAAGGAGGAGGTCCAGATCCTGGGAGTGGAGGCCGAAGTCTTCGAGGTCCTGCTGGAGTTTGTCTACACAGGTCCTGACAGGATACATGCTCTCCATACACAGACAGTATCTACACAACGATTAGAAGTCGAAAGAGAAAGATATATTGTTTGTATCATTCATGCATAGGACATTAGTTCATTCATTACACTAGTGTGTTTATGTATTTAAGGTCCTTTCTTTAGCTATTATTCTCAGTCAACAGACAATGTTCAGAAAGCTAATACACATGAATTGCACCACCATGTTATATAGCCTAGGTGATGCTTATTTTGATTGATGGTAGGATAGCTTCTTTGTTTGTGTGCATCTCTCTGAATGAAGTCTGAGCTGCTTGCCCCCCCCACCCCCCCCCAGGTATGATCAACGTGACAGTGGAGAACATGCAGGAGCTGATGGTGGCAGCAGACATGCTGCAGCTGAGTGAGGTGGTGTCCATCTGTGGAGAGTTCCTCAAGGGCCACATGGACCCATCTAACTGCGTTGGTGTCTACCAGTTCCTGGAGCAGATCGCCTGTCTGGACATGCTGGAGTTCACTGAGAACTACATCCATGTCCACTTCCTGCAGGTGCAACATTCTCTTTCCTTCCTCATCCCTCTCTTTCCCTTTATCTTCCTTTTCTATAATTTGTATATTTAAGTTCCTAAATGACTTCTCCAAGGCAGGATCTCTCTCCTTACCACTCATTTTAATCTACTTTGTATGTAGCTATGACAGAAACGAACATCCCATCTTTAAATCAGTAAAAAAACACGTTCACGCCAACACATAAAAACTCAAAGAAGAAACTCAAAGAAACTCTGTCTGTCTAGGTGTGTGTGTCTGATGAGTTCTGGGGCCTGTCGAAGGACCAACTGGTGAAGCTGTTGCGCAGCGAGGAGCTGAGGATTGAGGACGAGTACCAGGTGTTCACGGCAGCCATGGACTGGCTGCAGCAGGACGTGGCCAAGAGGAAGAAGCATGTGGTGGAGGTGCTGGATCCTGTACGCTTCCCTCTGCTCTCCCCACAGAGACTCTTCAAGTACATCGAAGGTAGTTGAGACCCACAGTACAGTTCAGAGGCAGTACACAGAGAAGCCTGGAGCTCACCTTGACGACTCACGACTTGACAGCACTGGATGATTCCATGCATTAAACTGACTGACTAGTCATTTAATTTCTCCTTGCAGGCATTTCTGACTTCAGCCTGTGGGTGGCACTGCAGACTCTGCTGAGGGAATACACAGAGGTGACCAAGTCTCCCAAGGAGAATAAGATGTACAGTCTGTTACAGCCTGCTAGGATGAGGCCCAGAAGAAAAGCCAGGAAATATCTTTATGCCATAGGTAAGCCTCTGTGGTAAACTTTAAAAGGGGCAGTCTGGGATTGGTATATACATTTTTGGACATTTAAATTAATGATTTGTTAACATTACAAAACACCCTCAAACTCACCGCCCTCACCTCACTCACTGCTTTCAAACAAATCCTGCAGCGAACCATAGTCGATCAATGCACCTGTTGATCACCGTCTCTCACCCATCCCATAACCCATCACTGCCTCATTTTAAGTACCCCTGCTCCACTACCCCCGCTATCCCTCACCTCCGCTCTTCCTCACCCCTACCTCCTCCGTCTCTCTCTCCTCTCTCTGACTGTTAGTATTTTAATGCATCTGTATTTGCCATTGTTTTATTGTTTTATTGTTTTATTGTTTATTGTATTACTTAACCTTGTTTTATTTCTAGCTTCCCCCCCCCCAAAGAGCCACTGCTTTTTGGTCAGGCTGCATTTGCAACTAAGAATTTGTTCTTACATGTTTGCCTGGTTAAATAAAGGTTAAATAAAAAAATGAAATTAACATTTGTAGCCATTAATTCTTGAGCCCAAGCATACATAGCTCAGTCTATTAATTTGAGATGTGTTACATTTCTCCAGCCCCATCCCTCAGCTGTTTACCAAAAAAGGTGGCGGGGAGACCTCTTTGTTGTTCCTGTAAAATCATTTGATTATCACGTTTCAATACAGCCCTCATCTCCCTACGTTTGCGTAGTAAAAACACTCTCACGTCACGTCTGGTTTCGCCCTCTCAGGAGGCTACACTCGGCTGCAGGGCGTCCATTGGAGTGACAGCAGAGCCCTCAGCTGTGTGGAGCGCTTTGACTCCTTCAGTCAATACTGGACCACTGTGTCCTCCCTGCACCAGGCCCGCAGTGGGCTGGGTGTGGCCGTGCTGGAGGGCATGGTCTACGTGGTTGGAGGTGAGACAGTGCACTCAGTCTGTCTGTCTGTCTGTCTGTCTGTGAGAGGTAGAAGTAGAACAACTTCGTTATACAGTGTGGAAATCAACAGATGGTGGTCCCTCAAGTTCATGAGTAAAAACAAAAACGATGTACAAGTGCCATAATGCAATCACAGTCATACTGTATGCATACATGTTTGACATGTCGATATTTCACAGTGGAATTTCCATTTGACATAATATAATTGTGCTTTCCATTTGCTATTTCCCAGGCAAGAAGGACTCCATGATATTCGACTGCACAGAGAGATATGACCCAGTGACCAAGCAGTGGGAGGCAGTAGCCTCTTTGAATTTCCCACGCTGTGGAGTTGGCGTCTGCCCCTGTCACGGGGCGCTCTACGCACTAGGTAAACACCAGCCTGTCACTTGGGACATGCAGTACATGGAAGTAGATGTGAATAGAGTATCATGTGACCTCACTACTGTGCTCTTGCAGGTGGTTGGATCGGATCGGGGATTGGGAAAACAATGGAGCGCTACGACCCGGCAGAGAACAAGTGGGAGATCATCGGAAACATGGCGGTTCCACGATTCTATTTTGGCTGCTGCGAGTTACAGGGTTAGGCTCTCCCAGAGATCACTAAGGAACCTATGATTTAGAGACTAGCATGCTTATTCAGTGATAATTAAAAACAAATAAAATAAGAAGAATAAGAAGAAATGTATATATATAGTACATGTACAAGCAAAATGTAATACCATATTCACACCATATTTACCCTTTGATCTTAATGAACACTCGTAATGTTATTGTAATGTTATTGTTAGGAAGGTCCTCTGAACCAACTAGATCTGTGTGGCCTTTGATCGCTCTGCAGGGTTCATCTACGTGATCGGGGGTCTCAGTGACGAGAGGATGCAGCTGCGCTCGGCCGAGATGTACGACCCCATCTCCCACCGCTGGAGCGCCCTGCCTGCCATGGTTACACGACGGGCACACGTGGGCGTGGCCTGCCTCAACAACTGCATCTACGCCGTGGGAGGCTGGAACAAGGCGCTGGGCTGCCTGAAGACGGTGGAGAAGTACTGTCCTGAGGAGGTTGGAGCCTGTCTGTCTCTTGTCTGGTGTCTGTCTCTGCTGTCACACAGAAGGCTTCACAATTAGTACAATTAGTTAGTGTATTGGACATTGACCTTTGACTGAACAATAACATGAAGGGGATACTTCACAAAATACATGTTAACTGACTTGGCCCATGCTAAATGATGGTCGCCTATAGAGGGGAGGGTGGTGCCTGTATACTTAGATAAAGCCGCAGAGTCTACCCAATTGACTAAAAGATAGACTAAAAGGTTAGAGAGCTGAGATATTTATGTCAAAGATGTTTTTTTTCTATGAATCGCAATAGATGAGCATGTATTATTGACTAGTACAAAGACTGTGACTGTGTGTCTTTTAACCATAATGTGTCTTTCCTTCCACAGGAGAAGTGGGTGGAGGTGGCACCTATGGCGGTGGCGCGGGGGGGGGTGTCCGTATCAGCCGTAAATGGTCTGCTCTACGCTGTTGGGGGCCGGGCCACCAGCAGAGACTTTTCAGCACCCGTGTCTTTGGACTCAGTGGAGATCTATGACCCCCACCTGGACACCTGGACTGAGATCGGCAACATGATCACCAGCCGCTGTGATGGAGGGGTGGCCGTCCTCTGAGAGACAGGTCCACTGTTTCCATCCAGAGCCAATAATGAGACTGGTTTTGGATACAATGAAAGATCCTGGTGTTTAGGGTACTCCAATGGTGAATATTGGTTAAGACACAATGGTGTTAAGACGAAAGTCTCAGGGTCTCTGTGCTCCAGAGTTGGAGTGTACCTGGATCACAGGGCAGGTATTCTGTCATTCTACAATGTCTCTGACACAATGACCCTTCTCCACAGAGTCCAGACCACATTCACTCAGGCCCTCTATCCTGGGTTTGTGCTTTGTGGCTATGGGAATGAGGCTGAGCTGTGTTAACTTTTCTAGGGGATCCCCATGCAGTCTTGCTTTATATTGTCCTACTATTCTGTACAAATCAAATACATTCTGTCATTTTGTCCTGAGAGATTTATTTCTCTCATCTATGATTCTCACACGACTAGCTCTCAGATTGTGAACTGTGTAAATCTAGAACAAGGTTATTGTAAATCTAGAACAAGGTTATTGTAAATCTAGAACAAGGTTTTTTGTAAATCTAGAACAAGGTTATTGTAAATCTAGAACAAGGTTATTTGCGCCAATTTTCATGATATTCTCATCAGTCAGGGGATCCTTATCTTTGGTGAAACTTTACCTCCTCGTCCTAATTATTAGAGATTTATCTTCCCCATCTTCTTTTTATTTGTTATTTTTCTTAATACACTTGACTTCATAGTGTGAGATTTATTACATTAATCATGAGTCAAGTAGTGAATATTATTTCTGATATTTCTTCTGCCTTTGTTCATTTGGTTAATTGCAGCTAGCAATGATAAGACACACTTGTACACACACACATGTATCAACACACTAGGCAGTTAAAACTTCTCAGTTGGTTTGCTAGCAAACTTTAGAATTAGGGGCCATTATAAATGTTTGAAAGTTGTTTGAAAGTAAAGTAGCCAAAAAAGATAGTTGTTGATATTTGTTGTAAGTATCTTGATTTTTTATGTGTCAGGATTTGGATTTGTTGTTACATTACACAAGGAAGTCTCTTTAACCACTTTGGGATGTCATGCCAGTTCTGAACGCATGGCTAGTCCACTTAACCCTCCTCCAGACCAGTCTGAATATCTCTCCTCCAACCCTTTACTGTGGCTACTTTTTACTGGCTACTGCTAAATGTGTTCTGAGCTTCTCTCCAGACTTAAGCAGTGCTGCCTCACACATTTAGACTGTAATATAACCGTCATGCTATCCAAGCATAAAATGTCTCCATAAAGAGTTCTGGGTCAAAATAATTTTCATTGAATTACTTTAATTGTACTTCATTTAGCTTGCCTGGTACACCGGGTGTGCAGCGTTTGCACTTTTGGAACTATTTCATTGGCTCCATCACACTGCTCATGCTCATTAGGAGAAAACAAATACTGTTTTAACCGACATTGGATTATTAGACAATAATCTCCAGACTTTAATTATTCAATGCAGATTAAAAGTGCTCGCCCAGACACCAAGCACTAGTTGGTTGATATTATAGGCAATCAGATAGTAATGTTTCTACCAGGAGAGTTTCACTTACTCTCAGGTTTTGTAGATCTGTGTTTTGCTACAGTTATTCTCTGTACTGTCTTTGAACTATTTATTACTATGTGTGTTTCTGTGCAAATGAAAAATGTTTGGTAACGATTAAAGGGTTTGGTAGAATGTGAGTGTACATTGTTGTACCCTAGGTGACGTGTGCTATGAACATGCTATGGTGGCCTCCTCTGTAGACTTGCTGTGTTACTTTTTATGTCAAAGCCTGGTCACTCATTAGACAATAAAGTCAATTACATTCCTTTCATGAAGCCTTTTTTTTGCTCTTTGCTTTTTTTATATTCATATTGTGATGACAACTAAGTGCAACTTTCTAGGAAATTGTCAAATACTGTAGTCATTTGTTTCTTTTACAACTGGAGAAGTCTAGAAGTTGTTGCCTGTACACTCCTATAGATTCTGCCACCAGTGGCACAAAAGGATAAGAATTTGGTTTGTTGTCCCCAAAATTAGACCTCATTGGATAGCAGGGAGAGGACTTACCTCTCCACACCTGTGAGCAAAAGCTTTGGGGTTCTGGTTACTTACTTACTTACTTACTCACACACACACACACACACACACACACACACACACACACACACACACACACACACACACAAATAAATCAGCTATGCATAGACACAGAACCAGGAGATGTCCAGTCACACTTTATGGTTGTTCTAAATGTTGAAAGCTCCAAAGGAAATTAGCTTAAAATAACACTTTAATCAAATACACCACACAAACTGTAACCATTAAGGATTGGCATGTGGTGTGGTTTCACACTTGGAATGTAACCCAGTGGAATGTAACGTTTTAAAATCTTTTGAGAATTTCTCTCTCTTTCTCTCTCACAGACACACACACACAAATAAATAAGTCATACTGCACACCATCTTTAAGGCCACACAGCTCTCGGAAAAATTCGACCACTCCACACTCCACATGTCTTAAATCAGCATCTCTCCATGTATGAGATGTATTATTACTTTATCAATGTAGGCTTACTTATTTGTATTGTGTTTTTTGATTCTGAATGCTGCAATGCCAATGTTGACGAACCAAAGACAAATAAGTTTACTATAAGTTTAAATAAGACGTCAGCCATTCTCATGACGAATTAGGATTGACGCAAGTTCGGGGCTGATCCCCCTGAGCTGGCCACCTCTGGCGAGGGTGTATAGTGTGATGGCCGAAACACCCCATGACCTGGAGGAACACTACTGATGATGCGTCCGAAATTAAACCTAACCCCAGCCCCCCCCCCCCCCCCCCCGCATGAACCACTCACCACCAAGACGACACACACGCACACACACACTCTCACGTACGTACCTGCACAAAGGAATTTACATCTTATCCTGTGTTTCATAAATCTGAGTAACTGGGCACTGAGTCCAGTGACCGCTGAGAAAGATCAGCTGACGACAGGGGAAAGTCCTTGTGGCGGCATGGAGAGACAGCTGACGGGAAGGAATAGACCCCACTGGGACGGGCATGGGCTAGCTTCCCATGCTTGTAGTTTCCCATGTCTTTGACATGTTGGATTCACCCGCTATAGCTACGAAAAGAAAACAAAAGAGAACACCCCTAGAGTTTGCGAGAGCGGGGGCGGAAGATGACTCATCGGCTGACTTTATGGTAACAGACCCTGGACCGGAAACGACTATGAGTATCGGGAGCACAGTGCAAGAGAGTGCCACAACAGTTGCCCCAGCTACAGCCACGTCAACGGGCCACAAACAGCAGATATGTCCCTGTGGTTGGAAGAAGAATACATCCTACCGGGGGTTGAGAATTCACCAAGGAAAGATGAAGTGTTTGACAGAAGAGAGACAGAGGCCTCGCGTTGGTTACTTTCTGCGAAAGGAATCGAATAAGTCGAATGAAGTACAGCAACTGGACGCAAACCATAGCTTGCAGTACATCAGTACCACTGTCGTGGAGGAAGCAAACACAGAGGGGATAACAACAGTGGTAGAACCGACCCAACCCCCTAGACCTGTAGTCGAAAAGAGACTAGCAGGGCATAGACTGCATGTGAAGTGGCCTGGTGCCGGGGATAAGAAGCTGTGGGAAACTATCAATACTGACCTGACCCTGTCTCTTGAGCAACTTAAAGGGACAGTGGAAAATAAGTTGGAGAGAATGGGGGATATCATCTACCAGTATGGGGCAGAACGCTTTGGAGTGCAAGAAAGGAAAGGCGGGAAAGATGTTCCAACTGCACCCGTTTCCAGGAGGCAACAGGAGATCCAGCGCCTCGTCCTAGAAAGAAGACAACTTAGGAAACGGTGGAAAAAAGCCTCTGGAGTGGAAAGGGAAGGCATAAACACACTTCAAGTCGACATCAAATCACGGCTGGCATCCCTCCGTAGAGCAGAGAACCTCCGGAAACGTAGAAGGAAGAAAGAACAAGCTAGAACACGGTTCTATAAGGATCCCTTCAAGTTCCTTAAAAGTATCTTCACAAAGGAAAAAAGTGGAGCTCTAAAAACAACAAAGACAGACCTGGAAAATCACCTGAAAGAAACACACTCTGACCCAAGGCGGCATGAACATCTGACCATTCCCTCTGATATCCCACCAATCGACCCCCCTGAACACCACATGCTGATCAGCCCTCCAACCTGGAAAGAGGTGGAAAACACAGTGCGTCGAGCAAGAACGGCATCAGCCCCGGGGCCAAACGGAGTCCCATACAAGGTGTATAAGAACGCATCAGATGTCCTGAGGTTTCTCTGGAGGCTCATGAGAACAGCATGGCAGAAGAAGATAATACCTAAAGCGTGGCGCAGGGCAGGTGGAGTCCTCATCCCAAAGGAGAAGGATGCAGTCAACATCAGCCAATTCCGTCCAATCTCCCTGCTAAACGTTGAGGGCAAAATCTTCTTTAGTGTCATTGCACAGAGGATGGCCCAGTATCTGAGAAGAAACAAATACATCGACACATCTGTACAGAAAGCAGGAATATCAGGATTCATCATTTCATTTAAAAATTCATTTGAATTAATTTGAATTCATTTGAAATTAATCATTTCAGCATGATCTGGCACCAGATCCAAACGGCAAAGGTGGAGAGACGGGACATTCACGTCGTCTTTCTGGACCTTGCCAATGCCTTTGGCTCTGTGCCCCACGAACTCCTGTGGTCTGCCTTCGACTTCTTCCACATACCGGACACCATCACAGCCCTGGTTAAATCCTACTTCCAAGACATGCAGTTCTGCTTTACCACCTCTGACTTTACCACCTCTTGGCAGTGCCTGGAAGTAGGCATCATGGCGGGATGCACTATTTCACCCCTGGCATTTGTGATGGCAATGGAAGTCATCATCCGAGCCTCAAAATGGGTTGTAGGCGGACAGCGAGTTGACTCTGGTCAGCGTCTCCCTCCACTCAGAGCTTACATGGACGACATTACAACGTTGACCACCACCGTCCCATGCACCAGGAGCTCAGCACCAGGAGCTGCTCAGAAAACTGGAAGAGAACATCAGTTGGGCCCGTATGTAGATCAAACCATCCAAGTCACGAAGCATCTCAATTGTGAAGGGAGTGCTCTCTGACCTGAAATTCTTCATCGGCGATGATCCAATCCCAACAGTGTCTGAGCAACCTGTAAAAAGCCTTGGCAGGTGGTATGATGCAAGCCTGAAGGACAAAGACCAGGTGCTACAACTGCGCAAAGATATCAGCAGTGGCCTGCAGTCCATCGACAAAACACAGCTACCTGGAAAGTTAAAGGCTTGGTGCCTGCAGTTTGGACTCCTACCACGGATGCTGTGGCCCCTAGCAGTGTATGAGGTCCCAATCTCAACCGTAGAGAAGTTGGAAAGAGGAGTCACAGGCTACATCAAGAAATGGCTCGGAATTCCACGATGCCTTACCACCATAGGTCTCTACGGAGATAGCATCCTCAAGCTGCCCCTCACCAGTCTCACAGAGGAGTTCAAGTGTGCAAAAACAAGACTCCAGATGACACTGAATGAATCCAGAGATTTAGTGGTGAGCAACAACGCACCAACCTTGGCAACCGGGCGCAAATGGACACCAGCCAAAGCGGTGGAGGAAGCAACAGCAGCCCTCAAACATGCTGACATTGTAGGGTATGTTCAGCAGGGAAGAGGAGGCTTCGGGCTAACAGCTGCTCGCCCTGCTTGGAGTAAGGCCACAGCACAAGAACGGAGGAAGATGGTGGTGGAGGAAGTACGCCATCAGGAGGAGGCTGGAAGATGGGCCAAGGCAGTCTCTCTTGCCAAGCAGGGACAGTGGACGCGATGGGACAGTGTGGAGAGGAGGAAGATTAGCTGGAAGGACATGTGGGCCATGGAAGCGAGGCAGTTGAGCTTTATTATCAGAGCTACATACGACGTCCTTCCAACACCAGTTAACCTTGGCCAGTGGTATGGTGAAGACCCAGGGTGTGCCCTTTGTTCCACGCCAGCCACCCTCAGAAACATTCTTTCAGGATGCAAAACTAGTCTCGCCCAAGGACGCTACACGTGGCGTCACAACCAAGTCCTGAAGATCTTTGCATCCACCCTGGAGGACAAACGAGCTGCCACCAACTCCCTACCGCCATCAGCATCCAACCACCAACAGGCAATTACCTTTTTCCGTGAGGGGGCAAAGGTTACCAGGAGCAGCTCGACACCATCTGAGCGAGGCCAGCTACGGTTGGCCCGCGACTGGAAGATGCTGACTGATATTGGACGACAGCTTGTGTTTCCTAAAGAGATCGCCATAACCACCCTGAGACCTGACTTGGTTCTCTGGTCCCCTTCTCTAAAAAAGGTGTACATCATTGAACTAACCGTACCCTGGGAGGACGCAGTGGATGAAGCTTACGAGCGGAAACATCTACGCTATGCTGAGCTCGCCGCCGAAGCACAACACCGCGGCTGGAACACTGAAGTCCGCCCAGTGGAGGTCGGGTGCAGAGGGTTTGTGGCAAGATCTACCACCAGATTGTTTACAGACCTGGGAATCAGAGGCCAAAGCCTGCGTTCAGCCATCAAAGCTGCATCGGAAGCAGCCGAAAGAAGCAGCCAGTGGCTTTTTATGAGAAGGAAAGATCCCTGCTGGGCCCCGAAGTAGCCAACCAGAAGGTATGCGGTCAGCTTAGGCCTGACTCAGGGAAAAGGACGCCCCTGCCTTGCATAGTCTCATGAGACGTCAGCCATTCTCATGACGAATTAGGATTGACGCAAGTTCGGGGCTGATCCCCCTGAGCTGGCCACCTCTGGCGAGGGTGTATAGTGTGATGGCCGAAACACCCCATGACCTGGAGGAACACTACTGATGATGCGTCCGAAATTAAACCTAACCCCAGCCCCCCCCCCCCCCCCCCCCCCGCATGAACCACTCACCACCAAGACGACACACACGCACACACACACTCTCACGTACGTACCTGCACAAAGGAATTTACATCTTATCCTGTGTTTCATCAATCCGAACTCTTGTGTACTTGTACAGTGAGATGTAATAAAAGCGATTCTGATTCTGATTCTGATGTATGGCAGCTATTCTATTCCAGTGTCTGTTGAATTCCAACCCAGGCACACCTCATTCTACTTGAGATATTCTATATTGAGATATTGGCCACTTCCCTACTCAGACTATGGGAGTATGGTTTTCCACTAAGCCATTTTAATCACGTCTTTTTTTCTTCTTTTTTTAAAAAAATCTTTCAGCCGATTATTAACCGCCATGTCGAAGTCTGGATGGCCGAGCGGTCTAAGGCGCTGCGTTCAGGTCGCAGTCTCCTCTGGAGGCATGGGTTCGAATCCCACTTCAGACATCATTTATGCTGTTGCATGTCGGGAAAACCCTGCTGCCACCCTCACCCCACATTTTCTCCCCAGCAACCTTCCACCCCCTTGCACCCCGATCACTAACTCTCAAAGCCATCTCTCTTTCAAAGCATTTAATAAACTGCTATTAGCTATCGTATTTCAAACGTATACACTGACTCTGTTTTCTATAAATAATAAATAAATAACATATGTTATATTATTTTGAAATGTGCAGTGGGTGGTATTCACCATTTCTTGTGGGTAAAGAGGGTAGAAAGTTAGCCACTAAACTAACTAGACAGCATACTGTAGATGTAGAGGCCTTACATGACTTAACCATGGAGGACAAAGTGAAGGAAATGTACAATGCAATCTATAAGACATACAGTGAGGGAAAGAACAAAGAAGTATTTAACACAGCAACCATTTTTTAATTCAACATATTTCCATTGCAGCTATTCACATGAAATGTAGACCAGACAATGGTATTAACTCGATAAAACTATACAGCTAAAGAAATTGTAACATTCCGAGTGAGGTACTGATCAGGTGATCACCTGAACCAAATCGTATTTAACAAGGAAAAGTATAAAACCCCTGCTGTGGTCATCACCATCCTCTTGCAATAGGATCAGCTGGATGGCAAAAACAGTGCTAGTAGGAATTGGAATTGGAATCAGAATTGGAATCAAAAATAACTATTGACCATGGCAGAAGAGTTGAAAATGAAAGTTTGGAGTGAGGAAAATACAGTGAGTGTCAGGTTGCTTCCATCCATAAAATGTCAAAGACGGCGGTTCATATGAACAAGGTCAAGCAGCAGCAGACATTGGGGACGACAAAGCTACAGACCGGCAGAGGGTGAAAACGACTCTCCACTGACAGGGATGACCGCCAACTCATTAGAATGTCACTCAACAACCGGAGGATGACATCAAGTGACCTATGAAGAATGACAAACGTCAGCTGGGGTGAAGTGCACGGCGAGGATGGTTGGAAACAGGCACCTAAGGGAAGGGATGAAGCTAGAAAAAAAGCCCCTCATCAATGATGGAAGCAAAGAAGAGCCAGGCTGAGGTTTGCAAAAGACCATAAGGATTGGACTATAGAGGACTGGAGTAAGGTCATCTTCTCTGATGACTCAGGTGAGAGGCCTACAAGCCACAGTGTCTCTCGCACCCACTACGAAATTTGGTGGAGGATCGGTGATGATCTGAGGGTGCTTCAGCAAGGCTGGAATCGGGGCAGATTTGTCTCTGTGAAGGACACATAAATCAAGCCACGTACAACATTGTTCTGGAAGAAAAATTGCTTCTTGGTCACAAGCCATCAAACAAAGCCGAGCTGCTTGAATCTTTGTGCCAGGAGTGGCATTAAGTCACTCAACAGCAATGTGAGTGGTGGAGAGCCAAGACGCATGAAAGCTGTGATTGAAAATCAGGGTTATTCTACCAAATATTGATTTCTGAACTCTTCCTACACAAAACATTGTTGTGTTGTTTAAAACATTTATATGAACTTGTTTTCTGAAGGTCTGAAAACACTGCATAGTTTATGGCATTTTGACCAGTTGTCATTTTCTGCAAATACATTTTCTAAATGACAACAATGTTGTAGTTTATAGAAGAAAAAAACATTTTACTCAAACACATACCTATAAATAGTAAAACCAGAGATACTTATAATTTTGCAGTGGTCTTGGTCTTGTTAAGTCGTGACGTGTTTCCGGGTCCAACGTTGGCTGGGGCGCTGTCTTCGAAATGCCGAAATAATAATAATAATTAATTATATTTATATAGCGCTTTTCCGAGGCTCAAATACCCTGACAATATGGAGAAAACGGGAAAGTGCTGTGTCCCTTGTTGAATGAATAGATCCGAGTCTAAAAAACGATTAAACTGTCATTCTACCGCTGTAGTTCACAGGTACTCTGGTGCGGAGAATTTCTGGTTTGGACTCGGAAATGGCTAAACGTCACTTTTGACGTCAGACTTAACAAGCAGAAGCAGGAAGTCCCTCCACCAGGACCATTTCGTCTGAATCTGCTGAAGGTAACGAGTTCTGGGTCAAAATGTATTTATTTGAATGACTTTAGTTGTTCTTAATTTCTTCTCCCAATAGCATCATCACACTGAGTACATGCTGTTGGGAGAAAACAAATAATACAGTATTTTAACCAACATTCATGAGATCTAATTGATTCAATACAGTTTGAAAGTGCTTTTGCACAGTCACCAAGCAGTTGGTTGGTGTTAATCATCAACTAGAATAAAAAGTTCCAGAAGAAACTTTGTGGGCTTGCAAAGTCTTATTTTGGAGGTGGAAAGGGTTTAACGATGTTTCGATAGATAGATGCTGCAGTGCTGGGTAGCTCAGAATTAGAATTCGTCTCAAAGTCAATGAGAGGCAGGGTGCTTGTTTGTGAGGCCCTCTGCCATGGGGAAGAAACTGTCCACGTGGCGCAAGGTTTTGGTCTTTGGTGTTTTCGATATTTCGTGAGCTTGGAATGATAAGGTTCTATCTCCATTTTTGTCAAAATTGAGTTTTTTTACATAATCTGATCCATTAGGTGTTTATTAATGCCTGTGTGATGTTATTTTTTAAATGTTGACATTTTTGAGTTAGTAATTAATAAAATACAAAGGTTCCATCTCATAAAACATAATGGAATGTAAAAACGTTGACGCTCAATATCTCTGAACTGCCCTAGACGGAGATAGAACCTTATCATTCTAAGCTCACGACACCTAAACAACTGATGCTGCTGCACATCTTGTAAAGATAACATGTTCTTATGTTATTATACTTATTTAGCTACAGCACAATATGTCTGATTTTAGCCCACCTAAATATACAAGTCTGTTATTCTGCAGCTAGACTAAAACTATGGATTTAGGCTGAGCTATTGTGGAAATTATGTTATTTTTCCACATTGATACTTTATTTATTTTGGTGAAATATGAAATTTGCTTAAGGCAATGTGTCATGTGCAAGTTTGAACAAGATCAGATGATGATGTAATCATGTATTAATATTATTAATTATTATATTATTATATTAATGATGTAATTCCCTGTAATTCGTAATTGTAAGTCGCTTTGGATAAAAGCGTCTGCTAAATGGCAAAATTATTTATTAATTATTAATTATTATGATGTGTACAAAAATAAAGACTATAATGACACAAATGGATCTGTTGAGAAAACAGTTAACAGTCTACATAATGCATCAATTGCACTCAATAGGGACAAGCACATATCCCTCACAATGTCTTGTATATACAAACACTCAAGCTGAAGTCACGATTAAACAATAGCACCACATCTTTGCTCCATGTATTACTATGACTTAATGAACTATGAATAATTTAATTTATGACTTTTGAAAGAGTGTCAGTCACAGTCATGTGTGTCTTCCTTTTTGCCCTAGAGTCAGATGACATGTCTGCTTAGAGAATCTTGTGCCATGAAGCTGTAGGCGGGTGGACACACCACAGCCCCTGTCTCTGTGACTGAGTCACCATGTCCTTAATGGGTCCACCTCGTTCCCCACCTGCCTCTACCTCCATGTCTTGGAGTAGCAGCCATGGTGACACCGCTGCTGCTGTGGGGACTCTGGGGTCCCCTGAGCAGGCTCTCTATGCCTCTGACCGCTATGCTCGACTCATACTGGCCCAAATGAACAAGATGAGGCTCCGCACAGATTTCTGTGACGTGAGGCTGAGGGTGGGTGGACGGGTCTTCAGTGTGCACAGGTTGGTCCTGGCTGCCAGCAGCCCCTACTTCTCTGCCCTCTTCTCCGGGGGGATGAGTGAGGCTGACAAGGAGGAGGTCCAGATCCTGGGAGTGGAGGCCGAAGTCTTCGAGGTCCTGCTGGAGTTTGTCTACACAGGTCCTGACAGGATACATGCTCTCCATACACAGACAGTATCTACACAACGATTAGAAGTCGAAAGAGAAAGATATATTGTTTGTATCATTCATGCATAGGACATTAGTTCATTCATTACACTAGTGTGTTTATGTAAGGTCCTTTCTTTAGCTATTATTCTCAGTCAACAGACAATGTTCAGAAAGCTAATACACATGAATTGCACCACCATGTTATATAGCCTAGGTGATGCTTATTTTGATTGATGGTAGGATAGCTTCTTTGTTTGTGTGCATCTCTCTGAATGAAGTCTGAGCTGCTTGCCCCCCCCACCCCCCCCCCAGGTATGATCAACGTGACAGTGGAGAACATGCAGGAGCTGATGGTGGCAGCAGACATGCTGCAGCTGAGTGAGGTGGTGTCCATCTGTGGAGAGTTCCTCAAGGGCCACATGGACCCATCTAACTGCGTTGGTGTCTACCAGTTCCTGGAGCAGATCGCCTGTCTGGACATGCTGGAGTTCACTGAGAACTACATCCATGTCCACTTCCTGCAGGTGCAACATTCTCTTTCCTTCCTCATCCCTCTCTTTCCCTTTATCTTCCTTTTCTATAATTTGTATATTTAAGTTCCTAAATGACTTCTCCAAGGCAGGATCTCTCTCCTTACCACTCATTTTAATCTACTTTGTATGTAGCTATGACAGAAACGAATATCCCATCTTTAAATCAGTAAAAAAACACGTTCACGCCAACACATAAAAACTCAAAGAAGAAACTCAAAGAAACTCTGTCTGTCTAGGTGTGTGTGTCTGATGAGTTCTGGGGCCTGTCGAAGGACCAACTGGTGAAGCTGTTGCGCAGCGAGGAGCTGAGGATTGAGGACGAGTACCAGGTGTTCACGGCAGCCATGGACTGGCTGCAGCAGGACGTGGCCAAGAGGAAGAAGCATGTGGTGGAGGTGCTGGATCCTGTACGCTTCCCTCTGCTCTCCCCACAGAGACTCTTCAAGTACATCGAAGGTAGTTGAGACCCACAGTACAGTTCAGAGGCAGTACACAGAGAAGCCTGGAGCTCACCTTGACGACTCACGACTTGACAGCACTGGATGATTCCATGCATTAAACTGACTGACTAGTCATTTAATTTCTCCTTGCAGGCATTTCTGACTTCAGCCTGCGGGTGGCACTGCAGACTCTGCTGAGGGAATACACAGAGGTGACCAAGTCTCCCAAGGAGAATAAGATGTACAGTCTGTTACAGCCTGCTAGGATGAGGCCCAGAAGAAAAGCCAGGAAATATCTTTATGCCATAGGTAAGCCTCTGTGGTAAACTTTAAAGGGGCAGTCTGGGATTGGTATATAAATTTTTGGACATTTAAATTAATGATTTGTAGCCATTAATTCTTGAGCCCAAGCATACATAGCTCAGTCTATTAATTTGAGATGTGTTAAATTTCTCCAGCCCCATCCCTCAGCTGTTTACCAAAAAAAGTGGCGGGGAGACCTCTTTGTTGTTCCTGTAAAATCATTTGATTATCAAGTTTCAACACAGCCCTCATCTCCCTACGTTTGCGTAGTAAAAACACTCTCACGTCACGTCTGGTTTCGCCCTCTCAGGAGGCTACACTTGGCTGCAGGGCGTCCGTTGGAGTGACAGGAGAGTCCTCAGCTGTGTGGATCGCTTTGACTCCTTCAGTCAACACTGGACCACTGTGTCCTCCATGCACCAGGCCCGCAGTGGGCTGGGTGTGGCCGTGCTGGAGGGCATGGTCTACGTGGTTGGAGGTGAGACAGTGCACTCAGTCTGTCCGTCTGTCTGTCTGTCTGTCTGTCTATCTGTCTGTCTGTCTGTGAGAGGTAGAAGTAGAACAACTTCGTTATACAGTGTGGAAATCAACAGATGGTGGTCCCTCAAGTTCATGAGTAAAAACAAAAACGATGTACAAGTGCCATAATGCAATCACAGTCATACTGTATGCATACATGTTTGACATGTCGATATTTCACAGTGGAATTTCCATTTGACATAATATAATTGTGCTTTCCATTTGCTATTTCCCAGGCAAGAAGGACTCCATGATATTCGACTGCACAGAGAGATATGACCCAGTGACCAAGCAGTGGGAGGCAGTAGCCTCTTTGAATTTCCCACGCTGTGGAGTTGGCGTCTGCCCCTGTCACGGGGCGCTCTACGCACTAGGTAAACACCAGCCTGTCACTTGGGACATGCAGTACATGGAAGTAGATGTGAATAGAGTATCATGTGACCTCACTACTGTGCTCTTGCAGGTGGTTGGATCGGATCGGAGATTGTGAAAACGATGGAGCGCTACGACCCGGCAGAGAACAAGTGGGAGATCATCGGAAACATGGCGGTTCCACGATGCTATTTTGGCTGCTGCGAGTTACAGGGTTAGGCTCTCCCAGAGATCACTAAGGAACCTATGATTTAGAGACTAGCATGCTTATTCAGTGATAATTAAAAACAAATAAAATAAGAAGAATAAGAAGAAATGTATATATATATAGTACATGTACAAGCAAAATGTAATACCATATTCACACCATATTTACCCTTTGATCTTAATGAACACTCGTAATGTTATTGTAATGTTATTGTTAGGAAGGTCCTCTGAACCAACTAGATCTGTGTGGCCTTTGATCGCTCTGCAGGGTTCATCTACGTGATCGGGGGTCTCAGTGACGAGGGGATGGTGCTGCGCTCGGCCGAGATGTACGACCCCATCTCCCACCGCTGGAGCGCCCTGCCTGCCATGGTTACACGACGGGAACACGTGGGCGTGGCCTGCCTCAACAACTGCATCTACGCCGTGGGAGGCTGGAACAAGGCGCTGGGCTGCCTGAAGACGGTGGAGAAGTACTGTCCTGAGGAGGTTGGAGCCTGTCTGTCTCTTGTCTGGTGTCTGTCTCTGCTGTCACACAGAAGGCTTCACAATTAGTACAATTAGTTAGTGTATTGGACATTGACCTTTGACTGAACAATAACATGAAGGGGATACTTCACAAAATACATGTTAACTGACTTGGCCCATGCTAAATGATGGTCGCCTATAGAGGGGAGGGTGGTGCCTGTATACTTAGATAAAGCCGCAGAGTCTACCCAATTGACTAAAAGATAGACTAAAAGGTTAGAGAGCTGAGATATTTATGTCAAAGATGTTTTTTTTCTATGAATCGCAATAGATGAGCATGTATTATTGACTAGTACAAAGACTGTGACTGTGTGTCTTTTAACCATAATGTGTCTTTCCTTCCACAGGAGAAGTGGGTGGAGGTGGCACCTATGGCGGTGGCGCGGGAGGGGGTGTCCGTATCAGCCGTAAATGGTCTGCTCTACGCTGTTGGGGGGGCCACCGGCGGAGACTTTTCACTACCCGTGTCTTTGGACTCAGTGGAGATCTATGACCCCCACCTGGACACCTGGACTGAGATCGGCAACATGATCACCAGCCGCTGTGATGGAGGGGTGGCCGTCCTCTGAGAGACAGGTCCACTGTTTCCATCCAGAGCCAATAATGAGACTGGTTTTGGATACAATGAAAGATCCTGGTGTTTAGGGTACTCCAATGGTGAATATTGGTTAAGACACAATGGTGTTAAGACGAAAGTCTCAGGGTCTCTGTGCTCCAGAGTTGGAGTGTACCTGGATCACAGGGCAGGTATTCTGTCATTCTACAATGTCTCTGACACAATGACCCTTCTCCACAGAGTCCAGACCACATTCACTCAGGCCCTCTATCCTGGGTTTGTGCTTTGTGGCTATGGGAATGAGGCTGAGCTGTGTTAACTTTTCTAGGGGATCCCCATGCAGTCTTGCTTTATATTGTCCTACTATTCTGTACAAATCAAATACATTCTGTCATTTTGTCCTGAGAGATTTATTTCTCTCATCTATGATTCTCACACGACTAGCTCTCAGATTGTGAACTGTGTAAATCTAGAACAAGGTTATTGTAAATCTAGAACAAGGTTATTGTAAATCTAGAACAAGGTTATTGTAAATCTAGAACAAGGTTTTTTGTAAATCTAGAACAAGGTTATTTGCGCCAATTTGATGATATTCTCATCAGTCAGGGGATCCTTATCTTTGGTGAAACTTTACCTCCTCGTCCTAATTATTAGAGATTTATCTTCCCCATCTTCTTTTTATTTGTTATTTTTCTTAATACACTTGACTTCATAGTGTGAGATTTATTACATGAATCATGAGTCAAGTAGTGAATATTATTTCTGATATTTCTTCTGCCTTTGTTCATTTGGTTAATTGCAGCTAGCAATGATAAGACACACTTGTACACACACACATGTATCAACACACTAGGCAGTTAAAACTTCTCAGTTGGTTTGCTAGCAAACTTTAGAATTAGGGGCCATTATAAATGTTTGAAAGCTGTTTGAAAGTAAAGTAGCCAAAAAAGAATACTTCAAAGTATTAAATCTGTCTGTACTACTATGGAGACAGTGCTGAATTGTGTGACATTAAATAGAGGTTCCAATAAGAATGAGTTATGATTTACCTTGACTTACTCCAGTATGCTCTTGCTATGGAATTGTTCATTTCATCAATGTCAAATGTTTTCATTACAATTTTACAGTACAGTTCATTTTTCGTTGTTGGAGCTGTAAAACAAACAACTAAGACAGAGTAAAAAAGTGCGACACCTGTTTTTGCACTCAATTCTTCCCCAAGTCTTTGTTAAGAACATGGCTTGTTGAGATTTTATCTTAACGTATTTGTGTTTCACAGTTGTTGATATTTGTTGTGTAAGTATCTTGATTTTTTATGTGTCAGGATTTGGATTTGTTACATTACACAAGGAAGTCTCTTTAACCACTTTGGGATGTCATGCCAGTTCTGAACGCATGGCTAGTCCACTTAACCCTCCTCCAGACCAGTCTGAATATCTCTCCTCCAACCCTTTACTGTGGCTACTTTTTACTGGCGACTGCTAAAATGTGTTCTGAGCTTCTCTCCAGACGTAAGCAGTGCTGCCTCACACATTTAGACTGCAATATAACCGTCATGCTATCCAAGCATAAAATGTCTCCATAAAGATTTCTGGGTCAAAATAATTTTCATTGAATTACTTTAGTTGTACTTCATTTAGCTTGCCTGGTACACCGGGTGTGCAGCGTTTGCACTTTTGGAACTATTTCATTGGCTCCATCACACTGCTCATGCTTTTAGGAGAAAACAAATTTTGTTTTAACCGACATTGGATTATTAGACAATAATCTCCAGACTTTAATTATTCAATGCAGATTAAAAGTGCTCGCCCAGACACCAAGCACTAGTTGGTTGATATTATAGGCAATCAGATAGTAATGTTTCTACCAGGAGAGTTTCACTTACCGTACTCTCAGGTTTTGTAGATATGTGTTTTGCTACAGTTATTCTCTGTACTGTCTTTGAACTATTTATTACTATGTGTGTTTCTGTGCAAATGAAAAATGTTTGGTAACGATTAAAGGGTTTGGTAGAATGTGAGTGTACATTGTTGTACCCTAGGTGACGTGTGCTATGAACATGCTATGGTGGCCTCCTCTGTAGACTTGCTGTGTTACTTTTTATGTCAAAGCCTGGTCACTCATTAGACAATAAAGTCAATTACATTCCTTTCATGAAGCCTTTTTTTTGCTCTTTGCTTTTGTTATATTCATATTGTGATGACAACTAAGTGCAACTTTCTAGGAAATTGTCAAATACTGTAGTCATTTGTTTATTTTACAACTGGAGAAGTCTAGAAGTTGTTGCCAGTACACTCCTATAGATTCTGCCACCAGTGGCACAAAAGGATAAGAATTTGGTTTGTTGTCCCCAAAATTAGACCTCATTGGATAGCAGGGAGAGGACTTACCTCTCCACACCTGTGAGCAAAAGCTTAGGGGTTCTGGTTACTTACTTACTTACTTACTTACTTACTTACACACACACACACACACACACACACACACACACACACACACACACACACACACACACACACACACACACACACACACACACACACACAATAAATCAGCTATGCATAGACACAGAACCAGGAGATGTCCAGTCACACTTTATGGTTGTTCTAAATGTTGAAAGCTCCAAAGGAAATTAGCTTAAAATAACACTTTAATCAAATACACCACACAAACTGTAACCATTAAGGATTGGCATGTGGTGTGGTTTCACACTTCTGGTAAATATGGATTAAATTAAATAAGAACCCAGTGGAATGTAATGTTATAAAATCTTTTGAGAATTTCTCTCTCTCTCTCTCTCTTTCTCTCTCACACACACAAATAAATAAGTCACTACACACCATCTTTAAGGCCACAAAGCTCTCGAAAAAAAAAAATATGTTGAGACCACTCCAAATGTTTCTTAAATCAGCATCTCTCCATGTATGAGATGTATTATTACTTTATCAATGTAGGGTTACTTATTTGTATTGTGTTTTTTGATTCTGAATGCTGCAATGCCAATGTTGACCAACCAAAGCCAAAGAAGTTTACTCTTGTGTACTTGTACAGTGAGATGTAATAAAAGCGATTCTGATTCTGATTCTGATTCTGATGTATGGCAGCTATTCTATTCCAGTGTCTGTTGAATTCCAACCCAGGCAATTTTAATCACGTCTTCTTTTTTTCTTTCTTTTTTTTTTTCATTTGAGCCGATTATTAACCGCGATGTCGAAGTCTGGATGGCCGAGCGGTCTAAGGCGCTGCGTTCAGGTCGCAGTCTCCTCTGGAGGCGTGGGTTCGAATCCCACTTCAGACATAGTTTATGCTGTTGCATGTGGGGAAAACCCTGCTGCCACCCTCACCCCACATTTCTCCCTAGCAACCTTCCACCGCCTTGCACCCCGATTACTAACTCTCAAAGCCATTCTCTCTTTTCAAAGCATTTAATAAACTGCTATTAGCTATCGTATTTCAAACGTATACACTGACTCTGTTTTCTATCAATAATAAATAAATAACATATGTTATATTATTTTGAAATGTGCAGTGGGTAGTATTCACCATTTATTGTGGGTAAAGAGGGTAGAAAGTTAGCCACTAAACTAACTAGACAGCATACTGTAGATGTAGAGGCCTTACATGACTTAACCATGGAGGACAAAGTGAAGGAAATGTACAATGCAATCTATAAGACATACAGTGGGGGAAAGAACAAAGAAGTATTTAACACAGCAACCATTCTTTAATTCAACATATTTCCATTGCAGCTATTCACATGAAATGTAGACCAGACAATGGTATTAACTCGATAAAACTATACAGCTAAAGAAATGGTAACATTCCGAGTGAGGTACTGATCAGGTGATCACCTGAACCAAATCGTATTTAACAAGGACAAGTATAAAACCCCTGCTGTGGTCATCACTATCCTCTTGCAATAGGATCAGCTGGATGGCAAAAACAGTGCTAGTAGGAATTGGAATTGGAATCAGAATTGGAATCAAAAATAACTATTGACCATGGCAGAAGAGTTGAAAATGAAAGTTTGGAGTGAGGAAAATACAGTGAGTGTCAGGTTGCTTCCATCCATAATATGTCAAAGACGGCGGTTCATATGAACAAGGTCAAGCAGCAGCAGACATTGGGGACGACAAAGCTACAGACCGGCAGAGGGTGAAAACGACTCTCCACTGACAGGGATGACCGCCAACTCATTAGAATGTCACTCAACAACCGGAGGATGACATCAAGTGACCTATGAAGAATGACAAACGTCAGCTGGGGTGAAGTGCACGGCGAGGATGGTTGGAAACAGGCACCTAAGGGAAGGGATGAAGCTAGAAAAAAGCCCCTCATCAATGATGGAAGCAAAGAAGAGCCAGGCTGAGGTTTGCAAAAGACCATAAGGATTGGACTATAGAGGACTGGAGTAAGGTCATCTTCTCTGATGACTCAGATGAGAGGCCTACAAGCCACAGTGTCTCTCGCACCCACTACGAAATTTGGTGGAGGATCGGTGATGATCTGAGGGTGCTTCAGCAAGGCTGGAATCGGGCAGATGTGTCTCTGTGAAGGACACATAAATCAAGCCACGTACAACATTGTTCTGGAAGAAAAATTGCTTCTTGGTCACAAGCCATCAAACAAAGCCGAGCTGCTTGAATCTTTGTGCCAGGAGTGGCATTAAGTCACTCAACAGCAATGTGAGTGGTGGAGAGCCAAGACGCATGAAAGCTGTGATTGAAAATCAGGGTTATTCTACCAAATATTGATTTCTGAACTCTTCCTACACAAAACATTGTTGTGTTGTTTAAAAAATGTATATGAACTTGTTTTCTGAAGGACTGAAAACACTGCATAGTTTATGGCATTTTGACCAGTTGTCATTTTCTGCAAATAAATTTTCTAAATGACAACAATGTTGTAGTTTATAGTATAGAAGAAAAAACATTTTACTCAAACACATACCTATAAATAGTAAAACCAGAGATACTTATAATTTTGCAGTGGTCTTGGTCTTGTTAAGTCGTGACGTGTTTCCGGGTCCAACGTTGGCTGAGGCGCTGTCTTCGAAATGCCGAAATAATAATAATAATTAATTATATTTATATAGCGCTTTTCCGAGGCTCAAATACCCTGACAATATGGAGAAAACGGGAAAGTGCTGTGTCCCTTGTTGAATGAATAGATCCGAGTCTAAAAAACGATTAAACTGTCATTCTACCGCTGTAGTTCACAGGTACTCAGGTGCGGAGAATTTCTGGTTTGGACTCGGAAATGGCTAAACGTCACTTTTGACGTCAGACTTAACAAGCAGAAGCAGGAAGTCCCTCCACCAGGACCATTTCGTCTGAATCTGCTGCAGGTAACGAGTTCTGGGTCAAAATGTATTTATTTGAATGACTTTAGTTGTTCTTAATTTCTTCTCCCAATAGCATCATCACACTGAGTACATGCTGTTGGGAGAAAACAAATAATACAGTATTTTAACCAACATTCATGAGATCTAATTGATTCAATACAGTTTGAAAGTGCTTTTGCACAGTCACCAAGCAGTTGGTTGGTGTTAATCATCAACTAGAATAAAAAGTTCCAGAAGAAACTTTGTGGGCTTGCAAAGTCTTATTTTGGAGGTGGAAAGGGTTTAACGATGTTTCGATAGATAGATGCTGCAGTGCTGGGTAGCTCAGAATTAGAATTCGTCTCAAAGTCAATGAGAGGCAGGATGCTTGTTTGTGAGGCCCTCTGCCATGGGGAAGAAACTGTCCACGTGGCGCAAGGTTTTGGTCTTTGGTGTTTTCGATATTTCGTGAGCTTGGAATGATAAGGTTCTCTAATTTTTGTCAAAATTTAGTTTTTTTTTACATAATCTGATCCATTAGGTGTTTATTAATGCCTGTGTGATGTTATTTTTTAAATGTTGACATTTTTGAGTTAGTAATTAATAAAATACAAAGGTTCCATCTCATAAAACATAATGGAATGTAAAAACTTTGACGCTCAATATCTCTGAACTGCCCTAAACGGAGATAGAACCTTATCATTCTAAGCTCACGACACCTAAACAACTGATGCTGCTGCACATCTTGTAAAGATAACATGTTCTTATGTTATTATACTTATTTAGCTACAGCACAATATGTCTGATTTTAGCCCACCTAAATATACAAGTCTGTTATTCTGCAGCTAGACTAAAACTATGGATTTAGGCTGAGCTATTGTGGAAATTATGTTATTACGCATTGCTACTTTATTTATTTTGGTGAAATATGAAATTTGCTTAAGGAAATGTGTCATGTGCAAGTTTGAACAAGATCAGATGATGATGTGTACAAAAATAAAGACTATAATGACACAAATGGATCTGTTGAGAAAACAGTTAACAGTCTACATAATGCATCAATTGCACTCAATAGGGACAAGCACATATCCCTCACAATGTCTTGTATATACAAACACTCAAGCTGAAGTCACGATTAAACAATAGCACCACATCTTTGCTCCATGTATTACTATGACTTAATGAACTATGTATAATTTAATTTATGACTTTTGAAAGAGTGTCAGTCACAGTCATGTGTGTCTTCCTTTTTGCCCTAGAGTCAGATGACATGTCTGCTTAGAGAATCTTGTGCCATGAAGCTGTAGGCGGGTGGACACACCACAGCCCCTGTCTCTGTGACTGAGTCACCATGTCCTTAATGGGTCCACCTCGTTCCCCACCTGCCTCTACCTCCATGTCTTGGAGTAGCAGCCATGGTGACACCGCTGCTGCTGTGGGGACTCTGGGGTCCCCTGAGCAGGCTCTCTATGCCTCTGACCGCTATGCTCGACTCATACTGGCCCAAATGAACAAGATGAGGCTCCGCACAGATTTCTGTGACGTGAGGCTGAGGGTGGGTGGACGGGTCTTCAGTGTGCACAGGTTGGTCCTGGCTGCCAGCAGCCCCTACTTCTCTGCCCTCTTCTCCGGGGGGATGAGTGAGGCTGACAAGGAGGAGGTCCAGATCCTGGGAGTGGAGGCCGAAGTCTTCGAGGTCCTGCTGGAGTTTGTCTACACAGGTCCTCACAGGATACATGCTCTCCATACACAGACAGTATCTACACAACGATTAGAAGTCGAAAGAGAAAGATATATTGTTTGTATCATTCATGCATAGGACATTAGTTCATTCATTACACTAGTGTGTTTATGTATTTAAGGTCCTTTCTTTAGCTATTATTCTCAGTCAACAGACAATGTTCAGAAAGCTAATACACATGAATTGCACCACCATGTTATATAGCCTAGGTGATGCTTATTTTGATTGATGGTAGGATAGCTTCTTTGTTTGTGTGCATCTCTCTGAATTAAGTCTGAGCTGCTTGCCCCCCCCACCCCCCCCCCAGGTATGATCAACGTGACAGTGGAGAACATGCAGGAGCTGATGGTGGCAGCAGACATGCTGCAGCTGAGTGAGGTGGTGTCCATCTGTGGAGAGTTCCTCAAGGGCCACATGGACCCATCTAACTGCGTTGGTGTCTACCAGTTCCTGGAGCAGATCGCCTGTCTGGACATGCTGGAGTTCACTGAGAACTACATCCATGTCCACTTCCTGCAGGTGCAACATTCTCTTTCCTTCCTCATCCCTCTCTTTCCCTTTATCTTCCTTTTCTATAATTTGTATATTTAAGTTCCTAAATGACTTCTCCAAGGCAGGATCTCTCTCCTTACCACTCATTTTAATCTACTTTGTATGTAGCTATGACAGAAACGAATATCCCATCTTTAAATCAGTAAAAAAAAACGTTCACGCCAACACATAAAAACTCAAAGAAGAAACTCAAAGAAACTCTGTCTGTCTAGGTGTGTGTGTCTGATGAGTTCTGGGGCCTGTCGAAGGACCAACTGGTGAAGCTGTTGCGCAGCGAGGAGCTGAGGATTGAGGACGAGTACCAGGTGTTCACGGCAGCCATGGACTGGCTGCAGCAGGACGTGGCCAAGAGGAAGAAGCATGTGGTGGAGGTGCTGGATCCTGTACGCTTCCCTCTGCTCTCCCCACAGAGACTCTTCAAGTACATCGAAGGTAGTTGAGACCCACAGTACAGTTCAGAGGCAGTACACAGAGAAGCCTGGAGCTCACCTTGACGACTCACGACTTGACAGCACTGGATGATTCCATGCATTAAACTGACTGACTAGTCATTTAATTTCTCTTTGCAGGCATTTCTGACCTCAGCCTGCGGGTGGCACTGCAGACTCTGATGAGAAAATACACAGAGGTGACCAAGTCTCCCAAGGAGAATAAGATGTACAGTCTGTTACTGCCTGCTAGGATGAGGCCCAGAAGAAAAGCCAGGAAATGTCTTTATGCCATAGGTAAGCCTCTGTGGTAAACTTTAAAAGGGGCAGTCTGGGATTGGTATATACATTTTTGGACATTTAAATTAATGATTTGTTAACATTACAAAACACCCTCAAACTCACCGCCCTCACCTCACTCACTGCTTTCAAACAAATCCTGCAGCGAACCATAGTCGATCAATGCACCTGTTGATCACCGTCTCTCACCCATCCCATAACCCATCACTGCCTCATTTTAAGTACCCCTGCTCCACTACCCCCGCTATCCCTCACCTCCGCTGTTCCTCACCCCTACCTCCTCCGTCTCTCTCTCCTCTCTCTGACTGTTAGTATTTTAATGCATCTGTATTTGCCATTGTTTTATTGTTTTATTGTTTTATTGTTTATTGTATTACTTAACCTTGTTTTATTTCTAGCTTCCACCCCCCCCCCAAAGAGCCACTGCTTTTTGGTCAGGCTGCATTTGCAACTAAGAATTTGTTCTTACATGTTTGCCTGGTTAAATAAAGGTTAAATAAAAAAATAAAATTAACATTTGTAGCCATTAATTCTTGAGCCCAAGCATACATAGCTCAGTCTATTAATTTGAGATGTGTTACATTTCTCCAGCCCCAGCCCTCAGCTGTTTACCAAAAAAGGTGGCGGGGAGACCTCTTTGTTGTTCCTGTAAAATCATTTGATTATCAAGTTTCAATACAGCCCTCATCTCCCTACGTTTGCGTAGTAAAAACACTCTCACGTCACGTCACGTCTGGTTTCGCCCTCTCAGGTGGCTACACTCGGCTGCAGGGCGTCCATTGGAGTGACAGCAGAGCCCTCAGCTGTGTGGAGCGCTTTGACTCCTTCAGTCAATACTGGACCACTGTGTCCCCCCTGCACCAGGCCCGCAGTGGGCTGGGTGTGGCCGTGCTGGAGGGCATGGTCTACGTGGTTGGAGGTGAGACAGTGCACTCAGTCTGTCTGTCTGTCTGTCTGTCTGTGAGAGGTAGAAGTAGAACAACTTCGTTATACAGTGTGGAAATCAACAGATGGTGGTCCCTCAAGTTCATGAGTAAAAACAAAAACGATGTACAAGTGCCATAATGCAATCACAGTCATACTGTATGCATACATGTTTGACATGTCGATATTTCACAGTGGAATTTCCATTTGACATAATATAATTGTGCTTTCCGTTTGCTATTGCCCAGGCAGGGAGAACCAGGCAGGACGAGAGATGATATTCGACTGCACAGAGAGATATGACCCAGTGACCAAGCAGTGGGAGGCAGTAGCCTCTTTGAATTTCCCACGCTGTGGAGTTGGCGTCTGCCCCTGTCACGGGGCGCTCTACGCACTAGGTAAACACCAGCCTGTCACTTGGGACATGCAGTACATGGAAGTAGATGTGAATAGAGTATCATGTGACCTCACTACTGTGCTCTTGCAGGTGGTTGGATCGGATCGGAGATTGTGAAAACGATGGAGCGCTACGACCCGGCAGAGAACAAGTGGGAGATCATCGGAAACATGGCGGTTCCACGATGCTATTTTGGCTGCTGCGAGTTACAGGGTTAGGCTCTCCCAGAGATCACTAAGGAACCTATGATTTAGAGACTAGCATGCTTATTCAGTGATAATTAAAAACAAATAAAATAAGAAGAATAAGAAGAAATGTATATATATATAGTACATGTACAAGCAAAATGTAATACCATATTCACACCATATTTACCCTTTGATCTTAATGAACACTCGTAATGTTATTGTAATGTTATTGTTAGGAAGGTCCTCTGAACCAACTAGATCTGTGTGGCCTTTGATCGCTCTGCAGGGTTCATCTACGTGATCGGGGGACGAGATCACGAGAGGATGCAGCTGCGCTCGGCCGAGATGTACGACCCCATCTCCCACCGCTGGAGCGCCCTGCCTGCCATGGTTACACGACGGGAACACGTGGGCGTGGCCTGCCTCAACAACTGCATCTACGCCGTGGGAGGCTGGAACAAGGCGCTGGGCTGCCTGAAGACGGTGGAGAAGTACTGTCCTGAGGAGGTTGGAGCCTGTCTGTCTCTTGTCTGGTGTCTGTCTCTGCTGTCACACAGAAGGCTTCACAATTAGTACAATTAGTTAGTGTATTGGACATTGACCTTTGACTGAACAATAACATGAAGGGGATACTTCACAAAATACATGTTAACTGACTTGGCCCATGCTAAATGATGGTCGCCTATAGAGGGGAGGGTGGTGCCTGTATACTTAGATAAAGCCGCAGAGTCTACCCAATTGACTAAAAGATAGACTAAAAGGTTAGAGAGCTGAGATATTTATGTCAAAGATGTTTTTTTTCTATGAATCGCAATAGATGAGCATGTATTATTGACTAGTACAAAGACTGTGACTGTGTGTCTTTTAACCATAATGTGTCTTTCCTTCCACAGGAGAAGTGGGTGGAGGTGGCACCTATGGCGGTGGCGCGGGAGGGGGTGTCCGTATCAGCCGTAAATGGTCTGCTCTACGCTGTTGGGGGGGCCACCGGCGGAGACTTTTCACTACCCGTGTCTTTGGACTCAGTGGAGATCTATGACCCCCACCTGGACACCTGGACTGAGATCGGCAACATGATCACCAGCCGCTGTGATGGAGGGGTGGCCGTCCTCTGAGAGACAGGTCCACTGTTTCCATCCAGAGCCAATAATGAGACTGGTTTTGGATACAATGAAAGATCCTGGTGTTTAGGGTACTCCAATGGTGAATATTGGTTAAGACACAATGGTGTTAAGACGAAAGTCTCAGGGTCTCTGTGCTCCAGAGTTGGAGTGTACCTGGATCACAGGGCAGGTATTCTGTCATTCTACAATGTCTCTGACACAATGACCCTTCTCCACAGAGTCCAGACCACATTCACTCAGGCCCTCTATCCTGGGTTTGTGCTTTGTGGCTATGGGAATGAGGCTGAGCTGTGTTAACTTTTCTAGGGGATCCCCATGCAGTCTTGCTTTATATTGTCCTACTATTCTGTACAAATCAAATACATTCTGTCATTTTGTCCTGAGAGATTTATTTCTCATCTATGATTCTCACACGACTAGCTCTCAGATTGTGAACTGTGTAAATCTAGAACAAGGTTATTGTAAATCTAGAACAAGGTTATTGTAAATCTAGAACAAGGTTATTGTAAATCTAGAACAAGGTTTTTTGTAAATCTAGAACAAGGTTATTTGCGCCAATTTGATGATATTCTCATCAGTCAGGGGATCCTTATCTTTGGTGAAACTTTACTTCCTCGTCCTAATTATTAGAGATTTATCTTCCCCATCTTCTTTTTATTTGTTATTTTTCTTAATACACTTGACTTCATAGTGTGAGATTTATTACATGAATCATGAGTCAAGTAGTGAATATTATTTCTGATATTTCTTCTGCCTTTGTTCATTTGGTTAATTGCAGCTAGCAATGATAAGACACACTTGTACACACACACATGTATCAACACACTAGGCAGTTAAAACTTCTCAGTTGGTTTGCTAGCAAACTTTAGAATTAGGGGCCATTATAAATGTTTGAAAGCTGTTTGAAAGTAAAGTAGCCAAAAAAGAATACTTCAAAGTATTAAATCTGTCTGTACTACTATGGAGACAGTGCTGAATTGTGTGACATTAAATAGAGGTTCCAATAAGAATGAGTTATGATTTACCTTGACTTACTCCAGTATGCTCTTGCTATGGAATTGTTGTAGGAGCTGTAAAACAAACAACTAAGACAGAGTAAAAAGGTGCGACACCTGTTTTTGCACTCAATTCTTCCCCAAGTCTTTGTTAAGAACATGGCTTGTAGTTGGAATCGTTGTTGGAGCTGTAAAACAAACAACTAAGACAGAGTAAAAAGGTGCGACACCTGTTTTTGCACTCAATTCTTCCCCAAGTCTTTGTTAAGAACATGGCTTGTTGAGATTTTATCTTAACGTATTTGTGTTTCACAGTTGTTGATATTTGTTGTAAGTATCTTGATTTTTTATGTGTCAGGATTTGGATTTGTTGTTACATTACACAAGGAAGTCTCTTTAACCACTTTGGGATGTCATGCCAGTTCTGAACGCATGGCTAGTCCACTTAACCCTCCTCCAGACCAGTCTGAATATCTCTCCTCCAACCCTTTACTGTGGCTACTTTTTACTGGCTACTGCTAAATGTGTTCTGAGCTTCTCTCCAGACTTAAGCAGTGCTGCCTCACACATTTAGACTGTAATATAACCGTCATGCTATCCAAGCATAAAATGTCTCCATAAAGAGTTCTGGGTCAAAATAATTTTCATTGAATTACTTTAATTGTACTTCATTTAGCTTGCCTGGTACACCGGGTGTGCAGCGTTTGCACTTTTGGAACTATTTCATTGGCTCCATCACACTGCTCATGCTATTAGGAGAAAACAAATACTGTTTTAACCGACATTGGATTATTAGACAATAATCTCCAGACTTTAATTATTCAATGCAGATTAAAAGTGCTCACCCAGACACCAAGCACTAGTTGGTTGATATTATAGGCAATCAGATAGTAATGTTTCTACCAGGAGAGTTTCACTTACTCTCAGGTTTTGTAGATATGTGTTTTGCTACAGTTATTCTCTGTACTGTCTTTGAACTATTTATTACTATGTGTGTTTCTGTGCAAATTAAAAATGTTTGGTAACGATTAAAGGGTTTGGTAGAATGTGAGTGTACATTGTTGTACCCTAGGTGACGTGTGCTATGAACATGCTATGGTGGCCTCCTCTGTAGACTTGCTGTGTTACTTTTTATGTCAAAGCCTGGTCACTCATTAGACAATAAAGTCAATTACATTCCTTTCATGAAGCCTTTTTTTTGCTCTTTGCTTTTTTTATATTCATATTGTGATGACAACTAAGTGCAACTTTCTAGGAAATTGTCAAATACTGTAGTCATTTGTTTCTTTTACAACTGGAGAAGTCGTTGTCTGTACACTTCTATAGATTCTGCCACCAGTGGCACAAAAGGATAAGAATTTGGTTTGTTGTCCCCAAAATTAGACCACATTGGATAGCAGGGAGAGGACTTACCTCTCCACACCTGTGAGCAAAAGCTTAGGGGTTCTGGTTACTTACACACACACACACACACACACACACACACACACACAAATCAGCTATGCATAGACACAGAACCAGGAGATTTCCAGTCACACTTTATGGTTGTTCTAAATGTTGAAAGCTCCAAAGGAAATTAGCTTAAAATAACACTTTAATCAAATACACCACACAAACTAACCATTAAGGATTGGCATGTGGTGTGGTTTCACACTTGGAATGTAACCCAGTGGAATGTAACGTTTTAAAATCTTTTGAGAATTTCTCTCTCTTTCTCTCTCACAGACACACACACACAAATAAATAAGTCATACTGCACACCATCTTTAAGGCCACACAGCTCTCGGAAAAATTCGACCACTCCACACTCCACATGTCTTAAATCAGCATCTCTCCATGTATGAGATGTATTATTACTTTATCAATGTAGGCTTACTTATTTGTATTGTGTTTTTTGATTCTGAATGCTGCAATGCCAATGTTGACGAACCAAAGACAAATAAGTTTACTATAAGTTTAAATAAGACGTCAGCCATTCTCATGACGAATTAGGATTGACGCAAGTTCGGGGCTGATCCCCCTGAGCTGGCCACCTCTGGCGAGGGTGTATAGTGTGATGGCCGAAACACCCCATGACCTGGAGGAACACTACTGATGATGCGTCCGAAATTAAACCTAACCCCAGCCCCCCCCCCCCCCCCCCGCATGAACCACTCACCACCAAGACGACACACACGCACACACACACTCTCACGTACGTACCTGCACAAAGGAATTTACATCTTATCCTGTGTTTCATAAATCTGAGTAACTGGGCACTGAGTCCAGTGACCGCTGAGAAAGATCAGCTGACGACAGGGGAAAGTCCTTGTGGCGGCATGGAGAGACAGCTGACGGGAAGGAATAGACCCCACTGGGACGGGCATGGGCTAGCTTCCCATGCTTGTAGTTTCCCATGTCTTTGACATGTTGGATTCACCCGCTATAGCTACGAAAAGAAAACAAAAGAGAACACCCCTAGAGTTTGCGAGAGCGGGGGCGGAAGATGACTCATCGGCTGACTTTATGGTAACAGACCCTGGACCGGAAACGACTATGAGTATCGGGAGCACAGTGCAAGAGAGTGCCACAACAGTTGCCCCAGCTACAGCCACGTCAACGGGCCACAAACAGCAGATATGTCCCTGTGGTTGGAAGAAGAATACATCCTACCGGGGGTTGAGAATTCACCAAGGAAAGATGAAGTGTTTGACAGAAGAGAGACAGAGGCCTCGCGTTGGTTACTTTCTGCGAAAGGAATCGAATAAGTCGAATGAAGTACAGCAACTGGACGCAAACCATAGCTTGCAGTACATCAGTACCACTGTCGTGGAGGAAGCAAACACAGAGGGGATAACAACAGTGGTAGAACCGACCCAACCCCCTAGACCTGTAGTCGAAAAGAGACTAGCAGGGCATAGACTGCATGTGAAGTGGCCTGGTGCCGGGGATAAGAAGCTGTGGGAAACTATCAATACTGACCTGACCCTGTCTCTTGAGCAACTTAAAGGGACAGTGGAAAAGAAGTTGGAGAGAATGGGGGATATCATCTACCAGTATGGGGCAGAACGCTTTGGAGTGCAAGAAAGGAAAGGCGGGAAAGATGTTCCAACTGCACCCGTTTCCAGGAGGCAACAGGAGATCCAGCGCCTCGTCCTAGAAAGAAGACAACTTAGGAAACGGTGGAAAAAAGCCTCTGGAGTGGAAAGGGAAGGCATAAACACACTTCAAGTCGACATCAAATCACGGCTGGCATCCCTCCGTAGAGCAGAGAACCTCCGGAAACGTAGAAGGAAGAAAGAACAAGCTAGAACACGGTTCTATAAGGATCCCTTCAAGTTCCTTAAAAGTATCTTCACAAAGGAAAAAAGTGGAGCTCTAAAAACAACAAAGACAGACCTGGAAAATCACCTGAAAGAAACACACTCTGACCCAAGGCGGCATGAACATCTGACCATTCCCTCTGATATCCCACCAATCGACCCCCCTGAACACCACATGCTGATCAGCCCTCCAACCTGGAAAGAGGTGGAAAACACAGTGCGTCGAGCAAGAACGGCATCAGCCCCGGGGCCAAACGGAGTCCCATACAAGGTGTATAAGAACGCATCAGATGTCCTGAGGTTTCTCTGGAGGCTCATGAGAACAGCATGGCAGAAGAAGATAATACCTAAAGCGTGGCGCAGGGCAGGTGGAGTCCTCATCCCAAAGGAGAAGGATGCAGTCAACATCAGCCAATTCCGTCCAATCTCCCTGCTAAACGTTGAGGGCAAAATCTTCTTTAGTGTCATTGCACAGAGGATGGCCCAGTATCTGAGAAGAAACAAATACATCGACACATCTGTACAGAAAGCAGGAATATCAGGATTCATCATTTCATTTAAAAATTCATTTGAATTCATTTGAATTCATTTGAAATTAATCATTTCAGCATGATCTGGCACCAGATCCAAACGGCAAAGGTGGAGAGACGGGACATTCACGTCGTCTTTCTGGACCTTGCCAATGCCTTTGGCTCTGTGCCCCACGAACTCCTGTGGTCTGCCTTCGACTTCTTCCACATACCGGACACCATCACAGCCCTGGTTAAATCCTACTTCCAAGACATGCAGTTCTGCTTTACCACCTCTGACTTTACCACCTCTTGGCAGTGCCTGGAAGTAGGCATCATGGCGGGATGCACTATTTCACCCCTGGCATTTGTGATGGCAATGGAAGTCATCATCCGAGCCTCAAAATGGGTTGTAGGCGGACAGCGAGTTGACTCTGGTCAGCGTCTCCCTCCACTCAGAGCTTACATGGACGACATTACAACGTTGACCACCACCGTCCCATGCACCAGGAGCTCAGCACCAGGAGCTGCTCAGAAAACTGGAAGAGAACATCAGTTGGGCCCGTATGAAGATCAAACCATCCAAGTCACGAAGCATCTCAATTGTGAAGGGAGTGCTCTCTGACCTGAAATTCTTCATCGGCGATGATCCAATCCCAACAGTGTCTGAGCAACCTGTAAAAAGCCTTGGCAGGTGGTATGATGCAAGCCTGAAGGACAAAGACCAGGTGCTACAACTGCGCAAAGATATCAGCAGTGGCCTGCAGTCCATCGACAAAACACAGCTACCTGGAAAGTTAAAGGCTTGGTGCCTGCAGTTTGGACTCCTACCACGGATGCTGTGGCCCCTAGCAGTGTATGAGGTCCCAATCTCAACCGTAGAGAAGTTGGAAAGAGGAGTCACAGGCTACATCAAGAAATGGCTCGGAATTCCACGATGCCTTACCACCATAGGTCTCTACGGAGATAGCATCCTCAAGCTGCCCCTCACCAGTCTCACAGAGGAGTTCAAGTGTGCAAAAACAAGACTCCAGATGACACTGAATGAATCCAGAGATTTAGTGGTGAGCAACAACGCACCAACCTTGGCAACCGGGCGCAAATGGACACCAGCCAAAGCGGTGGAGGAAGCAACAGCAGCCCTCAAACATGCTGACATTGTAGGGTATGTTCAGCAGGGAAGAGGAGGCTTCGGGCTAACAGCTGCTCGCCCTGCTTGGAGTAAGGCCACAGCACAAGAACGGAGGAAGATGGTGGTGGAGGAAGTACGCCATCAGGAGGAGGCTGGAAGATGGGCCAAGGCAGTCTCTCTTGCCAAGCAGGGACAGTGGACGCGATGGGACAGTGTGGAGAGGAGGAAGATTAGCTGGAAGGACATGTGGGCCATGGAAGCGAGGCAGTTGAGCTTTATTATCAGAGCTACATACGACGTCCTTCCAACACCAGTTAACCTTGGCCAGTGGTATGGTGAAGACCCAGGGTGTGCCCTTTGTTCCACGCCAGCCACCCTCAGAAACATTCTTTCAGGATGCAAAACTAGTCTCGCCCAAGGACGCTACACGTGGCGTCACAACCAAGTCCTGAAGATCTTTGCATCCACCCTGGAGGACAAACGAGCTGCCACCAACTCCCTACCGCCATCAGCATCCAACCACCAACAGGCAATTACCTTTTTCCGTGAGGGGGCAAAGGTTACCAGGAGCAGCTCGACACCATCTGAGCGAGGCCAGCTACGGTTGGCCCGCGACTGGAAGATGCTGACTGATATTGGACGACAGCTTGTGTTTCCTAAAGAGATCGCCATAACCACCCTGAGACCTGACTTGGTTCTCTGGTCCCCTTCTCAAAAAAAGGTGTACATCATTGAACTAACCGTACCCTGGGAGGACGCAGTGGATGAAGCTTACGAGCGGAAACATCTACGCTATGCTGAGCTCGCCGCCGAAGCACAACACCGCGGCTGGAACACTGAAGTCCGCCCAGTGGAGGTCGGGTGCAGAGGGTTTGTGGCAAGATCTACCACCAGATTGTTTACAGACCTGGGAATCAGAGGCCAAAGCCTGCGTTCAGCCATCAAAGCTGCATCGGAAGCAGCCGAAAGAAGCAGCCAGTGGCTTTTTATGAGAAGGAAAGATCCCTGCTGGGCCCCGAAGTAGCCAACCAGAAGGTATGCGGTCAGCTTAGGCCTGACTCAGGGAAAAGGACGCCCCTGCCTTGCATAGTCTCATGAGACGTCAGCCATTCTCATGACGAATTAGGATTGACGCAAGTTCGGGGCTGATCCCCCTGAGCTGGCCACCTCTGGCGAGGGTGTATAGTGTGATGGCCGAAACACCCCATGACCTGGAGGAACACTACTGATGATGCGTCCGAAATTAAACCTAACCCCAGCCCCCCCCCCCCCCCCGCATGAACCACTCACCACCAAGACGACACACACGCACACACACACTCTCACGTACGTACCTGCACAAAGGAATTTACATCTTATCCTGTGTTTCATCAATCCGAACTCTTGTGTACTTGTACAGTGAGATGTAATAAAAGCGATTCTGATTCTGATTCTGATGTATGGCAGCTATTCTATTCCAGTGTCTGTTGAATTCCAACCCAGGCACACCTCATTCTACTTGAGATATTCTATATTGAGATATTGGCCACTTCCCTACTCAGACTATGGGAGTATGGTTTTCCACTACGCAATTTTAATCACGTCTTTTTTTCTTCTTTTTTTTAAAAAATCTTTCAGCCGATTATTAACCGCCATGTCGAAGTCTGGATGGCCGAGCGGTCTAAGGCGCTGCGTGCAGTCTCCTCTGGAGGCGTGGGTTCGAATCCCACTTCAGACATCATTTATGCTGTTGCATGTCGGGAAAACCCTGCTGCCACCCTCACCCCACATTTTCTCCCCAGCAACCTTCCACCCCCTTGCACCCCGATCACTAACTCTCAAAGCCATCTCTCTTTCAAAGCATTTAATAAACTGCTATTAGCTATCGTATTTCAAACGTATACACTGACTCTGTTTTCTATAAATAATAAATAAATAACATATGTTATATTATTTTGAAATGTGCAGTGGGTGGTATTCACCATTTCTTGTGGGTAAAGAGGGTAGAAAGTTAGCCACTAAACTAACTAGACCAGCATACTGTAGATGTAGAGGCCTTACATGACTTAACCATGGAGGACAAAGTGAAGGAAATGTACAATGCAATCTATAAGACATACAGTGAGGGAAAGAACAAAGAAGTATTCAACACAGCAACCATTTTTTAATTCAACATATTTCCATTGCAGCTATTCACATGAAATGTAGACCAGACAATGGTATTAACTCGATAAAACTATACAGCTAAAGAAATTGTACCATTCCGAGTGAGGTACTGATCAGGTGATCACCTGAACCAAATCGTATTTAACAAGGAAAAGTATAAAACCCCTGCTGTGGTCATCACCATCCTCTTGCAATAGGATCAGCTGGATGGCAAAAACAGTGCTAGTAGGAATTGGAATTGGAATCAGAATTGGAATCAAAAATAACTATTGACCATGGCAGAAGAGTTGAAAATGAAAGTTTGGAGTGAGGAAAATACAGTGAGTGTCAGGTTGCTTCCGTCCATAAAATGTCAAAGACCGCGGTTCATAAGAACACGGTCAAGCAGCAGCAGACATTGGGGACGACAAAGCTACAGACCGGCAGAGGGTGAAAACGACTCTCCACTGACAGGGATGACCGCCAACTCATTAGAATGTCACTCAACAACCGGAGGATGACAGAAAGTGACCTATGAAGAATGACAAACGTCAGCTGGGGTGAAGTGCACGACGAGGATGGTTGGAAACAGGCACCTAAGGGAAGGGATGAAGCTAGAAAAAAGCCCCTCATCAATGATGGAAGCAAAGAAGAGCCAGGCTGAGGTTTGCAAAAGACCATAAGGATTGGACTATAGAGGACTGGAGTAAGGTCATCTTCTCTGATGACTCAGATGAGAGGCCTACAAGCCACAGTGTCTCTCGCACCCACTACGAAATTTGGTGGAGGATCGGTGATGATCTGAGGGTGCTTCAGCAAGGCTGGAATCGGGCAGATTTGTCTCTGTGAAGGACACATAAATCAAGCCACGTACAACATTGTTCTGGAAGAAAAATTGCTTCTTGGTCACAAGCCATCAAACAAAGCCGAGCTGCTTGAATCTTTGTGCCAGGAGTGGCATTAAGTCACTCAACAGCAATGTAAGTGGTGGAGAGCCAAGACGCATGAAAGCTGTGATTGAAAATCAGGGTTATTCTACCAAATATTGATTTCTGAACTCTTCCTACACAAAACATTGTTGTGTTGTTTAAAACATTTTGACCAGTTGTCATTTTCTGCAAATAAATTTTCTAAATGACAACAATGTTGTAGTTTATAGAAGAAAAAAACATTTTACTCAAACACATACCTATAAATAGTAAAACCAGAGATACTTATAATTTTGCAGTGGTCTTGGTCTTGTTAAGTCGTGACGTGTTTCCGGGTCCAACGTTGGCTGAGGCGCTGTCTTCGAAATGCCGAAATAATAATAGACAGACAGACAGACAGACAGACTAATAATAATTAATTATATTTATATAGCGCTTTTCCGAGGCTCAAATACCCTGACAATATGGAGAAAACGGGAAAGTGCTGTGTCCCTTGTTGAATGAATAGATCCGAGTCTAAAAAACGATTAAACTGTCATTCTACCGCTGTAGTTCACAGGTACTCTGGTGCGGAGAATTTCTGGTTTGGACTCGGAAATGGCTAAACGTCACTTTTGACGTCAGACTTAACAAGCAGAAGCAGGAAGTCCCTCCACCAGGACCATTTCGTCTGAATCTGCTGAAGGTAACGAGTTCTGGGTCAAAATGTATTTATTTGAATGACTTTAGTTGTTCTTAATTTCTTCTCCCAATAGCATCATCACACTGAGTACATGCTGTTGGGAGAAAACAAATAATACAGTATTTTAACCAACATTCATGAGATCTAATTGATTCAATACAGTTTGAAAGTGCTTTTGCACAGTCACCAAGCAGTTGGTTGGTGTTAATCATCAACTAGAATAAAAAGTTCCAGAAGAAACTTTGTGGGCTTGCAAAGTCTTATTTTGGAGGTGGAAAGGGTTTAACGATGTTTCGATATATAGATGCTGCAGTGCTGGGTAGCTCAGAATTAGAATTCGTCTCAAAGTCAATGAGAGGCAGGGTGCTTGTTTGTGAGGCCCTCTGCCATGGGGAAGAAACTGTCCACGTGTCGCAAGGTTTTGGTCTTTGGTGTTTTCGATATTTCGTGAGCTTGGAATGATAAGGTTCTATCTCCATTTTTGTCAAAATTGAGTTTTTTTTTACATAATCTGATCCATTAGGTGTTTATTAATGCCTGTGTGATGTTATTTTTTAAATGTTGACATTTTTGAGTTAGTAATTAATAAAATACAAAGGTTCCATCTCATAAAACATAATGGAATGTAAAAACGTTGACGCTCAATATCTCTGAACTGCCCTAAACGGAGATAGAACCTTATCATTCTAAGCTCACGACACCTAAACAACTGATGCTGCTGCACATCTTGTAAAGATAACATGTTCTTATGTTATTATACTTATTTAGCTACAGCACAATATGTCTGATTTTAGCCCACTGTGACGATCCACACTGGTACCACCAGTGGGCGCCAAACATCTATTGTCTTGTTGACCCTCTCTCTTGGTTCCTGATGGGCACAGGTGAAGGTGATCATCCTGATTGTCCCAGGAACTTTAAGAGGGGGTCAAATTGATGGACTCGCTCTCTTCCTTGTCGACCAGCAGCCATTTTTGGGTTGTTGTTACTATTTACGTTATCATTATTTCAATTCAATATTATATACTTTAATAAATCTCCTATTATTGTTATCCATGTGTCGTCTCCCTTTTTGTCACCTTGTCCTGAGCCAGGCAAGCGTAACAAATTGGGTGCTCGTCCGGGAGTGAATTTGGTGAGAGCAATATTCTCTCCCTTTTCATAGTTGATATTCGGGATTGGATTGTTTGATTTGTCCAACTCTATATTGGGAGACCCGCATGGTTATTGTTTATAGTTATTGGGTTTTTGTTGGATTGGATGTAATGTATTGTTTAGTATATTTGATACGTTGGTTTGGGTGCTGGTGACGAGGGGGAGCTGGCCGTCCGACTGTGCTGATAAGGACGTAACTCTTGGTATTGGCTGTGATCTTCGGCTGGAGTTTGGTGAGTGCTGTGTTCTATGCAAAGCAGAGACGGATAGGTAGGGCGGGTGGTTTAGATACCATCAGAGCTATACGTGAACCCCCGTGCTAGGAGTAGAAGCGCTTAACGCTTGTTTATTGTTTTCGTTTGTTATTTTTGGTGTGTTGAACGCGGGGGCGCCACCAGGCATTTGCTTGGTGGAAGAGTTGCATGTGAACGCACTGAAGACTAGCTGAGTGGTTAGTCAGTCATTACTGAGTTAGATGCGGGGCAGCTCTTACGAAGTATGTTAGTTACTTTTCTGTTTTGTATGTGTGCACAGTTACTCGCTTTAAATGGGCTGAAGATTATGGCTGATATGGGAGTAGTTTATAGGAGGAGTTTGTAATAGGAGGGGAGATTCCCGTTTGTTAGGGTTGGTTAATATTGGTTATTTGATTATATTGAGTTATGGATGTTTTTGAGGAGTTTGTGGCAGCTCCGTCGGTCGATGGATTGTTACAGTTAACGAAAGAACAACTGTGGAAGGTTGCTGAACATTATGAGGTTAAGCTTGAGGTGGTGAAAGGCCGAGCAAAGAAACAGGACGTAGTGGAGGCTTTACAGAATACATTAATTCAAAGGGGCATACTAAAGGGTAAAATGTCTGTCCCTAAAATATCCGTTGGGGTTGCATCTGGGTCCACTGAGTTAACATTTGATCAACAGAAAGAATTGTTAGCATTACAGATGGAATTTCAGATGCGAGAGCGTGAATTTCAGACGCGAGAGCGTGAGTTTCAGGCACAAGAGCGTGCGAGGGACAGGGAATTGGAGTTGGATAAATTAGCTCTTGAACGGGAGCGCCTTAGGTTGATTGCTGAGGGAAAGTTATCTGACGGTGGAGGTGGCGATTCGAGTAATTCTAAGAGGGATAATATGTCTGTCATGGTTAGACTGTTGCCAAAGTTTAATGAAAAAGATCCTGATATATTCTTTTCACTGTTTGAGAGTGTTGCCGACGATAGGGACTGGTCTACTTCAGACCGCACCGCATTACTACAGAGTGTGCTTATTGGCCGAGCTCAGGAAGCTTATATTGCTCTTAATGGTAGAGAGAGGAAAGATTATGATACAGTTAAGGCCGCTATCCTTAGGGCTTATGAACTTGTTCCTGAAGCTTACAGACAGCGGTTTAGACAATGGAAGAAACATGACAAACAAACTCATGTTGAGGTTGTAAGAGAACTAACCAGCCATTTCAATCGTTGGTGCGTGGCGGTAGAGGTGAATACTCTGGAGGATCTGGCAAATTTGATTATTCTGGAACAGTTTAAAACCATTGTCCCTGATCGCATTGCCACTTACGTTAACGAACACAAGGTGAAAACAGCAGGTCAAGCCGCGGTGTTGGCAGATGAATTTGTACTGACTAATAAGAGTCAGTTTGGTGAACATCGTTTTCGTAGCGAGGGGAGCCGTAGACAAAATCCGACCGTGACTGACCTATTGGTAAATCGTACACAATTCCCTAACGAAGGTCCTGGTTATTCTGTCCCCTTTTCAAAGTCGGAGCATGGCAGTCAGAGTAGAGTAGATCCTAACTCGACATGCAATTATTGCCTTGAGAAGGGTCACTGGAAACAGGAGTGTCCTGTCCTAAAAGGAAAGAAAACCTACAGTGGGAAGGGGGGCTCTGTTAGACCGTTGGCTCTTGCAGTGCATGCTTGTGGGGCAGGAGTAAGAGTGTCTGAGGTTGCCGAGGGGTCTCCCTTTAAACCAGGGGTGATGGCATCCTCAGTATCCAGCCCACCTGCGGCTACTGAGTTGGCGGGGGCATTACAGGGCTCTGCCTCCATACAGATTAGCGAGGAGGATCCTGATTTTGGCCCGTTTATTACTACAGGTTTCGTTTCTCTGGTGGGAAGCCCACAGAAAGTGCCTGTCCAGATACTTCGTGATACAGGGGCTTCAGAATCTTTTATATTGGAATCGGTTTTGACATTCTCTCAGGAGTCAAGTGTGGGGACCAGCGTTTTGATTAGAGGGATGGGGATGCAGACTTTGTCTGTCCCCTTGCATGAAATTGAGCTTTGCTCTGATCTGGTCCAGGGGGTAGTGACCATTGGTGTTCGACCCTCTCTGCCTGTGGAGGGTGGGCAGGTTGTAGGGGAGGTTGGGATTTGACGTTTAGGCTGTGTGGCAGAGATCACCGTTTTTTGTTGCCATTAACTATTGTTATTATTTGTATTATTTGTAATCTGGGAAACAAATTAGCAGAGACCTTTTTAGTAGGCCTCTGTTTTAAGGGGGGGGATGTGACGATCCACACTGGTACCACCAGTGGGCGCCAAACATCTATTGTCTTGTTGACCCTCTCTCTTGGTTCCTGATGGGCACAGGTGAAGGTGATCATCCTGATTGTCCCAGGAACTTTAAGAGGGGGTCAAATTGATGGACTCGCTCTCTTCCTTGTCGACCAGCAGCCATTTTTGGGTTGTTACTATTTACGTTATCATTATTTCAATTCAATATTATATACTTTAATAAATCTCCTATTATTGTTATCCATGTGTCGTCTCCCTTTTTGTCACCTTGTCCTGAGCCAGGCAAGCGTAACACCACCTAAATATACAAGTCTGTTATTCTGCAGCTAGACTAAAACTATGGATTTAGGCTGAGCTATTGTGGAAATTATGTTATTACGCATTGCTACTTTATTTATTTTGGTGAAATATGAAATTTGCTTAAGGAAATGTGTCATGTGCAAATTTGAACAAGATCAGATGATGATGTGTACAAAAATAAAGACTATAATGACACAAATGGATCTGTTGAGAAAACAGTTAACAGTCTACATAATGCATCAATTGCACTCAATAGGGACAAGCACATATCCCTCACAATGTCTTGTATATACAAACACTCAAGCTGAAGTCACGATTAAACAATAGCACCACATCTTTGCTCCATGTATTACTATGACTTAATGAACTATGAATACTTTAATTTATGACTTTTGAAAGAGTGTCAGTCACAGTCATGTGTGTCTTCCTTTTTGCCCTAGAGTCAGATGACATGTCTGCTTAGAGAATCTTGTGCCATGAAGCTGTAGGCGGGTGGACACACCACAGCCCCTGTCTCTGTGACTGAGTCACCATGTCCTTAATGGGTCCACCTCGTTCCCCACCTGCCTCTACCTCCATCTCTTGGAGTAGCAGCCATGGTGACACCGCTGCTGCTGTGGGGACTCTGGGGTCCCCTGAGCAGGCTCTCTATGCCTCTGACCGCTATGCTCGACTCATACTGGCCCAAATGAACAAGATGAGGCTCCGCACAGATTTCTGTGACGTGAGGCTGAGGGTGGGTGGACGGGTCTTCAGTGTGCACAGGTTGGTCCTGGCTGCCAGCAGCCCCTACTTCTCTGCCCTCTTCTCCGGGGGGATGAGTGAGGCTGACAAGGAGGAGGTCCAGATCCTGGGAGTGGAGGCCGAAGTCTTCGAGGTCCTGCTGGAGTTTGTCTACACAGGTCCTCACAGGATACATGCTCTCCATACACAGACAGTATCTACATAACGATTAGAAGTCGAAAGAGAAAGATATATTGTTTGTATCATTCATGCATAGGACATTAGTTCATTCATTACACTAGTGTGTTTATGTATTTAAGGTCCTTTCTTTAGCTATTATTCTCAGTCAACAGACAATGTTCAGAAAGCTAATACACATGAATTGCACCACCATGTTATATAGCCTAGGTGATGCTTATTTTGATTGATGGTAGGATAGCTTCTTTGTTTGTGTTTATCTCTCTGAATGAAGTCTGAGCTGCTTGCCCCCCCCACCCCACCCAGGTATGATCAACGTGACAGTGGAGAACATGCAGGAGCTGATGGTGGCAGCAGACATGCTGCAGCTGAGTGAGGTGGTGTCCATCTGTGGAGAGTTCCTCAAGGGCCACATGGACCCATCTAACTGCGTTGGTGTCTACCAGTTCCTGGAGCAGATCGCCTGTCTGGACATGCTGGAGTTCACTGAGAACTACATCCATGTCCACTTCCTGCAGGTGCAACATTCTCTTTCCTTCCTCATCCCTCTCTTTCCCTTTATCTTCCTTTTCTATAATTTGTATATTTAAGTTCCTAAATGACTTCTCCAAGGCAGGATCTCTCTCCTTACCACTCATTTTAATCTACTTTGTATGTAGCTATGACAGAAACGAATATCCCATCTTTAAATCAGTAAAGAAAAACGTTCACGCCAACACATAAAAACTCAAAGAAGAAACTCAAAGAAACTCTGTCTGTCTAGGTGTGTGTGTCTGATGAGTTCTGGGGCCTGTCGAAGGACCAACTGGTGAAGCTGTTGCGCAGCGAGGAGCTGAGGATTGAGGACGAGTACCAGGTGTTCACGGCAGCCATGGACTGGCTGCAGCAGGACGTGGCCAAGAGGAAGAAGCATGTGGTGGAGGTGCTGGATCCTGTACGCTTCCCTCTGCTCTCCCCACAGAGACTCTTCAAGTACATCGAAGGTAGTTGAGACCCACAGTACAGTTCAGAGGCAGTACACAGAGAAGCCTGGAGCTCACCTTGACGACTCACGACTTGACAGCACTGGATGATTCCATGCATTAAACTGACTGACTAGTCATTTAATTTCTCTTTGCAGGCATTTCTGACCTCAGCCTGCGGGTGGCACTGCAGACTCTGATGAGAAAATACACAGAGGTGACCAAGTCTCCCAAGGAGAATAAGATGTACAGTCTGTTACAGCCTGCTAGGATGAGGCCCAGAAGAAAAGCCAGGAAATGTCTTTATGCCATAGGTAAGCCTCTGTGGTAAACTTTAAAAGGGGCAGTCTGGGATTGGTATATTCATTTTTGGACATTTAAATTAATGATTTGTTAACATTACAAAACACCCTCAAACTCACCGCCCTCACCTCACTCACTGCTTTCAAACAAATCCTGCAGCGAACCATAGTCGATCAATGCACCTGTTGATCACCGTCTCTCACCCATCCCATAACCCATCACTGCCTCATTTTAAGTACCCCTGCTCCACTACCCCCGCTATCCCTCACCTCCGCTCTTCCTCACCCCTACCTCCTCCGTCTCTCTCTCCTCTCTCTGACTGTTAGTATTTTAATGCATCTGTATTTGCCATTGTTTTATTGTTTTATTGTTTTATTGTTTATTGTATTACTTAACCTTGTTTTATTTCTAGCTTCCCCCCCCAAAGAGCCACTGCTTTTTGGTCAGGCTGCATTTGCAACTAAGAATTTGTTCTTACATGTTTGCCTGGTTAAATAAAGGTTAAATAAAAAAATAAAATTAACATTTGTAGCCATTAATTCTTGAGCCCAAGCATACATAGCTCAGTCTATTAATTTGAGATGTGTTACATTTCTCCAGCCCCATCCCTCAGCTGTTTACCAAAAAAGGTGGCGGGGAGACCTCTTTGTTGTTCCTGTAAAATCATTTGATTATCAAGTTTCAATACAGCCCTCATCTCCCTACATTTGCGTAGTAAAAACACTCTCACGTCACGTCTGGTTTCGCCCTCTCAGGAGGCTACACTCGGCTGCAGGACGGCCGTTGGAGTTACAGAAGAGCCCTCAGCTGTGTGGAGCGCTTTGACTCCCTTAAAATTGACTCCTTCAGTCAATACCGGACCACTGTGTCCTCCCTGCACCAGGCTCGCAGTGGGCTGGGTGTGGCCGTGCTGGAGGGCATGATCTACGTGGTTGGAGGTGAGACAGTGCACTCAGTCTGTCTGTCTGTCTGTCTGTCTATCTGTCTGTGAGAGGTAGAAGTAGAACAACTTCGTTATACAGTGTGGAAATCAACAGATGGTGGTCCCTCAAGTTCATGAGTAAAAACAAAAACGATGTACAAGTGCCATAATGCAATCACAGTCATACTGTATGCATACATGTTTGACATGTCGATATTTCACAGTGGAATTTCCATTTGACATAATATAATTGTGCTTTCCGTTTGCTATTGCCCAGGCAGGGAGGACCAGGCAGGGAGGACTCGAGAGATGATATTCGACTGCACAGAGAGATATGACCCAGTGACCAAGCAGTGGGAGGCAGTAGCCTCTTTGAATTTCCCACGCTGTGGAGTTGGCGTCTGCCCCTGTCACGGGGCACTCTACGCACTAGGTAAACACCAGCCTGTCACTTGGGACATGCAGTACATGGAAGTAGATGTGAATAGAGTATCATGTGACCTCACTACTGTGCTCTTGCAGGTGGTTGGATCGGATGGGAGATTGGGGAAACGATGGAGCGCTACGACCCGGCAGAGAACAAGTGGGAGATCATCGGAAACATGGCGGTTCCACAATGCTATTTTGGCTGCTGCGAGTTACAGGGTTAGGCTCTCCCAGAGATCACTAAGGAACCTATGATTTAGAGACTAGCATGCTTATTCAGTGATAATTAAAAACAAATAAAATAAGAAGAATAAGAAGAAATGTATATATATATAGTACATGTACAAGCAAAATGTAATACCATATTCACACCATATTTACCCTTTGATCTTAATGAGCACTCGTAATGTTATTGTAATGTTATTGTTAGGAAGGTCCTCTGAACCAACTAGATCTGTGTGGCCTTTGATCGCTCTGCAGGGTTCATCTACGTGATCGGGGGTATCAGTGACGAGGGGATGGAGCTGCGCTGCACTGCGCTGTGCTGCATGTACGACCCCATCTCCCACCGCTGGAGCGCCCTGCCTGCCATGGTTACACGACGGGCACACGTGGGCGTGGCCTGCCTCAACAACTGCATCTACGCCGTGGGAGGCTGGAACAAGGCGCTGGGCTGCCTGAAGACGGTGGAGAAGTACTGTCCTGAGGAGGTTGGAGCCTGTCTGTCTCTTGTCTGGTGTCTGTCTCTGCTGTCACACAGAAGGCTTCACAATTAGTACAATTAGTTAGTGTATTGGACATTGACCTTTGACTGAACAATAACATGAAGGGGATACTTCACAAAATACATGTTAACTGACTTGGCCCATGCTAAATGATGGTCGCCTATAGAGGGGAGGGTGGTGCCTGTATACTTAGATAAAGCCGCAGAGTCTACCCAATTGACTAAAAGATAGACTAAAAGGTTAGAGAGCTGAGATATTTATGTCAAAGATGTTTTTTTTCTATGAATCGCAATAGATGAGCATGTATTATTGACTAGTACAAAGACTGTGACTGTGTGTCTTTTAACCATAATGTGTCTTTCCTTCCACAGGAGAAGTGGGTGGAGGTGGCACCTATGGCGGTGGCGCGGGGGGGGGTGTCCGTATCAGCCGTAAATGGTCTGCTCTACGCTGTTGGGGGGCGGTCCACCCGCGGAGACTTTTCACCACCCGTGTCTTTGGACTCAGTGGAGATCTATGACCCCCACCTGGACACCTGGACTGAGATCGGCAACATGATCACCAGCCGCTGTGATGGAGGGGTGGCCGTCCTCTGAGAGACAGGTCCACTGTTTCCATCCAGAGCCAATAATGAGACTGGTTTTGGATACAATGAAAGATCCTGGTGTTTAGGGTACTCCAATGGTGAATATTGGTTAAGACACAATGGTGTTAAGACGAAAGTCTCAGGGTCTCTGTGCTCCAGAGTTGGAGTGTACCTGGATCACAGGGCAGGTATTCTGTCATACTACAATGTCTCTGACACAATGACCCTTCTCCACAGAGTCCAGACCACATTCACTCAGGCCCTCTATCCTGGGTTTGTGCTTTGTGGCTATGGGAATGAGGCTGAGCTGTGTTAACTTTTCTAGGGGATCCCCATGCAGTCTTGCTTTATATTGTCCTACTATTCTGTACAAATCAAATACATTCTGTCATTTTGTCCTGAGAGATTTATTTCTCTCATCTATGATTCTCACACGACTAGCTCTCAGATTGTGAACTGTGTAAATCTAGAACAAGGTTATTGTAAATCTAGAACAAGGTTATTGTAAATCTAGAACAAGGTTTTTTGTAAATCTAGAACAAGGTTATTGTAAATCTAGAACAAGGTTATTGTAAATCTAGAACAAGGTTATTGTAAATCTAGAACAAGGTTATTTGCGCCAATTTGATGATATTCTCATCAGTCAGGGGATCCTTATCTTTGGTGAAACTTTACTTCCTCGTCCTAATTATTAGAGATTTATCTTCCCCATCTTCTTTTTATTTGTTATTTTTCTTAATACACTTGACTTCATAGTGTGAGATTTATTACATGAATCATGAGTCAAGTAGTGAATATTATTTCTGATATTTCTTCTGCCTTTGTTCATTTGGTTAATTGCAGCTAGCAATGATAAGACACACTTGTACACACACACATGTATCAACACACTAGGCAGTTAAAACTTCTCAGTTGGTTTGCTAGCAAACTTTAGAATTAGGGGCCATTATAAATGTTTGAAAGCTGTTTGAAAGTAAAGTAGCCAAAAAAGAATACTTCAAAGTATTAAATCTGTCTGTACTACTATGGAGACAGTGCTGAATTGTGTGACATTAAATAGAGGTTCCAATAAGAATGAGTTATGATTTACCTTGACTTACTCCAGTATGCTCTTGCTATGGAATTGTTCATTTCATCAATGTCAAATGTTTTCATTACAATTTTACAGTACAGTTCATTTTTCGTTGTTGGAGCTGTAAAACAAACAACTAAGACAGAGTAAAAAGGTGCGACACCTGTTTTTGCACTCAATTCTTCCCCAAGTCTTTGTTAAGAACATGGCTTGTTGAGATTTTATCTTAACGTATTTGTGTTCCACAGTTGTTGATATTTGTTGTAAGTATCTTGATTTTTTATGTGTCAGGATTTGGATTTGTTGTTACATTACACAAGGAAGTCTCTTTAACCACTTTGGGATGTCATGCCAGTTCTGAACGCATGGCTAGTCCACTTAACCCTCCTCCAGACCAGTCTGAATATCTCTCCTCCAACCCTTTACTGTGGCTACTTTTTACTGGCGACTGCTAAATGTGTTCTGAGCTTCTCTCCAGACGTAAGCAGTGCTGCCTCACACATTTAGACTGCAATATAACCGTCATGCTATCCAAGCATAAAATGTCTCCATAAAGAGTTCTGGGTCAAAATAATTTTCATTGAATTACTTTAATTGTACTTCATTTAGCTTGCCTGGTACACCAGGTGTGCAGCGTTTGCACTTTTGGAACTATTTCATTGGCTCCATCACACTGCTCATGCTATTAGGAGAAAACAAATACTGTTTTAACCGACATTGGATTATTAGACAATAATCTCCAGACTTTAATTATTCAATGCAGATTAAAAGTGCTCACCCAGACACCAAGCACTAGTTGGTTGATATTATAGGCAATCAGATAGTAATGTTTCTACCAGGAGAGTTTCACTTACTCTCAGGTTTTGTAGATATGTGTTTTGCTACAGTTATTCTCTGTACTGTCTTTGAACTATTTATTACTATGTGTGTTTCTGTGCAAATGAAAAATGTTTGGTAACGATTAAAGGGTTTGGTAGAATGTGAGTGTACATTGTTGTACCCTAGGTGACGTGTGCTATGAACATGCTATGGTGGCCTCCTCTGTAGACTTGCTGTGTTACTTTTTATGTCAAAGCCTGGTCACTCATTAGACAATAAAGTCAATTACATTCCTTTCATGAAGCCTTTTTTTTGCTCTTTGCTTTTTTTATATTCATATTGTGATGACAACTAAGTGCAACTTTCTAGGAAATTGTCAAATACTGTAGTCATTTGTTTCTTTTACAACTGGAGAAGTCGTTGTCTGTACACCATCTCTCTAGATTCTGCCACCAGTGGCACAAAAGGATAAGAATTTGGTTTGTTGTCCCCAAAATTAGACCTCATTGGATAGCAGGGAGAGGACTTACCTCTCCACACCTGTGAGCAAAAGCTTTGGGGTTCTGGTTACTTACTTACTTACTTACTCACACACACACACACACACACACACAAATAAATCAGCTATGCATAGACACAGAACCAGGAGATGTCCAGTCACACTTTATGGTTGTTCTAAATGTTGAAAGCTCCAAAGGAAATTAGCTTAAAATAACACTTTAATCAAATACACCACACAAACTGTAACCATTAAGGATTGGCATGTGGTGTGGTTTCACACTTCTGGTAAATATGGATTAAATTAAATAAGAACCCAGTGGAATGTAATGTTTTAAAATCTTTTGAGAATTTCTCTCTCTCTCTCTCTTTCTCTCTCACACACACAAATAAATAAGTCATACTACACACCATCTTCAAGGCCACAAAGCTCTCGAAAAAAAATAAAAAATGTTGAGACCACTCCAAATGTTTCTTAAATCAGCATCTCTCCATGTATGAGATGTATTATTACTTTATCAATGTAGGGTTACTTATTTGTATTGTGTTTTTTGATTCTGAATGCTGCAATGCCAATGTTGACCAACCAAAGCCAAAGAAGTTTACTCTTGTGTACTTGTACAGTGAGATGTAATAAAAGCGATTCTGATTCTGATTCTGATGTATGGCAGCTATTCTATTCCAGTGTCTGTTGAATTCCAACCCAGGCAATTTTAATCACGTGTTCTTCTTTTTTTATTTATTATTATTTTTGAGCCGATTATTAACCGCGATGTCGAAGTCTGGATGGCCGAGCGGTCTAAGGCGCTGCGTTCAGGTCGCAGTCTCCTCTGGAGGCGTGGGTTCGAATCCCACTTCAGACATAGTTTATGCTGTTGCATGTGGGGAAAACCCTGCTGCCACCCTCACCCCACATTTCTCCCTAGCAACCTTCCACCGCCTTGCACCCCGATTACTAACTCTCAAAGCCATCTCTCTTTCAAAGCATTTAATAAACTGCTATTAGCTATCGTATTTCAAACGTATACACTGACTCTGTTTTCTATCAATAATAAATAAATAACATATGTTATATTATTTTGAAATGTGCAGTGGGTAGTATTCACCATTTCTTGTGGGTAAAGAGGGTAGAAAGTTAGCCACTAAACTAACTAGACCAGCATACTGTAGATGTAGAGGCCTTACATGACTTAACCATGGAGGACAAAGTGAAGGAAATGTACAATGCAATCTATAAGACATAGAGTGAGGGAAAGAACAAAGAAGTATTCAACACAGCAACCATTTTTTAATTCAACATATTTCCATTGCAGCTATTCACATGAAATTTAGACCAGACAATGGTATTAACTCGATAAAACTATACAGCTAAAGAAATGGTAACATTCCGAGTGAGGTACTGATCAGGTGATCACCTGAACCAAATCGTATTTAACCAGGACAAGTATAAAACCCCTGCTGTGGTCATCACCATCCTCTTGCAATAGGATCAGCTGGATGATGGCAAAAACAGTGCTAGTAGTAATTGGAATTGGAATCAGAATTGGAATCAAAAATAACGATTGACCATGGCAGAAGAGTTGAAGATGAAAGTTTTGAGTGAGGAAAATACAGTGAGTGTCAGGTTGCTTCCATCCATAAAATGTCAAAGACGGCATAAGAACAAGGTCAAGCAGCAGCAGAACCCAGTGGAATGTAACGTTTTAAAATCTATTGATAATTTCTCTCTCTCTTTCTCTCTCTCACACACACACACACACACACAAATAAATAAGTCATACTACACACCATCTTTAAGGCCACAAAGCTCTCGATTTTTTTTTTTTAAATGTTGAGACCACTCCAAATGTTTCTTAAATCAGCATCTCTCCATGTATGAGATGTATTATTACTTTATCAATGTAGGGTTACTTATTTTTATTGTGTTTTTTGATTCTGAATGCTGCAATACCAATGTTGACGAACCAAAGCCAAAGAATGTTACTCTTGTGTACTTGTACAGTGAGATGTAATAAAAGCGATTCTGATTCTGATTCTGATGTATGGCAGCTATTCTATTCCAGTGTCTGTTGAATTCCAACCCAGGCACACCTCATTCTACTTGAGATATTCTATATTGAGATATTGGCCACTTCCCTACTCAGACTATGGGAGTATGGTTTTCCACCACGCAATTTTAATCACGTCTTTTTTTTTATTATTATCTTTCAGACGATTATTAACCGCCATGTCGAAGTCTGGATGGCCGAGCGGTCTAAGGCGCTGCGTTCAGGTCGCAGTCTCCTCTGGAGGCGTGGGTTCGAATCCCACTTCAGACATACTTTATGCTGTTGCATGTCGGGAAAACCCTGCTGCCACCCTCACCCCACATTTTCTCCCCAGCAACCTTCCACCCCATTGCACCCCGATTACTAACTCTCAAAGCCATCTCTCTTTCAAAGCATTTAATAAACTGCTATTAGCTATCGTATTTCAAACGTATACACTGACTCTGTTTTCTATAAATAATAAATAAATAACATATGTTATTATTTTGAAATGTGTAGTGGGTAGTATTCACCATTTCTTGTGGGTAAAGAGGGTAGAAAGTTAGCCACTAAACTAACTAGACAGCATACTGTAGATGTAGAGGCCTTACATGACTTAACCATGGAGGACAAAGTGAAGGAAATGTACAATGCAATCTATAAGACATACAGTGAGGGAAAGAACAAAGAAGTATTCAACACAGCAACCATTTTTTAATTCAACATATTTCCATTGCAGCTATTCACATGAAATTTAGACCAGACAATGGTATTAACTCGATAAAACTATACAGCTAAAGAATTTGTAACATTCCGAGTGAGGTACTGATCAGCTGATCACCTGAACCAAATCGTATTTAACCAGGACAAGTATTAAACCCCTGCTGTGGTCATCACTGTCCTCTTGCAATAGGATCAGCTGGATGGCAAAAACAGTGCTAGTAGTAATTGGAATTGGAATCAAAAATAACGATTGACCATGGCAGAAGAGTTGAAAATAAAAGTTTGGAGTGAGGAAAATACAGTGAGTGTCAGGTTGCTTCCATCCATAAAATGTCAAAGACGGCATAAGAACAAGGTCAAGCAGCAGCAGACATTGGGGACGACAAAGCTACAGACCGGCAGAGGGTGAAAACGACTCTCCACTGACAGGGATGACCGCCAACTCATTAGAATGTCACTCAACAACCGGAGGATGACATCAAGTGACCTACGAAGAATGACAAACGTCAGCTGGGGTGAAGTGCACCGCGAGGATGGTTGGAAACAGGCACCTAAGGGAAGGGATGAAGCTAGAAAAAAGCCCCTCATCAATGATGGAAGCAAAGAAGAGCCAGGCTGAGGTTTGCAAAAGACCATAAGGATTGGACTATAGAGGACTGGAGTAAGGTCATCTTCTCTGATGACTCAGATGAGAGGCCTACAAGCCACAGTGTCTCTCGCACCCACTATGAAATTTGGTGGAGGATCGGTGATGATCTGAGGGTGCTTCAGCAAGGCTGGAATCTGGCAGATTTGTCTCTGTGAAGGACACATAAATCAAGCCACGTACAACATTGTTCTGGAAGAAAAAGTGCTTCTTGGTCACAAGCCATCAAACTAAGCCGAGCTGCTTGAATCTTTGTGCCAGGAGTGGCATTAAGTCACTCAACAGCAATGTGAGTGGTGGAGAGCCAAGACGCATGAAAGCTGTGATTGAAAATCAGGGTTATTCTACCAAATATTGATTTCTGAACTCTTCCTACACAAAACATTGTTGTGTTGTTTAACACTGCATAGTTTATGGCATTTTGACCAGTTGTCATTTTCTGCAAATAAATGCTCTAAATGACAGCAATGTTGTAGTTTATAGTATAGAAGAAAAAAAATCATTTTACTCAAACACATACCTATAAATAGTAAAACCAGAGATACTTATAATTTTGCAGTGGTCTTGGTCTATTTTTTTCCAGAGCTGTATTTTGCTACAAACAGAAACAGGAAGTCCCTCCCTCTATTCAGAGAAAACGAAACTTTGATTGATTGATTGAAAACTTTATTAGAAGGTTTGCAGAAGTAGGTACATGAAAGTACATATTACATACAAGTTCAACTAAAAGGATAAAAACCCAAGAAAGCCACTGGCTTATTTCAATTGGGGTCCTTGATTCTCAATTCATCGTTACATGTAAGACAGACAAAAGAAAAAAACTAGTACTATCTACAAGATAATACAGACAAATAACTATTACTATCTACAAGATAAACATACATCCATCATGGGAAGAACAGTACAACAAAACATACGGTATGTACAGCGGGTAGGACAGGTGGGGACATACACCACAGGTGGGGGCGGGGGACAAAACACAAAGTATGTACAGTGGGTAGTTCGGGTCTTTTAATCTGATTTTTGATTTAGAGGGTCCAGTTACGGATTGCAGCCTCCTGTAAATGTTTTTTGAGAGTGGTTTTGAAGGTGGGCAGTGTTTTGCACTCCTTTAAGATTATAGGAAGGGCGTTCCACATTTTTACTGCATAGTTTGCAAACCGTGCAACGCGGTTGAACGTGGTTCGTGGAGCTTCCTCTGGTGTTGTATGTGTGGACGTTGTTCACTTTTTGGAAGTATGTTGACAGGTACTTGGGTGTCTTTGTGGTGTAGCGTATCTTGAAGACCAGGCCCAGTGCAAGCTGCTGCACTCTGTCAACTACTCGTAGCCAATCAAGGCTCAAAAAATGAGCAGCGGTTAGATGTGTCCTAGGGTTGAGGCCTAGCAGAAGCCTAACCAGTTTATTTTGGGCTGTCTGGAGTCTTGTTTTATGGGCCTTTGTGGTTCTATAGTACCATGATGTTACGGCATAGTCGAAGTGACATTGAATGAGAGCTCCTGATAGGGTCCTCAGTGTGTTTTTACTGACAAGTGAGGATATCCTGTACAAGAATCTAGTTCTATGGTTCACTTTTTTGATTACTTTTGCTGCCATTTTATCTCCGGAAAGATTTGCCTCTAAGATGGAGCCCAGGTATGTAATATCCTCTTTTCTTGTGATATTAATGTTACCCACTTTTATTTTAAAATTTTCAGCCTTTCTGAGTTTAGATGGGGATACGTATAGGATGGTTTCAGTTTTACCTAGGTGTATTGATAGTTTATTGTCAGCTAGCCAGATGCAGATTCTACTCAGTTCAGTGCTTAGCGCTTTTTCCACCTGCAATATGTCCCTGTCAGAGACCAGCAGAGCCGAGTCATCCGCGAACAGGAACAAATTGCAATCACATGCTGATGACATGTCATTCACATATATTAGGAACAGTAAAGGTCCCAATATGCTTCCTTGTGGAACGCCGCAGGTCACTGGGAGGGGGGGGGGACAGTGTTCCGTTCACACTAACCACCTGTTCCCTCCCCTCTAAGTAGGATTGCATCCAGCTCACCGATGTTCTATTGAACCCAATTGCTTTCAGTTTATCTAACAATATGTGGTGATCTACTGTGTCGAAGGCCTTCTGGAGGTCCAGCATGACCATGCCGCAGAACTTGCCCGAGTCCACCTCATGGTTGATGTGGTCGTTCAAATAGAGAAGGCATGTGTCAGTGGAATGGGATGTTCTGAATCCTGATTGAAATTCATACATCAGATTTTTTTCGGTAAGGTACCTATCAACCTGTTCATAAACTATTTTTTCCATAAGTTTCGAGATGGAATTAAGAATAGAAACAGGTCGGTAGTTGCCTGGGTCTAATTTGCTTCCTTTTTTATACAGTGGGGTTACCCTTGCTATTTTAAAGTCAAGGGGGACGTGTCCCTGTTTGATGGAGAGGTTTATTATGTGGGTGATGATTGGGGTAATGGAGGCAGCTGAGTCTTTTAGAAATCTGGCTGGAATATTGTCATGGCCCGTGGCCTTTTCTGAGTGTAGAGCGCCCAGCTTTTTAAACACCTCATCGTTTGACACCATGGAGAGTTTAAACTGACCAGGACCATTCCGTCTGAATCTGCTGAAGGTAAAATAACCGTCAATTAATGTTATTGTTATGCCATCCAAGCATAGAATATGTGGATGAAAAAGTTCACTGTTCATAACGAGTTCTGGGTCCAAATTTATTTATTTGAATGACTTTAGTTGTTCTTAATTTCTTCTCCCAATAGCATCATCACACTGAGTATATGCTGTTGGGAGAAAACAAATACTACAGTATTTTAACCAACATTCATGAGATCTAATGTATTCAATACAGTTTGAAAGTGCTTTTGCACAGGCACCAAGCAGTTGGTTGATGTTAATCAACTCGGGGGAAAAAAGTTCCAGAAGAAACTTTGTGGGCTTGCAAAGTCTTATTTTGGAGGTGGAGAGGGTTTAACGATGTTTCGATAGATAGATGCTGCAGGGTGATTCAGAATTAGAATTCGTCTCAAAGTCAATGAGAGGCAGGATGCTTGTTTGTGAGGCCCTCTGCCATGGTGAAGAAACTGTCCACGTGGCGCAAGGTTTTGGTCTTGGTGTTTTCGATATTTTCTTTCAGATAATGAGGTCTTATTTTGGTTGATTGGTTGGATGTGTGGTTAGATGGCAGGAGGAATAGCACGTTGGAATACGCACGCATACAAATAATCTACGGTACAAAGGCTACTCTTGATGTAACCGATGTGTTTATTTAATTTATATTTCTCCAAGAATCCTTTTTGCTTTTTACTAATATTTTATTGTTGGTATTCATGTATGTATCGTTTCTGTGTATTATTTATTTTGGGAGCTTTTAATTGATTAAGTTGTGACCTTTGACACCTTTACTTTCATTTCCTGTTCCGTTATGCTTCGCGGTAATTCTCTTCAGACGGCAATGAGCCATGATGAGGAGAGGTGAGCATTGATAGAGCTCCCGTGAGCTAGCATGTTAAAACTCGGTTAAAACAGGGTATAAACATAGGACAAAGTTACATGCCTGTTGTACAAGTTATCTATGCTTTTGGTTAGTATTATAATGTGCATTTCACAGCGAGGATGTTTTTTTTGTTGAACTTTACAACAATGTGCTAGTTCAGCTTAAGCTAGCCAGTTAGCCATGTGCGCACGAGTGGTCTCTCACACAATCACTGCTGTTCATTCCTTCTTGAAGGTGTGTCGTGAGAGCCAGTGTATGCTGTGAATGCTCATTCTATTTCTGTGTGCAACAGGTATGTGTGCTCTTGGTCATTGTATGTTTAATTCCTTTTTATTTGTATGTAGCCTATGTGATGTTTCTGATTTTAGTCACATGTTCATTTTCTTGCTTGTGAAATATTGCCTGGGGGGAGAGGGGTAGATTCTGTATTTTAACTACTGTGTGACCACAGCTTATTGTACTGTAACTACTGTGTGACCACATCTTATTGTACTGTAACTATTTTTACAATAGTAATTTTTGTTTTATTGTTTGGGATAATTATAATTATCTGGAGACGGCAATGAGCCATGATGAGGAGAGGTGTGTCGTGAGAGCCAGTGTATGCTGTGAATGCTCATTCTATTTCTGTGTGCAACAGGTGTGTGTATGCAACAGAATAAACCCCTCTACTGTCCGGCAAGAAGTTGTCCATCTCAATTGTTAACACAACGCAGAGATCCAGTGTGTCAGCCTACACCGGCTACATTTAGACCTTTCACCACCTGTAGACCTTTACCTTTAACAACACCCAGTGCATCAGAAAAAAAACAGGAAATGATTCACCCCTTCAGAGAAATCTAAACTGTTCTCTCTGTCTCTGTGTTCTCTCCCAAGTGAAGTAAACAGTACAGTAAAATGGCTCAGCAGGGAGTTCTTCTGGACCAGGACCAGTTCTGGTGTCCCATCTGTATGGACATACTGAAGGAGCCAGTCACTATCCCCTGTGGACACAGTTACTGTACCAGCTGTATTCAGGCCTTCTGGGATCGGGATGGTCTGGAGGGCGTCTACAGCTGCCCCCAGTGCAGGCAGACCTTCACACCAAGGCCTGCTCTTACTTAGGAAAAATAACATGCTGGCTGAAGTGGTGGAGAAACTGAAGGAGACACAACACCACACTATTTCCTCTGCCCCTGTTCCAGCCCCAGCCCCAGCCCTTCCTCTGAGCTATGCTGGACCTGAAGATGTGGCCTGTGATTTCTGCACTGAAAGAAAACAGAAAGCTCTCATGTCCTGTCTGGTGTGTCTGGCCTCTTTCTGTGAGACTCACCTCCAGCCTCGCTACAAATCTCCTGCCTTTAAAAAGCACACGCTGTTGAAGGCCTCCGCACAACTGCAGGAGAAGATCTGCTCTCGTCATAACAAACTGCTGGAGGTTTTCTGCCGTACTGATCAGCAATGTATCTGTCATCTGTGTTCCATGACTGAGCATAAAGGCCATGATACAGTCTCAACTGCTGCAGAATGGACTGAGAAACAGGTAAGAATCAGAGCTATATTTGTGACTAATAATTGTGGAACTGAAGTCTGCATAAACCTCAATTTGAGAACAAATCGGTGTTTATAACCAATGTATTTCACCACTTAGTCTAAAGTCAAATGGGTTTATGTTTATGGAGACTTGAAATGTTGCTCTTATTATAGCAGCACTAATGATAGTTTGCAGGATTTTACTGTGAGACTTCCCCAAACAATATCCTGCTAAACGGTTTTCACAAGCAGTAGGACCATGAACAATTTCCTCTGCAGGCTCTCATTTGATTCCCCAATAATGACATTCCTTAAAAGCATTGCAAAGTTAATATTCCATCCATGCAAAACCAATATTCCATCAATAAAAAGGATAGATATATGTTGTTCCTTTTCAGCACATGACAGTTGTGAATTTATGAAACCAGTATTTGCATAAAAATATAGATATAGATGGTGGATTGTTTCTTAAAAGCTGAAGTCATAGAAACAATTAACAATTTATTAGCACATTTTGAATATACTGTAGAAATGTTTATATGAGATTTACTGTAAATTATCAAAAAGGTCACCCACACCAGGTAATTGTAAAGTGTGTTTGTCGTCTACAGACGTATCTTGGAATAAGTCAGCAGGACATCCAGCAGAGAGTCCAAGAGAAAGACAAGGAACTGAAGGAGCTCCAACAGGCTGTGGAGTCTTTCAAAGTGAGTATTTACCAAAGGAGATATACCATTTCACTGTGCTCCTCCAGTGACTTCACTGCTCACGTCCATTCAGACAGTGGGAGTGGCCACTGGGAAGAGAAGGAGCCGATTGCTTCAAGGTCCAGTACAGTATGTAGATTTGTAGCTTTGTAGTAGTGAATGAATGAATGGACTTTATTGTCATTGCTACAGTACAGGTACCAAACAACGAAATTTAGGAGGGATGGCTCCCCTGGTGTTAGGAAAGGGAAGAAAAAAAAACACTTTAAAAAAAAAAATCACAAGAAGGGAAGGAGCTGGTTTACATAAATAAAGGCTATGTACACAGTCCACTGTACTATACTGTACAGATAGACGACTAGGGTTGTCATATTGCACAATAGTATTGTTTCACGTTATTTAAAGTGTCACAGTTTGCAGGCTTGAAATGTACATGTTTGTGCCTCAGCACTACACCTGATTTAGTAGTGCTAATTAGCCATTACTGGATGAAGAATGTTCAGTGAAGAGTGCTGTATTAATCCAACATGTGGTGTCGGGTAGGACATTGGCCTTTATGTGCCTGTTACATGTGTTTGGATACGTTTGGTACTATTAGAAGAAAACATAGCATAATATGCACGTTTTCATATTTTCAATGTGGCCAACATGCAAAACTACATGCTGGGGCCCTAACTTGGAGCTGTGCGTGTGTGTGTTTGTGTGTCCTAATAGCACTTTGCAGACACAGCAGTGGAGGACAGTGAGAGGATCTTTACTGAGCTGATCCGCTCTATTGAGAGAAGGCACTCTGAGATAAAGGAGCTGATCAGAGCCCAGCAGGAGGCAGCAGTGAGTCAGGCTGAAGGACTTCTGGAACAATTGGAGCAGGAGATCGCTGAGCTGAGAAGGAGACATGCTGAGCAGGAGCAGCTTTTAGACACAGAGGATCACATCCATTTCCTCCAGGTAACTACACTGACCCATTATAATAAAACATAATTCCTTCAATATTTTTCTAAATCTCTCTCTCTCTCCCTCTCTCTATCTCTCTTCAGAGTTATCAATCTCTCTCCAGTCCCAGTGTGTCTCCAGACCTTCCCAGCATTCTTATCAGTCCACTGCAGCACTTTGGAGAGTTGAGTGTGGCTGTGTCTAAGCTGAGCGTGAAACTGGAGGACATCCTTAAGGGTGAATTACCCGAGATCTCCGCAACAGGTAACATTGTCACGTTATACGATACACTTTACACATATTATCGAAAAGTATGATTAGTTGATTTGTCAGGTCAGTTAAGTTACTGCTTGGTTCGAACAAGAGCCTGCACCCACACAGGCCCTCTGGGAATAAGACAGCTACCCCCTGGCTCACACTTCTCTCTTCTGTCAATGTGTTTTTGTTTTTTGCAGTCCATGCAGTGGGTGTTTTATTGCCACCAGAGCCCAAGACCAGAACTTGGTTCTTACAATGTGAGTTTCTTTATCCTGAGGAAGCTTACCGTATTTCTGCATTGATACTCTCCACAACCCCTGTGATTGAATTAAAGAGCTATAAGAGAAGATGTGCTTAATCAAAGACAGGGTAGATCTGACTGTGACCTTTTTTGTTTCTGATTTGGTCTGCTCTTCTCCCAGATTGGCACCAGCTGACACTAGACCCAGACACAGCAAACAAATTCCTGTGTCTGTCTAAGAAGAAAAGAAAAGTGACTTTCACACGTGAAGTCCAGCCATATCCAGACCATCCGGAGAGATTCACTGGCTTGTGTCAGGTGCTCTGCCAAGACGGTCTGTCTGGACACTGTTATTGGGAGGTTGAGTGGACTGGACAGTCAGTCTATATAGCAGTATCATATAAAGATATCAGCAAAACAGGATACAATAATGAGACTGGTTTTGGATACAATGAAAGATCCTGGTGTTTAGGGTACTCCAATGGTGAATATTGGTTAAGACACAATGGTGTTAAGACGAAAGTCTCAGGGTCTCTGTGCTCCAGAGTTGGAGTGTACCTGGATCACAGGGCAGGTATTCTGTCATTCTACAATGTCTCTGACACAATGACCCTTCTCCACAGAGTCCAGACCACATTCACTCAGGCCCTCTATCCTGGGTTTGTGCTTTGTGGCTATGGGAATGAGGCTGAGCTGTGTTAACTTTTCTAGGGGATCCCCATGCAGTCTTGCTTTATATTGTCCTACTATTCTGTACAAATCAAATACATTCTGTCATTTTGTCCTGAGAGATTTATTTCTCTCATCTATGATTCTCACACGACTAGCTCTCAGATTGTGAACTGTGTAAATCTAGAACAAGGTTATTGTAAATCTAGAACAAGGTTATTGTAAATCTAGAACAAGGTTTTTTGTAAATCTAGAACAAGGTTATTGTAAATCTAGAACAAGGTTATTGTAAATCTAGAACAAGGTTATTGTAAATCTAGAACAAGGTTATTGTAAATCTAAAACAAGGTTTTTTGTAAATCTAGAACAAGGTTTATTGTAAATCTAGAACAAGGTTATTGTAAATCTAGAACAAGGTTATTGTAAATCTAGAACAAGGTTATTGTAAATCTAGAACAAGGTTATTGTAAATCTAGAACAAGGTTATTGTAAATCTAGAACAAGGTTATTGTAAATCTAGAACAAGGTTATTGTAAATCTAGAACAAGGTTATTGTAAATCTAAAACAAGGTTTTTTGTAAATCTAGAACAAGGTTTATTGTAAATCTAGAACAAGGTTATTGTAAATCTAGAACAAGGTTATTGTAAATCTAGAACAAGGTTTTTTGTAAATCTAGAACAAGGTTATTGTAAATCTAGAACAAGGTTATTGTAAATCTAGAACAAGGTTATTGTAAATCTAGAACAAGGTTATTGTAAATCTAAAACAAGGTTTTTTGTAAATCTAGAACAAGGTTTTTTGTAAATCTAGAACAAGGTTTATTGTAAATCTAGAACAAGGTTATTGTAAATCTAGAACAAGGTTATTGTAAATCTAGAACAAGGTTATTTGCGCCAATTTGATGATATTCTCATCAGTCAGGGGATCCTTATCTTTGGTGAAACTTTACCTCCTCGTCCTAATTATTAGAGATTTATCTTCCCCATCTTCTTTTTATTTGTTATTTTTCTTAATACACTTGACTTCATAGTGTGAGATTTATTACATTAATCATGAGTCAAGTATTGAATATTATTTCTGATATTTCTTCTGCCTTTGTTCATTTGGTTAATTGCAGCTAGCAATGATAAGACACACTTGTACACACACACATGTATCAACACACTAGGCAGTTAAAACTTCTCAGTTGGTTTGCTAGCAAACTTTAGAATTAGGGGCCATTATAAATGTTTGAAAGTTGTTTGAAAGTAAAGTAGCCAAAAAAGAATACTTCAAAGTATTAAATCTGTCTGTACTACTATGGAGACAGTGCTGAATTGTGTGACATTAAATAGAGGTTCCAATAAGAATGAGTTATGATTTACCTTGACTTACTCCAGTATGCTCTTGCTATGGAATTGTTCATTTCATCAATGTCAAATGTTTTCATTACAATTTTACAGTACAGTTCATTTTTCGTTGTTGGAGCTGTAAAACAAACAACTAAGACAGAGTAAAAAGGTGCGACACCTGTTTTTGCACTCAATTCTTCCCCAAGTCTTTGTTAAGAACATGGCTTGTTGAGATTTTATCTTAACGTATTTGTGTTTCACAGTTGTTGATATTTGTTGTAAGTATCTTGATTTCTTATGTGTCAGGATTTGGATTTGTTGTTACATTACACAAGGAAGTCTCTTTAACCACTTTGGGATGTCATGCCAGTTCTGAACGCATGGCTAGTCCACTTAACCCTCCTCCAGACCAGTCTGAATATCTCTCCTCCAACCCTTTACTGTGGCTACTTTTTACTGGCTACTGCTAAAATGTGTTCTGAGCTTCTCTCCAGACTTAAGCAGTGCTGCCTCACACATTTAGACTGTAATATAACCGTCATGCTATCCAAGCATAAAATGTCTCCATAAAGAGTTCTGGGTCAAAATAATTTTCATTGAATTACTTTAGTTGTACTTCATTTAGCTTGCCTGGTACACCAGGTGTGCAGCGTTTGCACTTTTGGAACTATTTCATTGGCTCCATCACACTGCTCATGCTCATTAGGAGAAAACAAATACTGTTTTAACCGACATTGGATTATTAGACAATAATCTCCAGACTTTAATTATTCAATGCAGATTAAAAGTGCTCACCCAGACACCAAGCACTAGTTGGTTGATATTATAGGCAATCAGATAGTAATGTTTCTACCAGGAGAGTTTCACTTACTCTCAGGTTTTGTAGATATGTGTTTTGCTACAGTTATTCTCTGTACTGTCTTTGAACTATTTATTACTATGTGTGTTTCTGTGCAAATGAAAAATGTTTGGTAACGATTAAAGGGTTTGGTAGAATGTGAGTGTACATTGTTGTACCCTAGGTGACGTGTGCTATGAACATGCTATGGTGGCCTCCTCTGTAGACTTGCTGTGTTACTTTTTATGTCAAAGCCTGGTCACTCATTAGACAATAAAGTCAATTACATTCCTTTCATGAAGCCTTTTTTTTGCTCTTTGCTTTTTTTATATTCATATTGTGATGACAACTAAGTGCAACTTTCTAGGAAATTGTCAAATACTGTAGTCATTTGTTTCTTTTACAACTGGAGAAGTCTAGAAGTTGTTGCCTGTACACTCCTATAGATTCTGCCACCAGTGGCACAAAAGGATAAGAATTTGGTTTGTTGTCCCCAAAATTAGACCTCATTGGATAGCAGGGAGAGGACTTACCTCTCCACACCTGTGAGCAAAAGCTTAGGGGTTCTGGTTACTTACACACACACACACACACAAATCAGCTATGCATAGACACAGAACCAGGAGATTTCCAGTCACACTTTATGGTTGTTCTAAATGTTGTAAGCTCCAAAGGAAATTAGCTTAAAATAACACTTTAATCAAATACACCACACAAACTGTAACCATTAAGGATTGGCATGTGGTGTGGTTTCACACTTGGAATGTAACCCAGTGGAATGTAACGTTTTAAAATCTTTTGAGAATTTCTCTTTCTCTCTCACAGACACACACACACACACACACACACAAATAAATACGTCATACTGCACACCATCTTTAAGGCCACACAGCTCTCGGATAAATTCGACCACTTCACACTCCACATGTCTTAAATCAGCATCTCTCCATGTATGAGATGTATTATTACTTTATCAATGTAGGCTTACTTATTTGTATTGTGTTTTTTTATTCTGAATGCTGCAATGCCAATGTTGACGAACCAAAGACAAGTTTACTCTTGTGTACTTGTACAGTGAGATGTAATAAAAGCGATTCTGATTCTGATTCTGATGTATGGCAGCCATTCTATTCCGGAGTCTGTTGAATTCCAACCCAGGCACACCTCATTCTACTTGAGATATTCTATATTGAGATATTGGCCACTTCCCTACTCAGACTATGGGAGTATGGTTTTCCACGAAGCCATTTTAATCTACGTCTTTTTTTTATTTTTTTATTTTATCTTTCAGCCGATTATTAACCGCCATGTCGAAGTCTGGATGGCCGAGCGGTATAAGGCGCTGCGTTCAGGTCGCAGTCTCCTCTGGAGGCGTGGGTTCGAATCCCACTTCATACATCGATTATGCTGTTGCATGTCGGGAAAACCCTGCTGCCACCCTCATCCCACATTTTCTCCCCAGCAACCTTGCACCCCGATTACTAACTCTCAAAGCCATTCTCTCTTTCAAAGCATTTAATAAACTGCTATTAGCTATCGTATTTCAAACGTATACACTGACTCTGTTTTCTATAAATAATAAATAAATAACATATGTTATATTATTTTGAAATGTGCAGTGGGTGGTATTCACCATTTCTTGTGGGTAAAGAGGGTAGAAAGTTAGCCACTAAACTAACTAGACCAGCATACTGTAGATGTAGAGGCCTTACATGACTTAACCATGGAGGACAAAGTGAAGGAAATGTACAATGCAATCTATAAGACATACAGTGAGGGAAAGAACAAAGAAGTATTCAACACAGCAACCATTATTTAATTCAACATATTTCCATTGCAGCTATTCACATGAAATGTAGACCAGACAATGGTATTAACTCGATAAAACTATACAGCTAAAGAAATGGTAACATTCCGAGTGAGGTACTGATCAGGTGATCACCTGAACCTAATCGTATTTAACAAGGACAAGTATAAAACCCCTGCTGTGGTCATCACTATCCTCTTGCAATAGGATCAGCTGGATGGCAAAAACAGTGCTAGTAGTAATTGGAATTGGAATCAGAATTGGAATCAAAAATAACGATTGACCATGGCAGAAGAGTTGTAAATAAAAGTTTGGAGTGAGGAAAATACAGTGAGTGTCAGGTTGCTTCCATCCATAAAATGTCAAAGACGGCGGTTCATATGAACAAGGTCAAGCAGCAGCAGACATTGGGGACGACAAAGCTACAGACCGGCAGAGGGTGAAAACGACTCTCCACTGACAGGGATGACCGCCAACTCATTAGAATGTCACTCAACAACCGGAGGATGACATCAAGTGACCTATGAAGAATGACAAACGTCAGCTGGGGTGAAGTGCACGGCGAGGATGGTTGGAAACAGGCACCTAAGGGAAGGGATGAAGCTAGAAAAAAGCCCCTCATCAATGATGGAAGCAAAGAAGAGCCAGGCTGAGGTTTGCAAAAGACCATAAGGATTGGACTATAGAGGACTGGAGTAAGGTCATCTTCTCTGATGACTCAGATGAGAGGCCTACAAGCCACAGTGTCTCTCGCACCCACTACGAAATTTGGTGGAGGATCGGTGATGATCTGAGGGTGCTTCAGCAAGGCTGGAATCGGGCAGATGTGTCTCTGTGAAGGACACATAAATCAAGCCACGTACAACATTGTTCTGGAAGAAAAATTGCTTCTTGGTCACAAGCCATCAAACAAAGCCGAGCTGCTTGAATCTTTGTGCCAGGAGTGGCATTAAGTCACTCAACAGCAATGTGAGTGGTGGAGAGCCAAGACGCATGAAAGCTGTGATTGAAAATCAGGGTTATTCTACCAAATATTGATTTCTGAACTCTCCTACACAAAACATTGTTGTGTTGTTTAAAACATTTATATGAACTTGTTTTCTGAAGGTCTGAAAACACTGCATAGTTTATGGCATTTTGACCAGTTGTCATTTTCTGCAAATAAATGTTCTAAATGACAACAATGTTGTAGTTTATAGAAGATTTTTTTTTTTTACTCAAACACATATCTATAAATAGTAAAACCAGAGATACTTATAATTTTGCAGTGGTCTTGGTCTTGTTAAGTCGTGACGTGTTTCCGGGTCCAACGTTGGCTGAGGCGCTGTCTTCGAAATGCCGAAATAATAATAATTATTAATTATATTTATATAGCGCTTTTCCGAGGCTCAAATACCCTGACAATATGGAGAAAACGGGAAAGGGCTGTGTCCCTTGTTGAATGAATAGATCCGAGTCTAAAAAACGATTAAACTGTCATTCTACCGCTGTAGTTCACAGGTACTCTGGTGCGGAGAATTTCTGGTTTGGACTCGGAAATGGCTAAACGTCACTTTTGACGTCGGACTTAACAAGCAGAAGCAGGAAGTCCCTCCCTCTATTCAGAGAAAACGAAACTGACCAGGACCATTTCGTCTGAATCTGCTGAAGGTAACGAGTTCTGGGTCAAAATGTATTTATTTGAATGACTTTAGTTGTTCTTAATTTCTTCTCCCAATAGCATCATCACACTGAGTACATGCTGTTGGGAGAAAACAAATAATACAGTATGTTAACCAACATTCATGAGATCTAATTGATTCAATACAGTTTGAAAGTGCTTTTGCACAGTCACCAAGCAGTTGGTTGGTGTTAATCATCAACTAGAATAAAAAGTTCCAGAAGAAACTTTGTGGGCTTGCAAAGTCTTATTTTGGAGGTGGAAAGGGTTTAACGATGTTTCGATAGATAGATGCTGCAGTGCTGGGTAGCTCAGAATTAGAATTCGTCTCAAAGTCAATGAGAGGCAGGGTGCTTGTTTGTGAGGCCCTCTGCCATGGGGAAGAAACTGTCCACGTGGCGCAAGGTTTTGGTCTTTGGTGTTTTCGATATTTCGTGAGCTTGGAATGATAAGGTTCTATCTCCATTTTTGTCAAAATTGAGGTTTTTTTTACATAATCTGATCCATTAGGTGTTTATTAATGCCTGTGTGATGTTATTTTTTAAATGTTGACATTTTTGAGTTAGTAATTAATAAAATACAAAGGTTCCATCTCATAAAACATAATGGAATGTAAAAACTTTGACGCTCAATATCTCTGAACTGCCCTAAACGGAGATAGAACCTTATCATTCTAAGCTCACGACACCTAAACAACTGATGCTGCTGCACATCTTGTAAAGATAACATGTTCTTATGTTATTATACTTATTTAGCTACAGCACAATATGTCTGATTTTAGCCCACCTAAATATACAAGTCTGTTATTCTGCAGCTAGACTAAAACTATGGATTTAGGCTGAGCTATTGTGGAAATTATGTTATTTTTCCACATTGATACTTTATTTATTTTGGTGAAATATGAAATTTGCTTAAGGAAATGTGTCATGTGCAAGTTTGAACAAGATCAGATGATGATGTGTACAAAAATAAAGACTATAATGACACAAATGGATCTGTTGAGAAAACAGTTAACAGTCTACATAATGCATCAATTGCACTCAATAGGGACAAGCACATATCCCTCACAATGTCTTGTATATACAAACACTCAAGCTGAAGTCACGATTAAACAATAGCACCACATCTTTGCTCCATGTATTACTATGACTTAATGAACTATGAATAATTTAATTTATGACTTTTGAAAGTGTGTCAGTCACAGTCATGTGTGTCTTCCTTTTTGCCCTAGAGTCAGATGACGTGTCTGCTTAGAGAATCTTGTGCCATGAAGCTGTAGTCGGGTGGACACACCACAGCCCCTGTCTCTGTGACTGAGTCACCATGTCCTTAATGGGTCCACCTCGTTCCCCACCTGCCTCTACCTCCATCTCTTGGAGTAGCAGCCATGGTGACACCGCTGCTGCTGTGGGGACTCTGGGGTCCCCTGAGCAGGCTCTCTATGCCTCTGACCGCTATGCTCGACTCATACTGGCCCAAATGAACAAGATGAGGCTCCGCACAGATTTCTGTGACGTGAGGCTGAGGGTGGGTGGACGGGTCTTCAGTGTGCACAGGTTGGTCCTGGCTGCCAGCAGCCCCTACTTCTCTGCCCTCTTCTCCGGGGGGATGAGTGAGGCTGACAAGGAGGAGGTCCAGATCCTGGGAGTGGAGGCCGAAGTCTTCGAGGTCCTGCTGGAGTTTGTCTACACAGGTCCTCACAGGATACATGCTCTCCATACACAGACAGTATCTACACAACGATTAGAAGTCGAAAGAGAAAGATATATTGTTTGTATCATTCATGCATAGGACATTAGTTCATTCATTACACTAGTGTGTTTATGTATTTAAGGTCCTTTCTTTAGCTATTATTCTCAGTCAACAGACAATGTTCAGAAAGCTAATACACATGAATTGCACCACCATGTTATATAGCCTAGGTGATGCTTATTTTGATTGATGGTAGGATAGCTTCTTTGTTTGTGTGCATCTCTCTGAATTAAGTCTGAGCTGCTTGCCCCCCCCACCCCACCCCCAGGTATGATCAACGTGACAGTGGAGAACATGCAGGAGCTGATGGTGGCAGCAGACATGCTGCAGCTGAGTGAGGTGGTGTCCATCTGTGGAGAGTTCCTCAAGGGCCACATGGACCCATCTAACTGCGTTGGTGTCTACCAGTTCCTGGAGCAGATCGCCTGTCTGGACATGCTGGAGTTCACTGAGAACTACATCCATGTCCACTTCCTGCAGGTGCAACATTCTCTTTCCTTCCTCATCCCTCTCTTTCCCTTTATCTTCCTTTTCTATAATTTGTATATTTAAGTTCCTAAATGACTTCTCCAAGGCAGGATCTCTCTCCTTACCACTCATTTTCATCTACTTTGTATGTAGCTATGACAGAAACGAATATCCCATCTTTAAATCAGTAAAAAAAAACGTTCACGCCAACACATAAAAACTCAAAGAAGAAACTCAAAGAAACTCTGTCTGTCTAGGTGTGTGTGTCTGATGAGTTCTGGGGCCTGTCGAAGGACCAACTGGTGAAGCTGTTGCGCAGCGAGGAGCTGAGGATTGAGGACGAGTACCAGGTGTTCACGGCAGCCATGGACTGGCTGCAGCAGGACGTGGCCAAGAGGAAGAAGCATGTGGTGGAGGTGCTGGATCCTGTACGCTTCCCTCTGCTCTCCCCACAGAGACTCTTCAAGTACATCGAAGGTAGTTGAGACCCAGAGTACAGTTCAGAGGCAGTACACAGAGAAGCCTGGAGCTCACCTTGACGACTCACGTCTTGACAGCACTGGATGATTCCATGCATTAAACTGACTGACTAGTCATTTAATTTCTCCTTGCAGGCATTTCTGACTTCAGCCTGCGGGTGGCACTGCAGACTCTGCTGAGGGAATACACAGAGGTGACCAAGTCTCCCAAGGAGAATAAGATGTACAGTCTGTTACAGCCTGCTAGGATGAGGCCCAGAAGAAAAGCCAGGAAATGTCTTTATGCCATAGGTAAGCCTCTGTGGTAAACTTTAAAAGGGGCAGTCTGGGATTGGTATATACATTTTTGGACATTTAAATTAATGATTTGTTAACATTACAAAACACCCTCAAACTCACCGCCCTCACCTCACTCACTGCTTTCAAACAAATCCTGCAGCGAACCATAGTCGATCAATGCACCTGTTGATCACCGTCTCTCACCCATCCCATAACCCATCACTGCCTCATTTTAAGTACCCCTGCTCCACTACCCCCGCTATCCCTCACCTCCGCTCTTCCTCACCCCTACCTCCTCCGTCTCTCTCTCCTCTCTCTGACTGTTAGTATTTTAATGCATCTGTATTTGCCATTGTTTTATTGTTTTATTGTTTTATTGTTTTATTGTTTATTGTATTACTTAACCTTGTTTTATTTCTAGCTTCCCCCCCCCCCCCAAAGAGCCACTGCTTTTTGGTCAGGCTGCATTTGCAACTAAGAATTTGTTCTTACATGTTTGCCTGGTTAAATAAAGGTTAAATAAAAAAATTAAATTAACATTTGTAGCCATTAATTCTTGAGCCCAAGCATACATAGCTCAGTCTATTAATTTGAGATGTGTTACATTTCTCCAGCCCCATCCCTCAGCTGTTTACCAAAAAAGGTGGCGGGGAGACCTCTTTGTTGTTCCTGTAAAATCATTTGATTATCAAGTTTCAATACAGCCCTCATCTCCCTACGTTTGCGTAGTAAAAACACTCTCACGTCACGTCACGTCTGGTTTCGCCCTCTCAGGAGGCTACACTCGGCTGCAGGGCGTCCATTGGAGTGACAGCAGAACCCTCAGCTGTGTGGAGCGCTTTGACTCCTTCAGTCAATACTGGACCACTGTGTCCTCCCTGCACCAGGCCCGCAGTGGGCTGGGTGTGGCCGTGCTGGAGGGCATGATCTACGTGGTTGGAGGTGAGACAGTGCACTCAGTCTGTCTGTCTGTCTGTCTGTCTGTCTGTCTGTCTGTCTGTCTGTCTGTCTATCTGTGAGAGGTAGAAGTAGAACAACTTCGTTATACAGTGTGGAAATCAACAGATGGTGGTCCCTCAAGTTCATGAGTAAAAACAAAAACGATGTACAAGTGCCATAATGCAATCACAGTCATACTGTATGCATACATGTTTGACATGTCGATATTTCACAGTGGAATTTCCATTTGACATAATATAATTGTGCTTTCCGTTTGCTATTGCCCAGGCAGGGAGTTCCAGGCAGGGAGACAGATGATATTCGACTGCACAGAGAGATATGACCCAGTGACCAAGCAGTGGGAGGCAGTAGCCTCTTTGAATTTCCCACGCTGTGGAGTTGGCGTCTGCCCCTGTCACGGGGCGCTCTACGCACTAGGTAAACACCAGCCTGTCACTTGGGACATGCAGTACAGTACATGGAAGTAGATGTGAATAGAGTATCATGTGACCTCACTACTGTGCTCTTGCAGGTGGTTGGATCGGATCGGAGATTGGGGAAACGATGGAGCGCTACGACCCGGCAGAGAACAAGTGGGAGATCATCGGAAACATGGCGGTTCCACGATTCTATTTTGGCTGCTGCGAGTTACAGGGTTAGGCTCTCCCAGAGATCACTAAGGAACCTATGATTTAGAGACTAGCATGCTTATTCAGTGATAATTAAAAACAAATAAAATAAGAAGAATAAGAAGAAATGTATATATATATAGTACATGTACAAGCAAAATGTAATACCATATTCACACCATATTTACCCTTTGATCTTAATGAACACTCGTAATGTTATTGTAATGTTATTGTTAGGAAGGTCCTCTGAACCAACTAGATCTGTGTGGCCTTTGATCGCTCTGCAGGGTTCATCTACGTGATCGGGGGACGAGATCACGAGAGGATGCAGCTGCGCTCGGCCGAGATGTACGACCCCATCTCCCACCGCTGGAGCGCCCTGCCTGCCATGGTTACACGACGGGCACACGTGGGCGTGGCCTGCCTCAACAACTGCATCTACGCCGTGGGAGGCTGGAACAAGGCGCTGGGCTGCCTGAAGACGGTGGAGAAGTACTGTCCTGAGGAGGTTGGAGCCTGTCTGTCTCTTGTCTGGTGTCTGTCTCTGCTGTCACACAGAAGGCTTCACAATTAGTACAATTAGTTAGTGTATTGGACATTGACCTTTGACTGAACAATAACATGAAGGGGATACTTCACAAAATACATGTTAACTGACTTGGCCCATGCTAAATGATGGTCGCCTATAGAGGGGAGGGTGGTGCCTGTATACTTAGATAAAGCCGCAGAGTCTACCCAATTGACTAAAAGATAGACTAAAAGGTTAGAGAGCTGAGATATTTATGTCAAAGATGTTTTTTTTCTATGAATCGCAATAGATTAGCATGTATTATTGACTAGTACAAAGACTGTGACTGTGTGTCTTTTAACCATAATGTGTCTTTCCTTCCACAGGAGAAGTGGGTGGAGGTGGCACCTATGGCGGTGGCGCGGGGGGGGGTGTCCGTATCAGCCGTAAATGGTCTGCTCTACGCTGTTGGGGGGCGGGCCACCGGCGGAGACTTTTCACCACCCGTGTCTTTGGACTCAGTGGAGATCTATGACCCCCACCTGGACACCTGGACTGAGATCGGCAACATGATCACCAGCCGCTGTGATGGAGGGGTGGCCGTCCTCTGAGAGACAGGTCCACTGTTTCCATCCAGAGCCAATAATGACACCCAAGACACACCATCTTTAAGGCCACAAAGTTCTCGAATTTTTTTTTTAAATGTTGAGACCACTCCAAATGTTTCTTAAATCAGCATCTCTCCATGTATGAGATGTATTATTACCTTATCAATGTAGGGTTACTTATTTGTATTGTGTTTTTTGATTCTGAATGCTGCAATGCCAATGTTGATGAACCAAAGCCAAAGAATTGTACTCTTGTGTACTTGTACAGTGAGATGTAATAAAAGAGATTCTGATTCTGATTCTGATGTATGGCAGCTATTCTATTCCAGTGTCTGTTGAATTCCAACCCAGGCACACCTCATTCTACTTGAGATATTTATTCTATATTGAGATATTGGCCACTTCCCTACTCAGACTATGGGAGTATGGTTTTCCACCACGCAATTTTAATCACGTCTCTTTTGGGGGGAGATTTTTCAGCCGATTATTAACCGCAACGTTGAAGTCTGGATGGCCGAGCGGTCTAAGGCGCTGCGTTCAGGTCGCAGTCTCCTCTGGAGGCGTGGGTTCGAATCCCACTTCAGACATACTTTATGCTGTTGCATATCGGGAAAACCCAACTGCCACCCTCACCCCACATTTCTCCACATTTCTCCCCAGCAACCTTGCACCCCGATTACTAACTCTCAAAGCCGTCTCTCTTTCAAAGCATTTAATAAACTGCTATTAGCTGTCGTATTTCAAACGTATACACTGACTCTGTTTTCTATAAATAATAAATAACATATGTTATATTATTTTGAAATGTGTAGTGGGTAGTATTCACCATTTCTTGTGGGTAAAGAGGGTAGAAAGTTAGCCACTAAACTAACTAGACCAGCATACTGTAGATGTAGAGGCCTTACATGACTTAACCATGGAGGACAAAGTGAAGGAAATGTACAATGCAATCTATAAGACATACAGTGAGGGAAAGAACAAAGAAGTATTCAACACAGCAACCATTATTTAATTCAACATATTTCCATTGCAGCTATTCACATGAAATTTAGACCAGACAATGGTATTAACTCGATAAAACTATACAGCTAAAGAAATTGTAACATTCCGAGTGAGGTACTGATCAGGTGATCACCTGAACCAAATCGTATTTAACAAGGACAAGTATAAAACCCCTGCTGTGGTCATCACTATCCTCTTGCAATAGGATCAGCTGGATGGCAAAAACAGTGCTAGTAGTAATTGGAATTGGAATCAGAATTGGAATCAAAAAGAACGATTGACCATGGCAGAAGAGTTGAAAATAAAAGTTTGGAGTGAGGAAAATACAATGAGTGTCAGGTTGCTTCCATCCATAAAATGTCAAAGACGGCGGTTCATATGAACAAGGTCAAGCAGCAGCAGACATTGGGGACGACAAAGCTACAGACCGGCAGAGGGTGAAAACGACTCTCCACTGACAGGGATGACCGCCAACTCATTAGAATGTCACTCAACAACCGGAGGATGACATCAAGTGACCTATGAAGAATGACAAACGTCAGCTGGGGTGAAGTGCACGGCGAGGATGGTTGGAAACAGGCACCTAAGGGAAGGGATGAAGCTAGAAAAAAGCCCCTCATCAATGATGGAAGCAAAGAAGAGCCAGGCTGAGGTTTGCAAAAGACCATAAGGATTGGACTATAGAGGACTGGAGTAAGGTCATCTTCTCTGATGACTCAGATGAGAGGCCTACAAGCCACAGTGTCTCTCGCACCCACTACGAAATTTGGTGGAGGATCGGTGATGATCTGAGGGTGCTTCAGCAAGGCTGGAATCGGGGCAGATTTGTCTCTGTGAAGGACACATAAATCAAGCCACGTACAACATTGTTCTGGAAGAAAAATTGCTTCTTGGTCACAAGCCATCAAACAAAGCCGAGCTGCTTGAATCTTTGTGCCAGGAGTGGCATTAAGTCACTCAACAGCAATGTGAGTGGTGGAGAGCCAAGACGCATGAAAGCTGTGATTGAAAATCAGGGTTATTCTACCAAATATTGATTTCTGAACTCTTCCTACACAAAACATTGTTGTGTTGTTTAAAACATTTATATGAACTTGTTTTCTGAAGGTCTGAAAACACTGCATAGTTTATGGCATTTTGACCAGTTGTCATTTTCTGCAAATACATTTTCTAAATGACAACAATGTTGTAGTTTATAGAAGAAAAAAACATTTTACTCAAACACATACCTATAAATAGTAAAACCAGAGATACTTATAATTTTGCAGTGGTCTTGGTCTTGTTAAGTCGTGACGTGTTTCCGGGTCCAACGTTGGCTGAGGCGCTGTCTTCGAAATGCCGAAATAATAATAATAATTAATTATATTTATATAGCGCTTTTCCGAGGCTCAAATACCCTGACAATATGGAGAAAACGGGAAAGTGCTGTGTCCCTTGTTGAATGAATAGATCCGAGTCTAAAAAACGATTAAACTGTCATTCTACCGCTGTAGTTCACAGGTACTCTGGTGCGGAGAATTTCTGGTTTGGACTCGGAAATGGCTAAACGTCACTTTTGACGTCAGACTTAACAAGCAGAAGCAGGAAGTCCCTCCACCAGGACCATTTCGTCTGAATCTGCTGAAGGTAACGAGTTCTGGGTCAAAATGTATTTATTTGAATGACTTTAGTTGTTCTTAATTTCTTCTCCCAATAGCATCATCACACTGAGTACATGCTGTTGGGAGAAAACAAATAATACAGTATTTTAACCAACATTCATGAGATCTAATTGATTCAATACAGTTTGAAAGTGCTTTTGCACAGTCACCAAGCAGTTGGTTGGTGTTAATCATCAACTAGAATAAAAAGTTCCAGAAGAAACTTTGTGGGCTTGCAAAGTCTTATTTTGGAGGTGGAAAGGGTTTAACGATGTTTCGATAGATAGATGCTGCAGTGCTGGGTAGCTCAGAATTAGAATTCGTCTCAAAGTCAATGAGAGGCAGGGTGCTTGTTTGTGAGGCCCTCTGCCATGGGGAAGAAACTGTCCACGTGGCGCAAGGTTTTGGTCTTTGGTGTTTTCGATATTTCGTGAGCTTGGAATGATAAGGTTCTATCTCCATTTTTGTCAAAATTGAGTTTTTTTACATAATCTGATCCATTAGGTGTTTATTAATGCCTGTGTGATGTTATTTTTTAAATGTTGACATTTTTGAGTTAGTAATTAATAAAATACAAAGGTTCCATCTCATAAAACATAATGGAATGTAAAAACGTTGACGCTCAATATCTCTGAACTGCCCTAGACGGAGATAGAACCTTATCATTCTAAGCTCACGACACCTAAACAACTGATGCTGCTGCACATCTTGTAAAGATAACATGTTCTTATGTTATTATACTTATTTAGCTACAGCACAATATGTCTGATTTTAGCCCACCTAAATATACAAGTCTGTTATTCTGCAGCTAGACTAAAACTATGGATTTAGGCTGAGCTATTGTGGAAATTATGTTATTTTTCCACATTGATACTTTATTTATTTTGGTGAAATATGAAATTTGCTTAAGGCAATGTGTCATGTGCAAGTTTGAACAAGATCAGATGATGATGTGTACAAAAATAAAGACTATAATGACACAAATGGATCTGTTGAGAAAACAGTTAACAGTCTACATAATGCATCAATTGCACTCAATAGGGACAAGCACATATCCCTCACAATGTCTTGTATATACAAACACTCAAGCTGAAGTCACGATTAAACAATAGCACCACATCTTTGCTCCATGTATTACTATGACTTAATGAACTATGAATAATTTAATTTATGACTTTTGAAAGAGTGTCAGTCACAGTCATGTGTGTCTTCCTTTTTGCCCTAGAGTCAGATGACATGTCTGCTTAGAGAATCTTGTGCCATGAAGCTGTAGGCGGGTGGACACACCACAGCCCCTGTCTCTGTGACTGAGTCACCATGTCCTTAATGGGTCCACCTCGTTCCCCACCTGCCTCTACCTCCATGTCTTGGAGTAGCAGCCATGGTGACACCGCTGCTGCTGTGGGGACTCTGGGGTCCCCTGAGCAGGCTCTCTATGCCTCTGACCGCTATGCTCGACTCATACTGGCCCAAATGAACAAGATGAGGCTCCGCACAGATTTCTGTGACGTGAGGCTGAGGGTGGGTGGACGGGTCTTCAGTGTGCACAGGTTGGTCCTGGCTGCCAGCAGCCCCTACTTCTCTGCCCTCTTCTCCGGGGGGATGAGTGAGGCTGACAAGGAGGAGGTCCAGATCCTGGGAGTGGAGGCCGAAGTCTTCGAGGTCCTGCTGGAGTTTGTCTACACAGGTCCTGACAGGATACATGCTCTCCATACACAGACAGTATCTACACAACGATTAGAAGTCGAAAGAGAAAGATATATTGTTTGTATCATTCATGCATAGGACATTAGTTCATTCATTACACTAGTGTGTTTATGTATTTAAGGTCCTTTCTTTAGCTATTATTCTCAGTCAACAGACAATGTTCAGAAAGCTAATACACATGAATTGCACCACCATGTTATATAGCCTAGGTGATGCTTATTTTGATTGATGGTAGGATAGCTTCTTTGTTTGTGTGCATCTCTCTGAATGAAGTCTGAGCTGCTTGCCCCCCCCACCCCCCCCCAGGTATGATCAACGTGACAGTGGAGAACATGCAGGAGCTGATGGTGGCAGCAGACATGCTGCAGCTGAGTGAGGTGGTGTCCATCTGTGGAGAGTTCCTCAAGGGCCACATGGACCCATCTAACTGCGTTGGTGTCTACCAGTTCCTGGAGCAGATCGCCTGTCTGGACATGCTGGAGTTCACTGAGAACTACATCCATGTCCACTTCCTGCAGGTGCAACATTCTCTTTCCTTCCTCATCCCTCTCTTTCCCTTTATCTTCCTTTTCTATAATTTGTATATTTAAGTTCCTAAATGACTTCTCCAAGGCAGGATCTCTCTCCTTACCACTCATTTTAATCTACTTTGTATGTAGCTATGACAGAAACGAATATCCCATCTTTAAATCAGTAAAAAAACACGTTCACGCCAACACATAAAAACTCAAAGAAGAAACTCAAAGAAACTCTGTCTGTCTAGGTGTGTGTGTCTGATGAGTTCTGGGGCCTGTCGAAGGACCAACTGGTGAAGCTGTTGCGCAGCGAGGAGCTGAGGATTGAGGACGAGTACCAGGTGTTCACGGCAGCCATGGACTGGCTGCAGCAGGACGTGGCCAAGAGGAAGAAGCATGTGGTGGAGGTGCTGGATCCTGTACGCTTCCCTCTGCTCTCCCCACAGAGACTCTTCAAGTACATCGAAGGTAGTTGAGACCCACAGTACAGTTCAGAGGCAGTACACAGAGAAGCCTGGAGCTCACCTTGACGACTCACGACTTGACAGCACTGGATGATTCCATGCATTAAACTGACTGACTAGTCATTTAATTTCTCCTTGCAGGCATTTCTGACTTCAGCCTGCGGGTGGCACTGCAGACTCTGCTGAGGGAATACACAGAGGTGACCAAGTCTCCCAAGGAGAATAAGATGTACAGTCTGTTACAGCCTGCTAGGATGAGGCCCAGAAGAAAAGCCAGGAAATATCTTTATGCCATAGGTAAGCCTCTGTGGTAAACTTTAAAAGGGGCAGTCTGGGATTGGTATATACATTTTTGGACATTTAAATTAATGATTTGTTAACATTACAAAACACCCTCAAACTCACCGCCCTCACCTCACTCACTGCTTTCAAACAAATCCTGCAGCGAACCATAGTCGATCAATGCACCTGTTGATCACCGTCTCTCACCCATCCCATAACCCATCACTGCCTCATTTTAAGTACCCCTGCTCCACTACCCCCGCTATCCCTCACCTCCGCTCTTCCTCACCCCTACCTCCTCCGTCTCTCTCTCCTCTCTCTGACTGTTAGTATTTTAATGCATCTGTATTTGCCATTGTTTTATTGTTTTATTGTTTTATTGTTTATTGTATTACTTACCCCCCCCCCCCCCCCCAAAGAGCCACTGCTTTTTGGTCAGGCTGCATTTGCAACTAAGAATTTGTTCTTACATGTTTGCCTGGTTAAATAAAGGTTAAATAAAAAAATAAAATTAACATTTGTAGCCATTAATTCTTGAGCCCAAGCATACATAGCTCAGTCTATTAATTTGAGATGTGTTACATTTCTCCAGCCCCATCCCTCAGCTGTTTACCCAAAAAGGTGGCGGGGAGACCTCTTTGTTGTTCCTGTAAAATCATTTGATTATCAAGTTTCAATACAGCCCTCATCTCCCTACGTTTGCGTAGTAAAAACACTCTCACGTCACGTCACGTCTGGTTTCGCCCTCTCAGGAGGCTACACTCGGCTGCAGGGCGTCCATTGGAGTGAGCTCAGCTGTGTGGAGCGCTTTGACTCCTTCAGTCAATACTGGACCACTGTGTCCTCCCTGCACCAGGCCCGCAGTGGGCTGGGTGTGGCCGTGCTGGAGGGCATGATCTACGTGGTTGGAGGTGAGACAGTGCACTCAGTCTGTCTGTCTGTCTGTCTGTCTGTCTGTCTGTGAGAGGTAGAAGTAGAACAACTTCGTTATACAGTGTGGAAATCAACAGATGGTGGTCCCTCAAGTTCATGAGTAAAAACAAAAACGATGTACAAGTGCCATAATGCAATCACAGTCATACTGTATGCATACATGTTTGACATGTCGATATTTCACAGTGGAATTTCCATTTGACATAATATAATTGTGCTTTCCATTTGCTATTTCCCAGGCAAGAAGGACTCCATGATATTCGACTGCACAGAGAGATATGACCCAGTGACCAAGCAGTGGGAGGCAGTAGCCTCTTTGAATTTCCCACGCTGTGGAGTTGGCGTCTGCCCCTGTCACGGGGCGCTCTACGCACTAGGTAAACACCAGCCTGTCACTTGGGACATGCAGTACATGGAAGTAGATGTGAATAGAGTATATGTGACCTCACTACTGTGCTCTTGCAGGTGGTTGGATCGGATCGGAGATTGGGGAAACGATGGAGCGCTACGACCCGGCAGAGAACAAGTGGGAGATCATCGGAAACATGGCGGTTCCACGATTCTATTTTGGCTGCTGCGAGTTACAGGGTTAGGCTCTCCCAGAGATCACTAAGGAACCTATGATTTAGAGACTAGCATGCTTATTCAGTGATAATTAAAAACAAATAAAATAAGAAGAATAAGAAGAAATGTATATATATAGTACATGTACAAGCAAAATGTAATACCATATTCACACCATATTTACCCTTTGATCTTAATGAACACTCGTAATGTTATTGTAATGTTATTGTTAGGAAGGTCCTCTGAACCAACTAGATCTGTGTGGCCTTTGATCGCTCTGCAGGGTTCATCTACGTGATCGGGGGACGAGATCACGAGAGGATGCAGCTGCGCTCGGCCGAGATGTACGACCCCATCTCCCACCGCTGGAGCGCCCTGCCTGCCATGGTTACACGACGGGCACACGTGGGCGTGGCCTGCCTCAACAACTGCATCTACGCCGTGGGAGGCTGGAACAAGGCGCTGGGCTGCCTGAAGACGGTGGAGAAGTACTGTCCTGAGGAGGTTGGAGCCTGTCTGTCTCTTGTCTGGTGTCTGTCTCTGCTGTCACACAGAAGGCTTCATAATTAGTACAATTAGTTAGTGTATTGGACATTGACCTTTGACTGAACAATAACATGAAGGGGATACTTCACAAAATACATGTTAACTGACTTGGCCCATGCTAAATGATGGTCGCCTATAGAGGGGAGGGTGGTGCCTGTATACTTAGATAAAGCCGCAGAGTCTACCCAATTGACTAAAAGATAGACTAAAAGGTTAGAGAGCTGAGATATTTATGTCAAAGATGTTTTTTTTCTATGAATCGCAATAGATGAGCATGTATTATTGACTAGTACAAAGACTGTGACTGTGTGTCTTTTAACCATAATGTGTCTTTCCTTCCACAGGAGAAGTGGGTGGAGGTGGCACCTATGGCGGTGGCGCGGGCGGGGGTGTCCGTATCAGCCGTAAATGGTCTGCTCTACGCTGTTGGGGGGGCCACCGGCGGAGACTTTTCACTACCCGTGTCTTTGGACTCAGTGGAGATCTATGACCCCCACCTGGACACCTGGACTGAGATCGGCAACATGATCACCAGCCGCTGTGATGGAGGGGTGGCCGTCCTCTGAGAGACAGGTCCACTGTTTCCATCCAGAGCCAATAATGAGACTGGTTTTGGATACAATGAAAGATCCTGGTGTTTAGGGTACTCCAATGGTGAATATTGGTTAAGACACAATGGTGTTAAGACGAAAGTCTCAGGGTCTCTGTGCTCCAGAGTTGGAGTGTACCTGGATCACAGGGCAGGTATTCTGTCATTCTACAATGTCTCTGACACAATGACCCTTCTCCACAGAGTCCAGACCACATTCACTCAGGCCCTCTATCCTGGGTTTGTGCTTTGTGGCTATGGGAATGAGGCTGAGCTGTGTTAACTTTTCTAGGGGATCCCCATGCAGTCTTGCTTTATATTGTCCTACTATTCTGTACAAATCAAATACATTCTGTCATTTTGTCCTGAGAGATTTATTTCTCTCATCTATGATTCTCACACGACTAGCTCTCAGATTGTGAACTGTGTAAATCTAGAACAAGGTTATTGTAAATCTAGAACAAGGTTATTGTAAATCTAGAACAAGGTTTTTTGTAAATCTAGAACAAGGTTATTGTAAATCTAGAACAAGGTTATTGTAAATCTAGAACAAGGTTATTTGCGCCAATTTGATGATATTCTCATCAGTCAGGGGATCTTTGGTGAAACTTTACCTCCTCGTCCTAATTATTAGAGATTTATCTTCCCCATCTTCTTTTTAGTTGTTATTTTTCTTAATACACTTAGACTTCATAGTGTGAGATTTATTACATGAATCATGAGTCAAGTAGTGAATATTATTTCTGATATTTCTTCTGCCTTTGTTCATTTGGTTAATTGCAGCTAGCAATGATAAGACACACTTGTACACACACACACACACATGTATCAACACACTAGGCAGTTAAAACTTCTCAGTTGGTTTGCTAGAAAACTTTAGAATTAGGGGCCATTATAAATGTTTGAAAGCTGTTTGAAAGTAAAGTAGCCAAAAAAGAATACTTCAAAGTATTAAATCTGTCTGTACTACTATGGAGACAGTGCTGAATTGTGTGACATTAAATAGAGGTTCCAATAAGAATGAGTTATGATTTACCTTGACTTACTCCAGTATGCTCTTGCTATGGAATTGTTCATTTCATCAATGTCAAATGTTTTCATTACAATTTTACAGTACAGTTCATTTTTCGTTGTTGGAGCTGTAACAAAAATAAAGTCATGTTTTGTGTACCTATGCTATTTTTGTCGTATTCAACATTATTTGTTGTATTAGCCTGCTAGCCACAGTAAGTAATAGTAACTAACTACACTATTTCAATCAATTATTTTGATATATACGGTATATTCAATCAACATAAAAACATGATTACTTCTCTATACACTACTTATAAACCATTACATACTTGTTAGAATTTAATGTCCTAATTTGATCATATACCAGGGTGACAGTGTTTCACAAACTAGAAAAACTACAAACTACATTCATGTTATGATTCATAGCATTGGTCCTGCTATGTCACGCCTCCACTTTCGATGTCAGCTTACTAACCAGGCAAAATAGGCACTAAGTAGGCACTTCTTTCTTTTCTTCTTCTTCTTTTTTTTGCCAGTTTATTAAGGTTCAACCACTCTGTATGACGTTTGAGTCCGTTTAGCTCACATTCTACTGAAACCTTCCCCAGGAAGTAACAGCCAAGACAAGTCATAAATCTGGGAGCAGCTCACTGAGACTTCATCTGCAACTAGAGAACCAAATCAACATGATCGCATTATGGCTTTTGACTTCTGATGGGCATTGATAGTGTTGTTTTTGAGGGTACAGGTTCCAAGTGAACACTTGTGTTCTGGCACTGAATCTATCATAACAGTCTGTGACGATGGCAGAGTCTGAATCCTGCCTGAGGGAGCTGACGGTGTACCGGGTGTCTCTAGTGGACCGGCTAGAGGGGCACATCGACTCCCTCCTGGATGTCCTGATGGCCAGGGAGGTGTTCACCAGAGATGACCAAGAGGAGGTGACATGTGAGAGGGGGCCGCGGGACAGGGTGCGGAGAGTGCTGGATATCCTGCAGTATAAAGGAGAGGAGGCAGCCAGGACCTTCCTCTCCATTAGCATCCATCAGAGGACCAGGACACAGGCCAGCAGAGACCATGGGACTGAGGGTAAGGAATATAACTCTGAGGAAGGTTTCAGAAGGTGCAGGAATTATTATTGTTGATTATTCATTATCACAACAGTCACACTTCACAACACATTAAGGTTTCCTTTTGGGGGGTTGTACGGCATATGATTAGTTAGTACAGTATGCAATTTAGTACACGCTCTTATGTTTTAGGTATATGGTCCCAGCAGGATTTGTTTATAGACAGTTAACTGGTATTGATAGTCTTTGAATCAGTTGTAAACAGTTATAGGCTAAACTAAATCCATTACTCTGTGCTCTAAATCTTTTTTTAGTGCACACTAATACCTTTTGGTATAGTGATGATCACACACTTTTAATATGTGTAGTAAGTAGTAGTAAGTAGATTAGAGTAAATTAATGTTAACAACTGATTTGAAGACTATCCATAAACTCAAATAAAATTAAACCAATCAATGAATGAGTTGATAAAAAATCAATAAACTAATTTAGTTTCAACAACAATTTACAATCCCCCCAAAAGTGTTACTCATTATTCTTTATGATGAAGTGTTAGAGACATGATTTGTCATGATTTGTGTCAAGGATGGCAAATCCATACATTTGTGTGTGATCTTTTCTTTTAAAGAGTACCATAAAGTGATGCAAAAACACAAACAGGTCCTCAGACGCAGGAGCGAGAGCATGCTCCACTACAACACTCGCCACGGAGAGAAAATCCAATTTTCCAAACATTATGTCAATCTCCTGCTTGTTAATGGACATCATGGCTTAGAAATGAAAAGGCATGAAATCCTATCATATGGACGACGGCGACTCTCTTTACAGCAAGAAGCAACAGAACACAGAAGGATCAAACCAGCCGAGCTCTTTTCAGGCATAACCAGCGCTTGTCCTGCTAAGAAGATCCTAGTAACAGGGGTGGCTGGCATTGGCAAAACCATCCTGGTGCAGAAGATCTTGTGTGATTTTGGGAACAGTGCAGAGTACCTCGGCTTCGACTTCATCATCCATCTGACCTTCAGGGACTTAAATCTGATCCACAAGCCTCTTAGTTTCCGAGAGTTAGTCTTGCGTAAAAATGGACACCTAGCCAAAGAGCTGGACAGCATCCTGGCCAATGATGACAAGCTGCTAATTGTCTTAGATGGGTTTGATGAGTTCCAGCACTACAGGAGCTGTGAAGTGGAAGTGTTTGTGACTGAACCAGACGAGGAGGGAGAGGTGGCAGAGGTCTTTGCCAGCCTCATGCAGGGCGAGCTTCTCTCAGAGGCTTCTGTCCTACTCACCAGTAGGCCAACAGCTATCAGCTACATTCCCGTGGGCTGTGTTGACCGCTATGTGCTGATTGCAGGCTTCTCCTGGACGGAAATCAGAGACTTCTTCCAACGCTACTTCCAGGACGATGATCTGGCTCAAAGGATGTTTGCAATGGTGACAGCTCAGGAGTTATTGCTGACATTGTGCTACATACCAGCATTCTGCTATATTGTGTGCTGTATCCTGAAAGAATGCAAAGGCCTCTCTGGAGAAAGCCCTAAAACCATGACAGACATTTACTCACAGTATCTGGTGGCCCTGCTTCGGTCTCACACCCAGGACAGGGTCGAAACATCCCAGTGTGACCCCAAGGGTGGGGCCGCAGGGCAGCTTACGGATATCGTGCTTAAGCTGGGTAGACTTGCCTACCTGCAGCTGATGGACCACCAGACAGTCTTTTACGGCAGTGACCCAGAGGTCGCAACACTGGCTGGCTGCAGTCTGGTCAGCACCTTTCTAGACCAGACATCCCTCCAGGAGCCAGGCTGCACAGAGGATGTCTACTCCTTCACTCACCTCACTGTACAGGAATTCTTTGCTGCTATCTACTGTGCAATGTCAGACCATCATTTGCCTAATGCTCTTGAGTTCGATGCCAGCTGTGGGCAGGAGACAAGCAAAGGGCACCTGGACCTGTTTAGCAGGTTTCTCTCTGGGATCCTCTCCCAGCGCAACCTAAAACTGCTCTCCAGGCACATCGGCTTGGGGTGTTCCGATGACAAAGCGGAACATTACCGACAGGGGCTGATAAGGGAGATCCAGGCTCTATGCGAGAGTGGGGCCCACATCCTGAACCACCTACATTGTCTGTTTGAGCAACAGGACCCCATTATGTTCCAGCGTCTCCAGCCAAAGACACTACGCGTGAACGTTAGTGATGAACCTCTCTCCCCAATGGATTATAATGTCATAAAGTACTTCCTGAATCATACAGAGGGGAAGATCACAGAGCTGGATCTGACCGGGACTGATATAAGCTCAGAGGCCTTACGGGAGCTTCAACCCAACCTGCTCAGGTGTGAGAGGTTCTGGTGAGTTCTCCCATACTGTAAACCTCAGATGAGATGTGAAAGAGTATCCACCCTTTTGTGATTTATATGAAAAAAATAGATGAGGGATTAGGTCAAGTATTTAATCTTATGGACACTTCTATTCAACATTTTAGGCTTGGGGAAAATAATCTTGACATGGATGCAGTCAAAGTCCTTGCTGACGTGTTGCAGTCATCAGACGACATGCTGTACCTTGGGTAGGTAACATCAACATGCAATATTGTTTATAACTAACTATTATCAAGGAGTATGCTTGCTTTGATTATGTGCCTTTTGTAATACATCTTAACATATCACAAAGATACACAATGTAGGATTCCAGTATTTGTTCACACTCAGAGAGTGTGCTAATTGTCATCTTACAAAACATAGTGTACAACATTATCTCATGTAAGACCTTTTCATCAGTTGTCTTTATGTTAATGTATGGGTTCCCCCTCCCTACTTTCAGTCTAGGTTGGGCAAATATTGGAGATGAAGAGTTATTTGTTCTGGCTAATGCTATCAGAATGAAACAAACACTGCTGGAAATATGGTGAGCATTTAGGTGAAGTTTCAGTGGAACTGAGAATGTTCTCCACAGTGTGTAGGCGTACAGATAATTATTCAATTGATAGAAAAAAGAAACCCTATGAAACCTGTGGTCTGTCTGGTGATTTGTCATCGTACACAAAAGATACTTCTTCCTCTTTTCACTCAGGGAGTTTCCCTTGGGGTTGGCTAATGCTTGTGTTGCTAATAATTTATTAGTAATTTCCCTTTGATTTTATGTTCTGTTTACTGCACAGGATGGAGGGAAACAAAATAAGCTACAATGGCCTTTCGTCACTGAGTGACTTGTGTCCATGTCCTTTGAAAAAAATCGTGTGAGTAGCCTAAATGATTGACATTCGTTGACAGCTGTGAAAATGATGTGAGACCACACAATTGCATTTCATTACATTTCTCCCAACTCCACATTGACCAACGCCACTTGCAATGCAGTGCCATCTGGAATGATGTGAGTGACGAAGAAGCAGAGTCTTTGAACAGAACCTCCCAAGGGGAGGGCTTCACAGTGACCTTCACAGACGACAGCATGTGGGAGGAGTGGGGACAATGGGTCTTTCACAGGTGTGAGGTCAGCAGCAATGAGAAACTGGTGACAGTTCTCTACAAAGTCTGCAAAATATCTGTCCACTGTTTGGAAATCCAGTGGGCAAGGACCTTCTACAAGAAGCTCACGCACCTCATCAAGACCAGAATTGAGCAGTGCACAGAGGATGATATTATGTGCAGGAAACTGGAGAAGTTTGAGAGGATGTTGCCCTGCTGATGGTGTCCTTACTCTCAAACCTGACTGTGCTGTCATTTGGTGTCTACGCTATTGTTTCATAAACTAAGCACTTGTGTGGCCCTATAAATCAATGTATGAAGGGATAATTGCTCCAGGGTATGACTGAACCTGTGCCTAGAGCAAAAAACACATTTTGTGCAATGACAAAAAGGTTGAATCTTTAAGCTGTACTAGACAGTACTTCATCACAGGTCATATTATAATGCTAAATGTGGTTTGCTCTAAGTTAGTATCTTGCAGTAGATTTCAGTCTGTCTGTCAACATTCAGAAATATAGTGGACAAACAAAATAAGAAGGAAATAGTCAATGTAAATGTAAATGAAATAGTGGAACGACTCCAAACCAACATCCATCCACCTCTCAGTTTGTTGACGGTAGATTTGCGCTCTCTGCTGGAAACGATATATACTGTTTCTAAATAAAGATTATTACCTCTTTATTCCAGAGAGAGGCGATCACGGGTTGTCGGAAAAACGGCTGTTATCGCTAGTAGCCTGAGTTACAGAGAAGTTACGGTTTGGCAAGATATGTGCAGACTAGAAAGCAAAATGGTCGAAAACAATATCGCTGATGGAGTACAACATTGAAATGCTATTTGGTGGAGAAAAAAAGATGAAAAGATTAGGTCCCGCTATATTGCTCAGGCTGCACTACAGCGTCTATTCACAGGCGCGATCCCACTACTGAGCGGCACGGGGGCTTTGGCCTGCTCCGTCTCCGGCCTGGGCCGGTGCACCCCTCCTTAGACGACCTGGTGGTCCCGGGCTCCCCCAGGAGCACCATATCGATACCGAACTTAGTGCGGACACCCGATCGGCATAGTGCACTGCAGCTCAGAACTCCTGAGCTCATTCGATCCGCCAACCTCAGCCTCCCAGCAGCTTGGATTACAGGCGCACGCCACTGCGCCCGGCGAGAGAAGGAGAGACTTTCAGGGCTTTTGAGTTTCAAAATCGTGACGTCACCACGTGACCACGTGCATTCCTAGTGGTCTGTGTCCTCCAGTGGACACAGGCGGAATTGCAATTGTTACATTGCTGGTTGTGCCAGTTTAAGGTGGTCAATATGTCAGTCAACAAGAGACTCTAAAGAAAATAGAACTTACTCGCCACTGCCTGCGACCCAACCATTCAGCGCAAGTATTGTGCTATAATTAGCCTACACTTGATAAACCAGTGCTGTGATATTATGTATCGTCTTAAAAACATCTTAGCAAGAGGCACTTCAACAATTATCATAACGTTTATTATGCATCATCTCTTTTTATACAACCTACATTTACATTGATCAGGAGTTGACTACCGAATGAATGAAAATTAATGAATTTCGATTATTTTACGGTACTCAATTATATTTGAACCATTTTCTGGGTCTACCAGTGTATTATGTGTTACGGTACATGTGGGAAAACTAAGGTTAGGGTTAGGTGCTAGGGTGCTACGGTTAGGGTTAGGATTAGGGTTAGGGTTAGACATGCCAGCATGTACCTATCCCTAGCCCTAACCCTAAGCCTAACACATCAACCTATTCGTCATTGATTTCCATTTGTTTTCATACACTTTGTTTTGTTTTGGTTGGATTGTGTGACGCATGAACAAGGCAATTGTATTGGAATCATGGGATGTTTGTCTTGTGACTATGTAAATGTATATGAACACTAAATGTAAATGTAAATGTTTATGTTTATTAATTTAATTTTGATTTGTTCCTCTCTCTCTCTTTTAAATGGATGTGTATGTATTTATTTTGTTGTGTCAAATGCAATTGTGTGATTTATTCTTCATTCATTCACAAAAAAAAGTTTTTTTACATTTGTTTGCACATATTGTTATTATTCAAGATGTTGCACGATGTTGTTGTGTGGTGTTGTATGTGTTATGTATTACCAGTATGTATTGTGTGTATTCACATTATTCACCCTGTCAATGATGGTACACCGATGTCCTTTCAAACTCTCCAAAGACCTGCTGGACTGTTATGTTGTCTATTAAAGGTGCACATTTATTTAATTTCTCATTTTAATTTCAAAATCATCATTATCAATCATCAGGTAATTGTGTCAAAGAGGTTTGTAAAAAGCAATTTACTGTAAATAAAATAAACACATTTAAGGGTGAAAATCCCAGTAAAGAAAAGGCATGGAACAAAAAAAAAGAAATATGTTACAAGTCGGACGAATAACTACAGCGCACCGATGCGTTCTGAGCGTGAGAGAGCAAGAGGGGCTGTAAAGGTTATTTTCGTGCAGTTTACTGGCCGGTCAGTCCGCCTTTTTCCACTATCTTCGGCAGTCATTTTGTAGTTTAGCCATATCCTCATAGTTTAATGCGCATGTATTGTGCAGTTTCAGCCATTTCTAAATGTTTTCTAACTCCTCGTCCTTGAGCGGGTGACAGCTCAGCCATTCACCTGACGGGTCATTCATCTGACGGGTCACTCACAGCTCAGCCGTTCATCTGACGGGTCATTCACAGCAGCGAGACGCACCGTCCTCAACCTCTGGTCCCGTGATGTCGGAACACCTCCTGTGTGAAGCAGACACGGTACCGAGTCCCGGTACTAAAGCCAGCGGCCTCAGAAGACCCTGGGGTCTGGTCGCCACGGGGCTGCTGGGCGGGTCCCTGGTGGCTCTCTACGCGGTGGCGGCGCCGTTCGTCCTCCCGGCCCTGCGGAGGGTGTGTCTGCCCTACGTGCCCGCCACCCCCGCCCAGGTGAATGAATGAATGAATGAATGAATGAATGAATGGTCTTTATTGTCATTGATATAGTACAGGTACCATACAACGAAATTTGGGAGGGGGGACTCCCCTGGTGCTAGGATTTTTTTTTTACTAAAAACAAGAAGGGAAAAGAGCTGGTTTACATAAATAAAGGCTATGTACACTATCCACTATACTATACAAATAAAACACTGTGCTGTACTCTATGCTATGCTATACCTATTCTAACATTTCCTATCTCTGAACCTTATGTACCCGAGGGTTGTCATATTGCACATAGTGTTATTGCACATTCATTTAAAGTGTCGCAGTTTGCAGGTTTGAAATGTTCACAGTTGTGTTTCAGTATTGCACTTGATTACAATCTAGGTGGACAACGTCCTGCAGGTGCTGCAGGCCAGGACAGGCTCCCTGGTCGACATCGGGAGTGGGGATGGAAGGATCGTAAGTGCCCCTGGGACTGGGAGGGTTCGTGGCTGTGTTGTGTGATGTGGGAAGTGGGTTTGGGGATGGTAGTGATTTGGGTAAAAGCGGAGAATCTATAGGCCTAAAGTAAATCAGTAGGCTAAATCACTGAATGCATTCGTACTGCATGGAAAGATGTCAAAGCAAGCTCTTCCCCCTCCGTACAAAATCCCTAATTGCGTGAGTCCATTCATCAACAATGTTACTAGGAGAAAACGTCTTTTTAAAAAAAAATTATGCAGATCACAAAACATCACAGAACACACGATACAAACTATTCAGTTATTCTAAAGCAGTGCAGTGGTAAAGCCTATAAGGACGACTACCAACACTACTCTAAAATGTGTTGAACAATTGCTGCAAATATTTCACTAGTATCCTGGGCATAATCTTACAATAACTCAAATCAGAATAGCTTTTATTACACCGGACCCAATGTACATGTACACAAGTGTACAATCCTTTGGCTTTGGTTCCTCAACATTGGCATTGCAGCATCAAGATACAAAATCACAATAATAGAGTAGAGTCAAATAAGTACAGCAAGTAATAATGAAGTATTAAAGTGATAGTAGTCGTACTACAGCGGAACCAGTCGTACTACAGTGGAATCAAGGGTACAATAATATAAAAAATAAATCTCTTCTTCTGTACATGTGGTACACAGAGAAAGCCAGGTAGTCAGGTAGTGTTCAGGTAGTCAGGTAGTGTTCTAGTAGTAGTCAGGTAGTGTTCAGGTAGTAGTCAGGTAGTGTTCTAGTAGTCAGGTAGTGTTCTAGTAGTCAGGTAGTGTTCTAGTAGTCAGGTAGTGTTCTAGTAGTCAGGTAGTGTTCTAGTAGTCAGGTAGTGTTCTAATAGTAGTCAGGTAGTGTTCTAGTAGTAGTCAGGTAGTGTTCTAGTAGTAGTCAGGTAGTGTTCTAGTAGTAGTCAGGTAGTGTTCTAGTAGTCAGGTTGATTGATTGAAAACCTTTATTGTCCCCAATGGGGAAATTTTGTTGTCAAACAGCTCAGTTAGGGCAGAAAACATTCAGTACAGAAAACAGAAAAACATTCAAGGTAGTGTTCTAGTAGTCAGGTAGTGTTCTAGTAGTAGTCAGGTAGTGTTCTAGTAGTAGTCAGGTAGTGTTCTAGTAGTCAGGTAGTGTTCTAGTAGTAGTCAGGTAGTGTTCAGGTAGTCAGGTAGTGTTCTAATAGTAGTCAGGTAGTGTTCTAGTAGTCAGGTAGTGTTCTAGTAGTAGTCAGGTAGTGTTCTAGTAGTAGTCAGGTAGTGTTCTAGTAGTAGTCAGGTAGTGTTCAGGTAGTCAGGTAGTGTTCTAGTAGTCAGGTAGTGTTCAGGTAGTCAGGTAGTGTTCTAGTAGTCATATGTGTTATTTGTGTAACGTGTCCAGGTGATCGCAGCAGCCCAGCGAGGGTTCCGAGCGTCGGGGTTTGAGCTGAACCCCTGGCTGGTCTGGTACTCCCGCTACCGGGCCCGGAGGGAGGGGGTTCACCGCTCCACCTCCTTCTACATATCAGACCTCTGGAAGGTGAGGTCCACCAGGGGAGGCTGGGGGAGGTAGAACACCAGGGGAGGCTGGGGGGAGGTAGAACACCAGGGGAGGCTGGGGGGAGGTAGAACACCAGGGGAGGCTGGGGGAGGTAGAACACCAGGGGAGGCTGGGGGGAGGTAGAACACCAGGGGAGGCTGGGGGAGGTAGAACACCAGGGGAGGCTGGGGGAGGTAGAACACCAGGGGAGGCTGAGGGGAGGTAGAACACCAGGGGAGGCTGAGGGGAGGTAGAACACCAGGGGAGGCTGAGGGGAGGTAGAACACCAGGGGAGGCTGGGGGGAGGTAGAACACCAGGGGAGGGTGGGGGAGGTAGAACACCAGGGGAGGCTGGGGGGAGGTAGAACACCAGGGGAGGCTGGGGGGAGGTAGAACACCAGGGGAGGTTGGGGGGAGGTAGAACACCAGGGGAGGTTGGGGGGAGGTAGAACACCAGGGGAGGTTGGGGGGAGGTAGAACACCAGGGGAGGTTGGGGGGAGGTAGAACACCAGGGGAGGTTGGGGGGAGGTAGAACACCAGGGGAGGTTGGGGGGAGGTAGAACACCAGGGGAGGCTAGGGGAGGTAGAACACCAGGGGAGGCTAGGGGAGGTAGAACACCAGGGGAGGCTGGGGGAGGTAGCACACCAGGGGAGGCTGGGGGAGGCAGAACACCAGGGGAGGCTGGGGGAGGTAGCACACCAGGGGAGGCTGGGGGAGTTAGAAGTCACAGCATTGTAGGGCAGGGCAGTTTGGTCTACCTCTCAGTCTTTATGCTGGACTGAATATCAATTGTTTGATGTGTTTATTTCTGTTGATAACATTGTAATGTGCGGTTCTCATTTCAGGTTAGTTTTGCCCAGTACTCAAATGTGGTCATATTCGGAGTCCCCCAGATGGTAAACTTCCATTGTTCCAATTGTTATTGTTATTATTATTATTATTATTGTTATTGTTATTATTATTGTTAGTGTTATTATTATTATTATTATTATTATTGTTATTATTGTTAACGTTAGTGCTACTATTATTAGAGTGATTATTGTTATTAATGTTATTATTGTTATTATTATAGTTATTATGATGATGAGGATTATTATTAGAGTTATTGTTGTTATTATTATTATTATTATAGTTATTATGATGATGATTATTATTATAGCTGAGTTGCGTGTGGTTATAATAATAACAGTTGCGTGTGGTTATAATAATAACAGTTGCGTGTGGTTATATAACAGTTGCGTGTGGTTATAATAATAACAGTTGTGTGTGGTTATAATAATCACAGTTGCGTGTGGTTATAATAATCACAGTTGCGTGTGGTTATAATAATAACAGTTGCGTGTGGTTATAATAATCACAGTTGTGTGTGGTTATAATAATCACAGTTGCGTGTGGTTATAATAATAACAGTTGCGTGTGGTTATAATAATAACAGTTGTGTGTGGTTATAATAATAACAGTTGCGTGTGGTTATAATAATAACAGTTGCGTGTGGTTATAATAATAACAGTTGCGTGTGGTTATAATAATAACAGTTGCGTGTGGTTATAATAATCACAGTTGCGTGTGGTTATAATAATAACAGTTGTGTGTGGTTATAATAATAACAGTTGCGTGTGGTTATAATAATAACAGTTGTGTGTGGTTATAATAATAACAGTTGTGTGTGGTTATAATAATAACAGTTGTGTGTGGTTATAATAATAACAGTTGCGTGTGGTTATAATAATAACAGTTGCGTGTGGTTATAATAATAACAGTTGCGTGTGGTTATAATAATAACAGTTGCGTGTGGTTATAATAATAACAGTTGTGTGTGGTTATAATAATAACAGTTGTGTGTGGTTCCAGATGGAGCAGCTGGAGGAGAAGCTGAGCAGGGAGCTGGGGGGCGGGGCCAGGGTGGTGGCCTGCCGCTTCCCCTTCCCCTCCTGGCAGCCAGACGCCACCGCTGGGGAGGGCATCGACACGGTCTGGGTCTACAACGCCTCCTCCTTCTCCTCCCTGAGCCCAGCAGAACCACAGCCCTCCTCCTCCTCCTCCTTCACCGCCCTGAGCCCAGCAGAACCACAGCCCTCCTCCTCCTCCTTCACCGCCCTGAGCCCAGCCGAACCACAGCCCTCCTCCTCCTCCTCCTCCTTCACCGCCCTGAGCCCAGCCGAACCACAGGCTGGGCCCAGTACACCACCAGCAGAACTGCCAAGCACTGCGGACAATACCACCACTTCAAAGCATCCCCAACCCTAAATCAAATCAAATCAAATCAAGTTTTATTTGTATAGCGCATTTCTCACAAGATGTGACTCAATGCGCTTCACATGATGACAGAACACGCAAGCAGGCAAAGGTAACAAACCTGAACACTGTGCATCCAGGTAAACTCCCTTGCAGCCCTCTACTCATAGAGCCACTCATAGAGCGACTACTACCAGTTTGCCTACCAGTGCACAGCAGCGGCTCCCAAATCCCCCCCCCCGGGGAGCCCCTGTCGCCCCACACACCCGACCCGCCCCACCACCAGCACACCCGGACCAGCCAACCAAGCACAGACCATAACAGCCCCGCACCAGGCTAGCCAAGCAGGTAATAGCCCCGCACCAGGCTAGCCAAGCAGGTAATAGCCCCGCACCAGGCTAGCCAAGCAGGTGCCCCAGCGGCGGAACAGACCAGGCACGCGTGGCGGCCGGGGGCCCCCGAGGAGAGGCCCGAGGACCACCGGCGCACAGCAAGCAAGCAAGGGCGGAAAACCTGTACACCTGTACACTGTGTATCCAGGAAAGATTCCCTGCGTCTTAACCCAACCCTAATACTCTCCTACTCTCATACTACGAATGAGGCGGATTTAATCTGGCTTTGTTTTTGGTGGTATTTGACATTTTATGAAGCGGTTGTCAAATGTGTGAGTTTGTCCTGCTCTGCCTGAGTCCTCTGTGCTGCTCAAAGTCGGTTTAGATTGATTGTCATTGCACATATTATACCAAAAGGCCTAGAGTTTCCGTGTTCTGGCCATACAGTCGTATGCACTGGTGATGACGCTAGTGGAAGTAGGCTGGATTGGAGGGCGCGCATAGACGTAACGGAGACACAGCAGACGCAAGCGGGGAGAGGGAGGAGAATGGACAAGGATATACGTAACCAAAACCTCAGTTGTAGCAGCGAAAAGCGAGAATCTACACCCCTCGGTACAGTAGGTTAACACCAACAACCGGGACCACCACTAGGCTGGATATTAGACGGGTAGTCTACTACCCTAGTACCCTAGCTTGAAAATAACACATTTGGTTGACCATTTTTCAAAACATGAAATCCGTCTATTGACGCCGTGCGCCTACAGCCATCGGAACATCGTTTTTGCATTTCCAAGCAATCATTTTGGAAATATTTTGCGCCACCGGGAGGTTGCTCGTGGTCGAATACGGCTATTAGGGATTCTAGAGTCAAAAGGGGTAAATTGTTACTAGGGGCTAACAATGAATCCCGTTATTAGACAGAGAGAGAGAGGTGAAGACAGACAGACAGACAGCTGAAGCACCCAGGCACGGTGGAGGTTCCTCCTCCAGAAAAAAGGGATCAGATCTCCTGCCCCGGGTGGGTAAAAACACTGGAAGATTATGGATTCTCAATCATCCGAACATCTCTATTCCACACGTTTTAAGGGAGCTTTTATGTGCACACCGCAAAGCAGATGTGATAAGGTTGATTTCCCAGGCGAACGCCCCTCCAGAGAGGGCTGAGATGGTACGCACCGCTTTTCTATTGTTGGAATAGATCCTCCACGCACACGCAACTTACTGACCAGCTCCTGAGGTTTCAGGTAGAGAGACCAGCTCCTGAAGGTTCACATAGAGAAACCAGCTCGTATGAGGGTGGCGTATGAGGAGGGTGGCGTATGAGGAGGGTGGCGTATGAGGAGGGTGGCGTATGCAGGAGGGTGGCGTATGAGGAGGGTGGCGTATGCAGGAGGGTGGCGTATGAGGAGGGTGGCGTATGCAGGAGGGTGGCGTATGAGGAGGGTGGTGTATGCAGGAGGGTGGTGTATGAGGAGGGTGGCGTATGCAGGAGGGTGGCGTATGCAGGAGGGTGGTGTATGAGGAGGGTGGCGTATGCAGGAGGGTGGCGTATGCAGGAGGGTGGCGTATGAGGAGGGTGGCGTATGAGGAGAGTGGCGTATGCAGGAGGGTGGCGTATGAGGAGGGTGGTGTATGCAGGAGGGTGGCGTATGAGGAGGGTGGTGTATGCAGGAGGGTGGCGTATGAGGAGGGTGGTGTATGCAGGAGGGTGGCGTATGAGGAGGGTGGTGTATGAGGAGGAGGGTGGTGTATGAGGAGGGTGGCGTATGAGGAGGGTGGTGTATGCAGGAGGGTGGTGTATGCAGGAGGGTGGCTTATGAGGAGGGTGGTGTATGAGCAGGGTGGTGTATGCAGGAGGGTGGTGTATGGAGGAGGGTGTATGCAGGAGGGTGGTGTATGAGGAGGGTGTATGCAGGAGGGTGGTGTATGAGGAGGGTGGCGTATGAGGAGGGTGTATGCAGGAGGGTGGTGTATGAGGAGGGTGGCGTATGCAGGGGGGTGGCGTATGAGGAGGGTGGTGTATGAGGAGGGTGGCGTATGAGGAGTGCGTATGAGGAGGGTGGTGTACGAGGAGGGGGGTTATAATGTCCAATCCCTGAGTGATTCTAGAGTTTCCCAGCTCAGCAGAGCTATAAGTACATGGATTGTATGTTTATTGCTCTCTCATCATCAAGACTCTTTCCCCTGTCTACTGTCGGTCATGTTTATAACCTGTACAAATAAGACAAGCCAATCAAAATAGTGAAAATACCACCGCTCATCCGTGATCAGACTTTAGCTGAGGTGCTGGCACTGAAGAGTATCAATAGAGTGCAAAATAACAGCATCCGCCATGCCTGAAGAAGGTGAGGAGGGTTGAGGGATGAAAAGCTCAGCAAGCTCGCAATAAACAAACAAAAATTGCACAGTGTTTGTGTGTGCGGATGCTGTTATTTTGCACACAAATAAGACAAGTAAAACGTTTATTCCCACAAAGCCTTTTAACTTATATGACTGAAAGTGACTCAATCATTTGTCATAAACATGTGAAATGTATTTTTGCAATAAATGTGTATGTCAAATTTATTTGACGGCCTACAGTATACAAAATAATGTCTTGCAATGTAATCTGGAGGGGTGTCACTCAGCAGAGCTAAATGTTGGTGCACCACATTCTATGACTATAATTGTGTTTTATGACTAGAAATGTCTGTATGAATAAAATTGCAATTTGTAATATCTTGCTGAAATTAATATTATTTATCATTTCCAATCTACCCATAGGCCTATACCCCTATTTACCTAGGAATAATTATGAATTTAGATATTTTTAGATTAAGGTTTCAATAATCTGATCACAGTCGAATGTTTGCGATTGACCAATAAATACTATAGTTTTAGGCATGTTATAGTAAAAAAAAAATATTTACCAGTGTGTTACCAGCGTTTCTCTAAATTGTGTTTGAATATCGCTCCATCGTTCTATGTCGAAAGCGATTTGAACACTTCTAAAAATTCACCCTTCCTTTCCTCCATCCTTACTTCCTTCACTCCTTCCTTAAGGTAAACAACAACAACGACGACGACAACAATAACACATTCTACTAGAGACCGTCTGTAGGTAGAGACATGATTTGATTCCACTATTAGAGTTTGGAAAGAACCCAGTGTTACTCCAGGGAACGGAGGAAGGAGTCATGCAGGGGTATTCGAACAAGGACCTGGGCTGTGTTCGGAATGGCATACTAGCATACTACTCATACTAGATATGACGTAGATTTTGAGTATGCAGTGCGTTCACACTGTATATTATGTGAAATTTGAGTATGCAAGAAATGTATAATAGATTTTCGGTCGGCTGGTATTGGCATACGTATTATGAATTTAGTAAGCAGTATGCAGTATATACTAATTGAGTATGCTAGTATGCCATTTCGAACACAGCCCATAAAAGGGAGCGATGTACGTCATCAGTAAGAGACCCAATGTGGAGTGAAAACGAACCAATGCCGTTGAGCGTCCATCCTGACTGAACTCCATACCTGAAGTGTTCCTCAGTGTCCGCTACTCTCTAGCTTTCTAGATAAATCATTTCTTCTTACCGTATACAATAAGGTAAACGACCTCCTCTTTGATTGCTAACCTGTTACTTCCAATGTGGATGAGGTACTAAACAGTTCGCTAGCTAAGTGCTGCCTGCTCCTTCTAGCTAGAGGCGATATTATCTGTCTTGGCTGAATGTTGGAAAGCAGATTGTATAGAAAAGCCTGTAGCCTTCTATGCACCCTGTGTTTTTGGTCGCCATTCGTTTGTAACATTATTGGTCGTGGCTTGTTATATATATGCATGAATGGGTGTTTGTTTGACATTGCAGTTAATAAAAACCAAGCAACACAGTCATGCCCTGAGTTATTCAGTGTTGGAGAGTTAGTAGTTCCGTTTAACTGCATTTCGCAGTAGCTTGCTGGTAGTTCAACACCATTCAAATCCTAGTAGTGTTTCCGGTGGTTAACTACTTTTTGGTGTAGTAAGCTACTGTCACTACTACTTTCCCAAAAGAAAACAAAAATATTGGAATTAAACTATTATTAGTCCAGCCCTTGAACTGTTTGCTTTGTAATTGCTAGACTAGTTAAATACATTTCCAGTGTAGCTTTTGCAACTCTGTTCAAGCTTACAGTAGATGGATCTGATCAGAATGTTTTGTACTCCCCAGGTGAAGGCTGTACACATGATTGACACTGACAAGAGACCTGTGGGAGGGGACCCTTCTTCCACTGACCCCAGTGGAAAGAACACAGAGAATGAGAAGAAAAAGAGGTCCCGTGTGAAACAGCTGCTGGCAGATGTGAAGAAGCAGGTGGAGTTCTGGTTCGGGGACGTCAACCTTCATAAGGACAGATTTCTGAGGCAGCTGGTCGAGGAGTCAAGAGATGGATGTAAGAACTGTCGACGGGCTGCTGTGGTGTAGCAAAATAGGTTCAGAAACCATACCAATTATGACTTCTTGTGGTTATGTGAAGATGTTTGACATGCTCGGTGAATGCATGCACCCTCCCTTGGCCTGAATGTTTCCCTGTTCCTCTGGAATTAATTGTCAAATTGACTGTAAACTAACGTTGGTTTAATTTTCTCCAGATGTTGATATATCAGTGTTAACAACCTTCAATCGAATGAAAAAGATGACATCTGATGTCAAGCTAATTGCAAGGGCGCTGAAGAATTCATTGGTGGTCGAGGTAAAGTGGATTATCGTGTGTTCCATTTAGGTTTCTATGTTAGTCATTTAGGATTATTGGGTATGTATCTAGGCACAGGTCGATAATTGCCTTGTCATTTCCATGTTTTCAGGTAAACTTAGATGGAACTAAACTGCGACGTCAGCATCCAATCGGAGAGGATCCAAAAGATGTCGATATGCGCACAGTCTATGTGGTAAATACCAGTTATATGTGGTCCTGGCTGTTTTTTAAGGAAGCAAAGTCAAGATTGTCCTTAGTACTTGATATGAAATTAAACTAACAAATATTTTTCAGGAACTTCTGCCCAAGGGTGTCAGTCACGGATGGTTAGAGCGGGTGTTCACCACATGTGGCAATGTGGTTTACATCAGTATCCCAAGATACAAGACTACCGGTCACACCAAGGGGTTCGCCTTTGTGGAGTTTGAGACAGAAGGCCAAGCTCAGAAAGCCATAGAGGTGATGCCATTAATATTCCTCCATATAATCACCACCACCACTGCTCCCCTTGAACCAGTATGAGTTTCTTTTCTGTTAGTTGAATTAACTAGATAGAAAAAAATGTCATCCTTTAAACAGATGCTGAATAACCCCCCAGAAGATGCCTACCCAAAGCCAGGGATCTTTCCCAAGACCAAGAACAGGAAGCCTATCCCCCCTCTAGCCAATGAGAGTGCCACACAAGGTGGGTGTAGTGAACGAGGAAGCACAGCTCCATGGAAACATCACACAATAAAACAGGACAGAAACCATGATATGGCACCCAGGCTCCTAATTTAACTCATCTTATCTCTCATGAAAGGGAGGTGTAAATGTGCCTGTTGACTTTTTATTATTATTATATTACACCTTTCCATTCATCTATCCAACGTGTATCTTTGCAGACAAGGAAGAGAAGACGAAGAAGAAGAAGAAGAAATCCAGGGGGAGTATAAAAGAGGAGGACGGCCCGTTACAGACATCCTCGGGAAAGGCCATAGAACAGGAAATGGCGCCTGAGCCCTCGGTGAGAAAGAGGAAGCGCTCAGCTGAGGCTGCAGAGGCAGAGACTGCGTGTGCCCAGAAGATGCCATCCAAGGTGGAGAAAAAGAGACACCGGTCATCAGCAGGGGAGGGGTCAGAGAGTGCTGACCAGGGGGAGATGCCGTCCAAGATGAGGAGGACCAGCGAGGGGGAGGAGGCTCCCAGGGAGAGGGAGGAGATGGAGAGTTATGGGAAAGGTAATGGCTCAGCTCATTGAATCAGAAAGGTAATGGCTCAGTTCATTGAATCCGTTTGGCTCAGTTCATTGAATCAGTTTGGCAGTGTTATTTGCGCACTGACATGCAAACCTACCCTTTTCCCAGTGATCAAATACTCAATATCAGTAGGTAGCACAGCACTTCCAAATAGACACCCCTCATATATGCTTCCAGATGTCAGATTAAGATGTGTATGTGGGTAGTAGTTGCTTCGTAAACATAACCCTTCGTAAACGGGAGGTATTATTGAATCCAGCCCTAATGATCATCTCCTGTGGAAAAACCTCATAATCTGCTCAGTTGTAAGAACTGAACTCACAGGGTTATCTTTGTTTCAGCTTCTCAGATATGTTTTTTTTTCTTCAGATCTACCAGTCAAGAGTGAGAAGGAGCAAGAGTTGGAGGAGGAAAAGGTGGAGGTGGAGGTGGAGGGAGAAGGAGAGGACTCTCTGTTAAAAGCAAAGAGGAAGAGGAAGAAGAAGCACAAGGAGAGAGTGAAGATTGGGGAAGAGGTCATTCCTCTCAGAGTTCTGTCCAAGTAAGTTATATGTAATTTTAATTAGACCAATAGCATTGATCCTCTAAATAACCAGATTGATGCCAATAGCATTGATCTTATTTGACCATTTTAAAATGCATATAAAGTTGCTCCACAGGGTGGACAATAAAAAAAATAAAAAAAATCTGCATCTCGTCCGAGATAAAATAAATAAAAATAAATTATTATTAATAATAATAATAATAATAATAATACAGTCAAAGGAAAGCATTGTTATTGAATGTACAGGAATTTACTTTGACTGTTGGCTACTCAACCACCCCCCCCTCCCACCTCTCTCTCTCTCTCTCTCTCTCTCTCTCTCTCTCTCTTTCTTTCTCTCGTCTCGTCTCCTTCCCTTTCCTCCACTCACTTGTCTGGATGGAAGGAAAGACTGGCTGGTCCTGAAACAGGAATATCTGACCCTGCAGAAGCGGAGTATGTCAAATCTGAAGAAGTGCTTGGTTAAAGTCGACCACAAGGGGGATAAAAGGCAGATTGAGTCAGAGATGGACACCAGTCTCCAGCATAAACAGACATGTAAGCTTCTAATACTTCCAGAACCTAGTCCATCAACTGTAGAAAGCAGGTGTCAGGATAACACACAAAAAAGAAAGAATCTCACTCTCAATATTATCTTTATTATCCAAAAATGTATTGTGATCTGTGTTTTTTTTGTTTGAAGCTGATAATAGTGTAAAGCCAGATGAAAAGGAGACTCCTCTTGGTCCTCAGTTTGTGAGTGGAGTCATCGTGAAGATCACACACACCAAGCCACTACCTGGCAGAAAGTGTATAAAGGTATGATGTGGAACAATCTAAACATGTCTGTTTTTTTTAGATTTAGTTTTACTTGTGTATGGTTGGAAAATAGTATACCCAAAAAAAAAAATTGTGTGTGTGTAGGACGCACTCTCTGAGGTGTCACCAGTAGTGTACGTTGACACCATCGATGGGGACGCTGAAGGTCACGTCCGCTTTAACACCCCAGAGGACGCCGCGGCCATAATCACTGCCAGCTCTGAGCTCCAGAAAAAACACAGCTGGCAACTGGAAATGCTCTCGGGTAAGCAGATTATCCCAGTTCATTCCCTCAGGTCACTTATATAGACTCTCTGACAAACATACTTTGGAGTGAACTGTCCTTTTTTTATAATTTGGTTGAATCATGTCTCCTAAATGGGCAATCACTCATTTGATACACTCATTGTAGGAGACCATGAACAAAGGTACTGGCAGAAGATCTTGGTGGACCGCCAGGCCAAGCTGAATCGGCCAAGGGACAAGAAACGGGGCACAGAGAAGGTCGGCATTATTTTTCCAAAATTTCCTGGCAGACCGTGATGTTGTTTTTATCTGAACAATGTTTCTCTTGTCTCTCTCGGCTCTTGCGTCTAATTTCTCTCTCCTCTTTTGTTTTTTTGCCCCAGCTGATTTCCAAAGCAGAGAAAATCATCAATGCCAGGGCCAAGGAGGCTACTAAGCACATCCGCTTCTTTGAAGACTGATCAGATGAAAGATGTTATTTCTTACTGTATAAGGCAAGCCATCAAGATGTGTGTCCTCTATCCTAACCACAGGAATTTTTCAGGATTGATTTTATTCCCTGAAAGCTAAATGCATTTTTTTTTTTTTCTTCATAGGTTTTTTAAAGTATTTTTCCTCTGTTCATGGGAATGCTATAAGCAGGAATGACGCCATGTTTTTTGTTGTAGGCTATAAATAAGTCATGGCTATTTGATGTTTATTTTTAATGCTCTCAAATCTAGTTCCCCTGGAAGGTTGTGTCCCCCATTTCCACTATATATATGAATTGTGTATATACTGTAAATATCTTGAGTCCAGATATTTGTTGAAGATGTCATGGCAGTAATGTTGCTTTCTTTTGGATGAAATGTTCTTTTTTAATTAAAAAACATCAACCTTTGGTGAACATTGTTTAGTAAATGTAAATCAATATGATATTGAGATATTATTGTTTGGATTGCTATACCAGTATCTAATTTTTCATCAACATAACTAATGTCTATGTCCATCTTAATAATGTGTTAGTTGTGTAAATCCTGGGTTCAATGCATCACATTTCATTACCAGATGGGAGGAGTCTTAAAACATCAGGCAGATGTTTCCCTTGCTCTCTCACACAATGTTAACCTCAGATTATAAGCACATATCCATTAAATGTGGTGTGCTTCTTTCATATTCATAGCACTTATGCAACATTAAATACCCCTCAACTCGAGTTATGTAACATTCCACACAATACTGTTGAATCCCAGTTAGAATATAAAAAAAAGGCACAAATGCACAATCAGGTTTCTGCAGTGGTTTTAATGGGACCATATATAACAATACCTGAGGTGCAGTGTGTGTGATAAATCCATCTAGTTAAAATGTGAGTTCATATTGGAATACAAAAATAACAATCCCCTGTGGATGCTGTGCTGGTTGATGGTCCAGATTCTACGGTGCCCTCTTGGCTCTGCTGGGGACCCTGCAGGTTGTCTTGCTGTGGGAGTATGAGGGCTTTCCTCTGGTGGCTGAGGCTTGCTGAGTCAGCCCTGTGGCCTCCACCGAGATGGTCCGGTAAAGCCTGTGCCCACTAGCCGATGTGGAGGTGTACTCAAAGCCCGGGGGCGAACTATTCTGGGCAAGGCAGGGGGGGATCTCCTTGGGAGTGTGAGCGGAACGGTACACAGTAGCCTCTTCCTCCGTGGGCTTCTGGCTGGGTTTGAAGCTGGCGGTGCGTGGGGCCGTTTTGGGCGTGTACGCAGAGCGGAAGGTGGTGGTGTTCTCGAACTCTCCCGTGGGTTTCTGCAGCTCGTCAGTGCGCACCATAGGAGGGCGCCGCACCGTCTCCCAAGCCCTGTAGTCCTCCTTCATGGTGGACCTAGCCTGGAAGGGCTCCTCCCTGTCCGTTACCCAGGCTTGAATAGGGGGTCGGGCTGACGGGGGTCGCTGCTGGCACTCGTTGTTCCATAGGTAGTCGGCATGTGCTGTCGTCAGGAAATCCATGTCCCCCTCGGGAGGGCAGTACTCCTTAGCCTTGTGCCGGTGCCTGGGCGCCATGGGCCAGGCTTTGTACTTGTCTCGGAACTCGCTGATCCCCTCGAAGGCGGCCGTGCTGCTCTCCCAGGCCACCTTGGCTCTGATGGGCTTGACGGCTTCAGCCGGCAGGCCCTTGTAGTCCTGGCGGTGGGTGGAGACCCCATCGAGGGGGGCACTGGTGGGCCGGTAGGTCGGCTTCTCCCTGGGCCGCCTGTTTTGCACTGGGTGGCGCACGTACTGCGTCTTGTAGTTGGTGGCACCGTCGAAGGGTAGTGTTTCCCGTACCTCGGGGGTAGGTTTGAAGCTCTCCCTGGCCTCCGCAGGGCCCTTAGGGCAGAAGTCGGCTCTGAACGTGGTGGTAACCTCAAACTTGCCCTCGTTCATCTTCAGGTTGTCACTCATCCTGCAAGGTTGTCGTTTCTCGGCATTCCATGCTCGATAGTCCTCTTCAAATGATAGAAGAGATAGAGGACTAGGTTTAATATGATATGCCCAGTTTTATTACTTCTCTACTCATTAAAACATAAACAAGAGATACTGGTTTGGATGTTAATTGCCATTACTGATTTAATCTCATGATATTCTCTTTAGTTACGATGCACATACCTTTTTGTAAGGACTGGGCGACCATCTTGACTGTGGGTGGATGGTACTCCTCTCTCTTGGTCACTATGTTCTTCTGAACAGAGTGTGTTGGGTAGTCATGATCATAGGTGCTAGTGTGTCTCATGTGCCCGTCAGGTGGCACATACGTCCTGGGGACCTTTGGTGGCCTCTGTGTCACTTCATGGGCCACATAGTCTGAGCTGAAATGCACGAGTCTCATTTGTTAGACAGATGAAAACAAAAACTTCAGCAAGATGCAGATCCAGATTTCGTTTTCTCCCTTGTTTTTTTCAAAATGATGCAATAGAGCAAGAGTGATTAAGTTATGTATTGAATATTATTAAAGTACAAGGATTACTTATACAAAAAGATAGATTTTAAAATGTTTATTATTATAGCTTTTATTATGAGACCACATAGACACCTGCTCCTCCCTTACCTGAAAGTGGTCAAATTGGCTATCTTTCCCTCCGGTGGCTTGTACTCATTAATGAGCTTCTTGGATGATCTGACTGCTACAGCCCAGTGACCAGGGAACCTGTCCTGATATTCCGTGATGTAGTCTGGGAGCAGGACACGCGGCTCCTCTGGTTGAGACCCCTGTGAGCAGTGGTGCTTCCTGCAGGATAAAGGGTTTAGGCTTGGTGAGATTGTTCAGAATGGTGCTGGAAAATATGTGGAGAAATATTCTGTAGTCAGTATTTTCTATTATGTAGTCAGTATTGTCGTATTAAATATGCTGTAGTCAGTGGTGCATGCTTCAAATAGAATTGGAATTAATCTGTTCATATTAGAAACTTGTGGTGAAATGAATGCGTTCTCCCTGTCAGTCAGATTTTTTTTAAATCGAGTTTGAACCTGTCCATTGACAACAGGATTCATTCTAATCACTGTACTGCTGCCACTGATAACGGTTCCGAGTTCAATCAGATCTAAAACATTTGCGTCTGTGATTGAATATCAATTAAAAAAACTACCCCGTAATTAATAATGCCCCACCCCAAACTATGTGCTTCCCTGTCCTCCTCTCCACCATACAGTGTCAGTCACACAACTCTATACTTTCAACTCTCAGATTACAGAAAATGTATTTGATGAGAAACGCATGAACTTACCTCATTAGTAAAGATGGAATCTACAAGATCTGCATATAGCCTACCGTAAAAAACATCGCGCCCGTGCGTTTTTACCCTGTGCGCTCGGACGCAGTGTTTCATCGTTCCAACAGCGTTTAAATTATTGACCAAAGAACATGGATTGTGTTGTACCAATGGAGTGCGTAGCGACGGAGAGAGAGCGTCTAAAAATACCCCAGAGTGGATTACTCACTCTCACTCTGACGGTAGAAGCAGTGAGCCAAGGCAGACGCGACTCTCTGATGAAATGCTTTTTATCATCTACGCAGAATATTTTTCAGGCCCATATTTGTATCAATTGATTTATTATTGCATAACGGGTCGTTACTTTTGGTCAACAAAAATAAAGAATGTAAAGAGAGTCAACTTGAATGCGAGACAGACCTGTCAGTTACAGGAACTATGTGATCAACACAAACGTATAAAAATGCGCATTATTTTAGAGTACGTGAGCCTTGAGCCAACGAATTTGTTGCGCTCAGCCAAATCAGCGCTGTGTGCGCACCGCGGTCACCTGAGAAAAGAGTACCTACCCGCAGGTGCATATCTGGCATAAACATTGGATTGTCATGGTGTCCTTTTCTTTTGTAGACTAAAGCAGCAGCTTTCAAATTAAACTTTCAATCATTCCACCGATGAGTGAATATTTGGATAAATAACATTCAGAAAGGAAATACACTTCGAACACCTCTAAACTTCACCTATTGGTATTGCCTCTGCAGTTAACCCAACATCAGAGAATAATGACAAAAGAAAAGTAATGACTCCATTCTGAAGTTGCGTCATAATGGATTTCAATCGGCCCCCAGTCATTGGAATACATGTCTAATTCTAATTCGGATTGAAACACATCCTTTGTGATCATATCAATTTGTCATACATTTATCTGAGTATTATTAACATATTCTGCACCGCTGAGCAGTATGATGGCTGATAGCCTAATTTGATAAATGTGTTTAGCGCCTGGAAGATTAGATTAGATTATCATTGCGTCTGAAAGCAGGCCTACAATCCAAAATAATGATCATATCATTACCAGCAATCCCTAATAGATCCACAAAGGGGCAGCAATGTTACACTCAACCCATGTTTACACACAATTTGACTATTATGTTTTTATTGAGAATGTAACACTTTTTGATAGTTCAAACCAGATATTCGCCAAGTAAATTGCCCTCTTTGCCCGGTGAGGTCTGATTTTCGGGCCACATTTTTTATTCACAAGTGCCAGTCGTTGGAGGCATGATCACACAGAGAGAAAGAGTTATAAAACTGCATGTCATGATAAGGTCAAATAAGGACATTGAACTATGATCAGACTGAACAGGCCATTGTTGGCCTATCAAGCCAGTTTGGCTTCAGTAAACATTTATACAAAATTTGATAACAAAACCATACCACATCCTGTGCACATGCACACTATTCTGCCTGTTTCCCACATTGCATGATAACTGGAAAAACCCATTAACACACAAAAAACAAATGTGATAAAATACAGGTATATATATTATATTTTAGGAGATTAGTTCAGCCCTCAGATCAATAAGGTAAATATAGCAGAGCAGAAATGATGACATTAATGTAAAACTGGAACAATCAGTTGACTTGAGATAACAATCTAGTTTCAGTTTATGGGCAATCAAATTAAAAGTTATTTTCCCCATGTTTTAATTTGTTCCAGGGAACAGTCTTTCAGCTGTTGTGGGTGAATACATTGTGCACTGATACATCCAGTTACAGTTTTTTCCGATTGCTAAGTCGCAGTGTCAAAACTCTTCACTCTACACAAAATGCATTCAATTACCATGTTCTCCAAAATCCATGAACTCTTCTCTCATTCAAACTCCACCACATGCAAAATGCATTGCCAGGGAAGACATTAGATGCGACCAGATGCAGACCAGAGGGTAGACCAGAACCCTCAGGAGTGAGACTGTGTGTGTGTGTGTGTGTGTGTGTGTGTGTGTGTGTGTGTGTGTGTGTGTGTGTGTGTGTGTGTGTGTGTGTGTGTGTGTGTGTGTGTGTGTGTGTGTGTGTGTGTGTGTGTGTGTGTGTGTGTGTGTGTGTGTGTGTGTGTGTGTGTGTGTGTGTGTGTGTGTGTGTGTGTGTGTGTGTGTGTGTGTGTGTGTGTGTGTGTGTGTGTGTGTGTGTGTGTGTGTGTGTGTGTGTGTGTGTGTGTGTGTGTGTGTGTGTGTGTGTGTGTGTGTGTGTGTGTGTGTGTGTGTGTGTGTGTGTGTGTGTGTGTGTGTGTGTGTGTGTGTGTGTGTGTGTGTGTGTGTGTGTGTGTGTGTTTGCTATTGTATTGTAGCCCTGGAATTTCTGTTTGTTTTGTCTGTTTGTTTATTTTCCACTTTTCATTTTACACAAATAAATGTAAAATAATAATAATACACTAAAGGATAGAAGCAAATTGCTACGTTTCTGATTCATTCTTGTAGCCTAATACTTTACAGTTGTCCAGTTAAGTATTCTGTCTATGATTACTATAAATCAAACCATTCTTATAATGAAATATGAATTCTTGTGAAAATCATTCAAACTATGTAATGCTCCCTGTTGTTAGTGTTTTGTAGGTCAGAGTGTTATGAATGACTGTGTATGCTTTCTGAGTGAACATTGTTGCCAGTGTATGGTTGAACAAGCTTCTTTTGAAATATGTATGAAGCGTTTGGCCAAGATTCATGTTAGTAATGCAGACTGTATGAAGAGTTTTCACAATGTGACTTCAGTTTTGAACACTGCGACTTAGCAATCGGAAAAAAACTGTAATAGATATATTTCTGCTTTCTGATGCACAGTAGAATACAGTATGCACCTTAATGTGAGATGGCAGGTATACTACTGATTACACTGTAAGATCCTGTATATCTGATGACAATTATGAAGTCACTATTTTGCATGTTAGTTATGATTCAAGCCAACTATGTAATTTTTTCTTGGTCCACTTTTTGTACTTTGTTTGCCAGGCAATTGAAAAGATATGACGTGTTCCACTGAATTAATGTGATCAGATCATAGTCCATGACAGCGTGGTAATCTCTAACGTCAATCAATCTGTGAAAAGGTCAATTTTATCCTGCAATGCAATACTATAATAAAAAGACAATATAAAAAGGGTTTGGTTAAGGTGAACGTTTAGCGTCATAGTTGTCACATGGCTCACACGTGGCTCTCCTAGATTTTTTTTAGGAAAGGTCAAAGGTAATGACAAACTGGAGAATGATTCGTTGTGCAATACTTTATTCAGAAATCACATGACATGATGACTCATTATCAAAGCACGAAATACACTCATCATGCAGCCACTGTATGGGCTGGAACCAGAAAAATAGTTCTAGTCTGATCTTGATGAAAGAAGCGATCTATATTTTAAGTAAAAACAGTAGTAGAGTATGGATCACTGTTACAGACTTGTATGTTTTGTATTGTGTCCTGTGTCTGTTTTTGTTTTGCTGTCTGTCTCCCCCTAGGTGAAGTGGTGTGCATGTGGTTTCTCCCCTGTTGGTTATTAGTTCCTGTCCATCATCGTTAGGCCCTCACCTGTGTCACCTCGTCAGCCCTCACCTGTGTTCAATCAGCAATCATCCCCGGTCATCCAATCACAGAAGATTATATCTCCTACTTAATGTGTGTTTTGTCATGTGTAGCGAGAAAGAGAGAAGTAGTGGTGTTGTTTGACTAGTTTGATATAATCTGTTACTAGAAATCATTGATTTTGTTCGTAGCTGTTGGTTTAGTGTGTTGATGACCCCCGTTTGTGGTATTTCATTTCCCCCCTGTTCATTGATGATGTATATCAATGTTGTAAATATTTGTGCACTTGTAAATATACTTTTCACTAAGGCAATAAATCATTTCATTTAAAAGGTACCCATTTTGGTCTGGTCTGACCTGACTGTAGGTCACCTCATGGTGCAATATCGTGTCCGTCGTATCACAACTCACAGCTGGACGTGACTGGCCACACTACTCTCATGTCTCCATTATTATAATGCCCACTGCACCCTTCTGTACAGGTGATTGGGTGTCAGGTGTGACAACCCCTTATTTAGGCCACTTTTAGAACCTGAAAATGATACATACTGTACTAGGCCTATGTGCAGTGGCGGACTCAGGCTGTTTGAAGGGCAGGGGCGAAAAGAAAAAGAGGGCACCTACTGCACAACATGGGACCCCATCAGTGCACATGGTCAAGTTTAGACCATTGGAAGGGCAGCCAATAGGGCACATCCTCTAATTTTGCCACTCAAAAGGGCACTTTAGTGCGAAGTTTTTCAACGGTGGGGGCACATGGTCAAGTTTAGACCATTGGAGGGGCACCAATAGGGCATGTCCTCTCATTTTCGCCACTCAAAAGGGCATGTTTTTCAACCGTGGGGGCACCAGGAGGGGCGGTCGCCCCCCCTGCCCCCCCCCCCCTGAGTTTGCCAGTGCCTATGTGTGATTATACAATGTGTTAAATTATTTAGCAGATGTTTTATTGAAATAACCTAACATAACTGTATCTGATGGTGGGGTGTTAGAGCCAGGGTTCATGTAACGGGGTCGTCGTGACATCATCCATCCTTTTATTGACTGAACTCTGGTTTTAGGGGGTCATCTCGCCCTGTCATAGGAAGTCCCCTGCTGTCGTCACTGCTTTCCCTCCGGTGGCCTTTGCCCTAGTAGAGATTACAGCAAGTTATGAGTAATTGCACATCTCGCGAGAAGTAGAGAATATAAATATGGACCGGCTGATTGTACAGTCACAACACGAGAAGGGGAATCATCCGATACTCAGTAAACCTCAGTGAGCTTTAGACACAACAGAAACGGTAAGTAATAATTATTAATAATAATAATAATAACAATAATAATTAAAGTAAGTTGGAGCAAAACGTGGTGATTATTTGGCTGGATCTGTAGGAATACGGCACGTGTTTTGTGGAAATATATCGGAAAGCAAAAGTTGGAAACTTCGTTTAAATGAGTATACTCGTTATTAGCCTATCGTGAGCTTAGAATGATAAGGTTCTATCTCCATTTAGGGCAGTTCAGAGATATTGAGCGTCAAAGTTTTGACATTCCATTTATGTTTTGTGAGATGGAACCTTTGTATTTTATGAATTACTAACTGAAAAATGTCAACATTTAAAAACTAACACCACACAGGCATTAATAAACACCTAATGGATCAGATTATGTAAAAAACTCGATTTTGACAAAAACGGAGATAGAACCTTATAATTCTACCGTCACGCTATGTCAGTGGTATACTGTATATCAGTCATATTCTCTTGTATGTTAATATCCAGGTTATTACTGTAGCCTACTCGACTACTCGTTTTGCTTTCAGAAATAATTCCGTGACAGTTTACTTTCGTTTATTTTAAAGAAAGACCTGTTGAATAACATTACCATTCGGGTTTTCCCTGCTCTTTTAAGGTTTTCCAGACATGGCTTCAGTTGAACTCGTCTCAAATCAGGTTTGTGACTCTTGTCAAATTGAAAATTGGATGTAAATATTTAAGTTGTTCAGTTGTTCCCCGATCATTTGTGTCACAGACAGTAGCATATTATGTTATTCAGTTAATGTACTGTTAACCTAATATTTAGTTATTGTTTATAATAACTTGTATGGTACCTGTTCTATATTAATGACAATAAATGACAATATGACAATAAAGACCATTCATTCATTCATTCATTCATTCATTTATCTCCAGAATGTGGTTGAAAGGGTGGCCAGCCTTCCTTTGGTGAGCTCCACCTATGACATGGTGTCCAGTGCCTACTGCCACACCAAGGACAACCACCCCTACCTGAAGTCTGTGTGTGAGGCGGCAGAGCAGGGGGTGAGAACCATCACCTCTGTGGCACTCACCAGCGCCATGCCCATCATTGGCAAGTTGGAGCCACAAAGTAAGAATTTAGTCCCGTACTTGTCCTTATTCCATCCTGGCACATTATCTCTCCTAAATATTGCATAACACACATTTGAACATATTACGTGCTATATTAACTATGTCCTATCTGAATGTCTGGTAGTTTTTTGTCACCATAAATTCATACCTTGAACTAATTTGAACACTGAAACCCTGAGGATTTCACAACAGGAATTTCAAACCAGCTAACCCTTGTGTAATGTGACCTTTCACCCAGTAATCGTGTCAATGGTCTTGCAGTCATCCTGTGATTAGTTGGCTGGCAAGACAGCCACGATTTGTGATCCTCTCCCAAATTCATTTTTTTCTACCTACAATGTGATAGTTACTTATGTTCTGCACTCTTTTTTTGCCACAGTTGCCATTGCCAATGATCTCGCCTGTAAAGGTCTGGATAAAATTGAGAAGACGCTGCCTATCCTACACCAGCCTTCAGAGCAGGTATGTGATGACTCGCTGCCCAATTGTTGGCACAGGTGGCACACTTCGCAATACCACATTTCACAATGATCCAACTTCCAGTCAGGTTAGCCAACCATGAAAAGGTCTGATTGATCTGAACCTAACCCTCCTTCTTCTGTTGTAACTAAGTGTACAGTCACCTCAGTCATTCAAATAAGCCCCTCCCCTTCTCTCTGCCCAGATTGTTGCTAACGCCATAGATGCGGTGACCGGCGCCAAATCTGTAGTGTCTGGCACTGTTACCGGTGCCAAGGGCTCTTTGACAGGAGTAGTGGACCGGACCAGGGGAGCCGTGCAGGATGGTGTGGAGAGGACCAGGGCCGTGGTCAGTGGCAGTGTGAACACGGTGATGGAGAGCCGCATGGCCCAGCTAGTCAGCAGCGGAATGTACACAGCCCTCAGCACCTCGGAGAGCCTGGTTGATCAGTACCTGCCTTGCACTGAGGATGAGCTGGGTGAGTGAGAACCAGAGCTGATCAACAAAGGTGTATATGAAGTGAATCTATCGGCACACATGTATCTTGTAGGGAGAGGCTTCTGGGGGCTATGAAAAGTTCATTGGGAATTCATCCATTTTCAGAGAAAGGGCAGTTAATCTGCTTGAGTTGAGATTCTCAGAAACTAAGCTGGTTTCAGGAGCCCTGTTTTGTAATGGTAATGGCCTAAGAGTTGAACATTGGCGGTTGTTTTGGGATGAAGTATCTGGGGATAGGCCACAAGTCTTATGAAAAGGAATAATCCTGTAGTACACCATGTTTCCTACTAACCAGAAACAACTTAAATGTTTCCGTCAATAGAATCAGTGTGAGGGAGTGAAGGGTTGTGAATCAGTGTGAGGGAGTGAATCTTTAATGTTCCTCCTCCTTTCATCATGACAGAAATGGAGGCTAAAATGGTCAACGGATTCGACGCGACCAAGAATGCGCCCAGCTATTATGTCCGCCTTGGTTCCTTGTCCACCAAGCTACGCAAGCGGGCGTACCACAAGGCCCTGGCCAAGGTGGGCGACGCCAAGCAGCGCAGTCAGGAGTCCATCTCTCAGCTCAACCACACGGTTGATCTGGTGAGTCTCACTTTGAAATGACGGAAGACGGGATGTTTTTCCTCTTCTAGCCTTGGTTATAACTATGGAATGAGAGATCGTCCTTTTATTAAACAGGATACAGATAACATACATTGAATGTGTTTGGCATTTGTTTCAAATCCCTTGACATATTTCGGTTGTTATCCTTAGATTGAATATGCCAAGAAGAACATAGATGGAGCCAACAAGAAGGTCTATGACAAGCTGAGCTCCCTGGTGGAATGGAAGTCTAATGAGCCCAGCAAGGGAGCAGAGGATCATGAGACAGAGGTCATTACTTTATCTCTTGATAAATGTAATATTGTAAAATTGTTAATCTCAGTCAGATTGGCCAATCCTTGATTCGACTAGGGGAAAAATCTAATATTTTCCTTCCTTTCCCTCAGGTCATTGAGTCTCGCACACTGGCCATGGCACGCTCTCTCACCAATCAGCTGCAGACGACCTGCCTAGTGCTGCTATCAGGTGTGCAGGGCCTTCCCCAGCACATCCAGGAGGAGGCGCTGTCCCTCAGCCACTCTGCCTCTGAGGTCTACGCCAGCTTCAGCAAGGCCTATGCCTTCGGGGACCTACCAGACAGCGTACTGGCCAGCAGCAAGACTCAGCTAGGAAAGATGAAGAAGTCCCTGGATGATGTCATGGACTATCTGATCAACAACACACCCCTCAACTGGCTGGTAGGTCCCTTCCACCCCCGGCTGCCTCCAAATCTGACCCCTAGCTCTGCCTGCTCCCAGTTCCAACCAGAAAAGGCCACCCTCCCAGAGTTGGAAATGCAGTCCATGGACTCTAACCATCTACCCAAGGCTACTCCAGAAACATCCTCCATTGCTCAGGAGGGTTACTAGGTCATCAAGCATCCCTGACGACTATACTTCCTGCCTCCTGATCACGTGTGTTGTTGCTATGTACTCAGTAAACTAGACACCTGCGTGTGCTTTTTCATATACAGTGTCTTAGCTGATTGATTGACATCAAATGTTTGTTATAATCATGCATTCTGCATCCTTATGTTAATCATTTACTGCATACTTTGTACAACATTTCTAATAAATGTTAACTTTCACCATAATGTTTGTGTTGTCTTGCTTGGAAAAATGGATTTGGATCTTTTATATACTGTTCTATCTATATGGTTTTGATAAATGACTATGTTGTAGTCTGCAATTCAGTGATATTTTTTAAATAATCTTTTTTTTTAATTTTTTTACTGAAAATAACTTTAACAGTTAAGCACTTGCCCATGTCCCAATGGGTTACATTGTCAGCTACATTTTAAGATCCCTTCATACTTGATCAAACTCACCAGTTAATGGCAATGGTCTGTTGCATTGTTTTGTATTGTGTAAGCATCATTAACTAAACTTTACAGCAGCTATGCAGTAAACATGGTTTCCTTTATTTCTAATAGAATTTTAGAGCTGGGATAAGAGACTAACATACTGTTATACCAGTTTGAACACCTGCATGTAATATAGACTTTGGCATCAGAAAGGCATACTGGTGTAATGGGGGTAGGATTGGCACGTTTGTAAGGTTTTAAGACATATTTCCAGAATGAATGAGTCCCTAAAGTCATACATCTACATATTAGATAATAATAGAGCAGGATAAAGCATACATTTTAGGAGGACAGCTATTTCAGCTCACACAATTCAGCACTCTCTCTATAAGTTGATAGCCAAAACCCAGGATAGAGGGGCTGAGTGAATGTGGTCTGAAATGTGTGGAGGAGGGTCATTGTGTCAGAGATAACACTGTAGAAGGACAGAACACCTGCCTTGTGGTCAAGGTACACCCCTATTCTGAAGGAATGAGGGCCAGATACCTTTGTCTTCACATCGTTGTGTCTGACATAATAACCACTAGGACAGCACTGTAAACACCAGGACTTGTCGTTGTGTCCAAATTGAGAGATACCTGACCCTGTTCTACTGATGTCTTTATATGAGACTGCAATATAAACCCCATACATCCTCCACTCAACCTCCCAGTAACAGCATCCAGACAAACTGTCTCTGCACAGCACCTGACACCTGTCAGTGAATCTCTCTGGATGATACGGATATGGCTGGACTTCCCTTGTAAAAGTGACTTTCCTGTTCCCCTCAGACAGAGAGAGTTGTGTCTTTGCTGTGTTTGGGTCGAGGGTAAGCTGGCAGGAATCTGGGGGGAAGAAGGGCAGAGCAGAGACCAAATTAGATTAAATGAGGGAAGCTCTCCTTTTGTTTTCAGTTTCCAAGGTTTTGTGGAGACTGCAGGTGAAGCAACACTGTTCTTCAGGAATATTAGACTCACATTTCAAGAACGTTGTTCTGGTCTTGGGCTCTGGTGGAGACACTGAAGAGACAAACAGGGAGAACATGGTGATTATATCATATCATATTACATAATATTCTATCATGGGCTTATAAAGTGAAGACGTGGACCTTTTTAGTTGCAGTTTAACCAACCTGAATTGGAAATCTTGGGCAGTTCCTCCTTTAAGAAGTCCTCCAGCTTATCTTTCAAGTTAGACACAGCCTCACACATATCCGTGCACAGAAGAGCCCGGTCAGCGATGCTGGGTAAGTCCAAAGATACAACGGGACTAGAGAGAGCATGATAATTCTGGTAGGGGAAGAGAGAAGGGAGAATGAAAATAAAGAGAAATAGCAGAGCAAAGGAATCAATTAAACGTAAATTCCCTCTTTGTATTTGAAACACGGGGTCAGTATAGTTACCTGGAGGAAATGGATGTGATCCTCTGTGTGTGAAAGCTGCTCCAGCTCAACATCTCTCCTCCTCAGCTCAGCGATCTCCTGCTTCAGTTGCTCTAAGAGTCCTTCAGCCTGACTCACTGCTGCTCTCTGCTGGGCTCGGAGAAGCTGCTTCGCTTCGGAGCGCCTTTTTTCAATGGAGCGGATCAGCTCAGTAAAGATCCTGTCACTGTTCTCCACTGCTGTCTGTGCAGAGCGATGGTAAGTGAAAAAAGAATCAAGTCTATTCATTTTCTTATCAGGTGCCTAGTTGGGTTAGAATCAAAGTTCATCATTTGAATTTCAATTCACATCTTGGGTTGAGTGAATTACAATTTGAACACAACCCAACCCTGAAGCTCTAAAAGTTCCCTTAGAGAAGGACTTTGAAAAGGTGCATCTCATCTGATTTAATACTCACTGCGAGAGACTCCACAATCTGTTGAAGCTCATTCAGGTTCTTTTCTCTCTCTTGGATTCTCTGCCAGACTCTCTTCTGACTCATCCCCAACCGCCTCTGTGGACAAACACACTTTATTTGCTACAGCACAGACAAATACATTTTATATTCATATATCCGTGTTAAAAATGTGTAAATGTCAAATTTGGTTTGACAATGATTATGGGATTCTACAGAGGAATACATGTATGTCTGTGTACACTTTCCTATCAATAGAATACTGCTGGTATCTATGAAGTAATTCATGTATCATATCAAATCTATCAAATGTTCTATTTGAAGAGGAACAATGTGGACCATGATGAAAATATAAACAAATATAATTGACAGTATGTCTAAATGTTCTTACTTGTATCTCTGTCCTTCCTGCTGCAACTGAGACCGTATTATGGCCTTTATGCTTATCCATCACACACATCAAACAGATACACTGCTGATCTGTGTGGCAGAACACCTTCAACACTTCACCGTGATGTGAGCAGATCTTCTCCTGCAGTGGTGTGGAGGCTTCCACCAAGGTGTGCTTCTTCAATGGAGCGACATCGTAGTGAGGCTGTAGGTGAGTCTCACAGAAAGAGGCCAGGCACGTCAAACAGGACTTGAGGGCTTTCTGATGTCGCCCATCAGTGCCAGTGCAGAAATCACAGGCCACATCTTCAGGTCCAGCATAGCACTGATCAAGGGGAGTAGGCTGGAGCCCTGTCTCCTTCAGTTTCTTTACCACTTCAGCCAGCATGTTATTTTTTCCTAAGAGCAGGCCTTGCTGCTCGCACTGGGGGCAGCTGTAGACCCCCTTCAGATCATCCAGATCCCAGCAGCCCTCAATACAGCTGGCACAGTACCTGTGTCCACAGGGGATAGTGACTGGCTCCTTCAGCAGATCCAGACAGATAGGACAACAGAACTGGTCCTGGTCCAGAGGAACTCCCTGACAAGCCATTGTTTTCTTTATTTTACTTACACACAGACAAACCGTTTTGTTTCGTTTTCGCTCAAGAGTTTGCAGAAGGAGGAGGGACTTGTGAAAGGGAGGGGTAGTATGAAGTTGGAGTTTGTTCAAGTGGGTGTCTACCAGAGACGTACTGCCATCTCTCTGACTTCACTTTTACACCAGCAGAGGGACAGAGGAATCATTTGTATAACACACATACACACACACGCGCACGCACGCACACACGCACACGCACGCACGCACGCACGCACACACACACACACACACACACACACACACACACACACACACACACACACACACACACACACACACACACACACACACACACACACACACACACACACACACACACACACACACACACACACACACACACACACACACACACACACACACACACACACAGTGGGGGTAAATACGTTTTCAAGACATCAACAATTAAATTCAACATAATCATTAAATTTCTGTGTTGAACAATGGGCCAAACTCCTGATCACTGAGAGATTCGTTTTTTCGTACAGGAAACGTGTCGGCTACTATTTGGGAGAAAACAATAATAAATTATTGTTCATTATAATGTGTATACCATTAAAACTAAATAAATTCTTAATTCCAAGATATGCACAGTTCAACCCTGTGATCTAAAAGCATGGAGGATGAATCGTGCCACAATGAAATACAATACACACATCGAAATGCAATACATGTCGTGTAACACTGAATACAATGCAAAAATACGGAATATTTGTGCCCAAATGAAATCAATACAGCCGTACTGTATTTCGAGATGTGTACATTGTATTTCGAGATGTTTAAAAAAAAAAAAAAATCGCCACAAAACCAACCGGAATTATTACAAAACAACTTCCGGGTCATTTCTATTCTTGTTGAAATTATTTGGCGGTTTCAGGAAGAAACGCTAAATAGTCTACAGTAACATCACGGTGTTCGCTCCGATGGACAATATTAATGTACGATATATGATTTTCATCATAGGTTCATTATCTAGCTAGTTTATCTACGGATGTTGACATCCAATCACGGCTATGTCCACTTGTTGTCCCGCCTGGCCTGACTACTGTAGCCAGGTTAGACACCGTAAACAGTTTGGTTAACGTTCATCTGTAGTCAACCTGATCATCTCTGATCAATAACAGTCATCTTCTGAGAAGAGAAGATGTCCAGCCTCCAGAAGACGAACGGGAGACATCTGTGGTGGTCTCTGACGGCTCTGGGACTCCAACCAGACGTCGCATACAGCAAGCACATCAACCTGGGACCGTAAGTCTAAAGTGTAGGAATCTAATCTAGCAGTGGGCTACAGAATGAATCTAATCTAAGCAGTGTGCTCCAGAATGAATCTAATCTAGCAGTGTGCTACAGAATGAATCTAATCTAGCAGAGTGTGCTACAGAATGAATCTAATCTAGCAGTGTGCTACAGAATGAATCTAATCTAGCAGTGTGCTACAGAATGAGTCTAATCTAAGCAGTGGGCTACAGAACGAATCTAATCTAGCAGTGTGCTACAGAATGAATCTAATCTAAGCAGTGGGCTACAGAATGAATCTAATCTAGCAGTGGGCTACAGAATGAATCTAATCTAAGCAGTGGGCTACAGAATGAATATAATCTAGCAGTGGGCTACAGAATGAATCTAATCTAAGCAGTGGGCTACAGAATGAATCTAATCTAGCAGTGGGCTACAGAATGAATCTAATCTAAGCAGTGGGCTACAGAATGAATCTAATCTAAGCAGTGTGCTACAGAATGAATCTAATCTAAGCAGTGGGCTACAGAATGAATCTAATCTAAGCAGTGGGCTACAGAATGAATCTAATCTAAGCAGTGGGCTACAGAATGAATCTAATCTAAGCAGTGGGATACAGAATGAATCTAATCTAAGCAGTGGGCTACAGAATGAATCTAATCTAAGCAGTGGGATACAGAATGAATCTAATCTAAGCAGTGGGCTACAGAATGAATCTAATCTAGCAGTGGGCTACAGAATGAACACTGCAAACATGACAGTGTTAACATAAACCGACCTGAGCCTTTTTTTTAGCCTTTTAATTGAAAATGTTTATGTTTTATAATCTTCCTGTTTTTAATTGTAGCACTCTGAGATTTCCTATGTAAACAGGGTATCCGCGGTGTCTTGAAAAGTATTAAAAGTTGATAAATCAATTTTGGGAAAATCAAGACCCTTAATAAGTATTAAAAAGTCTTATCACGATTTTATGAGGTCTTGAATTTTGCAGGTATGTTTCTGAATTAGACTCTGTCCAAAGAGTTTGAGTCCTAAAAACTTTTAGTAAAAGTTCGTGAATTTATTAGTTTTATTAAAAAACAAAGATGAACCGGACATTGTGTTGTATGATAGTGGTCTAGTCTGTTGCAAACTAAAACTGTTAAGTTAAAGGTCTCACTGATGTAAACGGTTACAGCTCCAAGTGGCGGTGAGGTCTGGAAAAATATTGACAAGGTCTTTAAAAAGTCTTAGAAAGGTATTGAAATTAACCTCAAGATTCCTGTATATACCCTGGTAAGTCAAAAGTGTAGGAATCTAATCTAGCAGTGTGCTACAGAATGAACACTGCAAACTGCTATACTGAGTCGTGCCACTATAACACTATTTTCGTAAATCCATTATATTAGTATACAACATGACATGGGGCGGGGGGGCATGACAGTGTTAACATAAACCGACCTGAGCCTTTTTTTTTAGCCTTTTAATTGAAAATGTTTCTGTTTTAACTTCCTGTTTTTAATTGTAGCACTCTGAGATTTCCTATGTAAAGTGCTTTTATAAATAAAATGTATTATTATTATTATTATTATTATTATTATTATTATTATTACCTGTTGTGTCCAGCCAAAAGCCTGTTTGACATCAGTGTCATTCTCTTACCCAACAGCAATATGTTCGACCGACCGAACAAGGATGCTTTCTACATAGTCACCCATTTTCTGTTGGAGAAACTGAACCCCACTCGTTTCCAAGAGTTGTACAGGTGGGTCCAATGTTGTTGTTTTCAGTAGCCTTTAATTTCTAGATCAACATGGACTATGAATGATGGTGGCTGTTTTATGCCATGTTACTTAGGAACATGTTACATTGCTGGCCAGTTCTGGACCACAAGAAAGATGCTGAATTCCGTAAAGTAACCTGCACTTGGCTGCGAGAAATTATGGTGAGTTTGTGAATTATGATTATGAGTTTGACATGTCTACAGCCATCAAAGCTCTTTGCTGTTTGCAGTTAGGTAAGTATGCTAATGGGGTTTTGTGTCTGTGCCTTCAGGATGTAAATGACAAGATAACAGCGTCTAAAGTGGTGGCCTCGTTGTTCCTCTCACCTGGCGGACCCAAGTTCCTCAACGTGATGCTTCGTCTAGCTAATCATGTCATGCTGAAGAATATGAAGACATTTTCCACAGGTAAATCATGTAGGCCTATGTCAAACCAAAAGCTTTTGAGCCAGGCCTACATCTCTGTTTCTCTAACAAGTGTCACTGGAGTCCACACTGTTGATGCTTATAATTCCTAAAGCACTGTCCTTCAACTTCTAAAGTTGTGTTACATTGATCTTATCAGATGGCACATGGGTACCAGAAGCAGCAGCGGCTCCTGCTTTGTCCATAGAGATGGAGGTGAAGCGGTTACAACTGGTGGGGACCAGATTCCTGAAGCGTTCTGTGGAGCAGGACCGTCTGCTCCAGGAGTACCAGACACAAGCCCAGTAAGTCACCTGGCTCTGCACAAACCACAGACAGGGGCCTAGACGGATTATCCGTCTCCATGGCAGTTGCCACGATCTGGTCTGTCTGACTGCCCCAAGAAGTTAGGGTAACGCAGGACAAACTAATCAAGTGTGTGTTAAAAGTTCAAGTCCTGTGGCCTGGGGTGGTCCAGTGGTCTAGCCCCGCGGTCTACAGTGCACACATATGCCCATGTCGGCATGGGTTCGAATCCGGCCCATGCCCTGCTGACATGCCCTCTCCTCCTTACTTTCCTGTCTACCTTCACTATCTCTATCCAATAAAATGAAAAATATGAGTGGGACTGCCCCACTCTGAAAAAAAAAGAGAAAAAAAAGTCCTCCAAACTGTTCTGCCTGCAAAAAGGGCACGTAAAGAACCGTAACATCTCTGTCCATCAACAGATGACTGCCATAGAGAATCTATTGGTTCAATCCGTGATGAACAGACTAGGCTTAATGCCATGACAACCCTTTGATCATCCAAACACTCAATTAAAATTCCCTTAATTCCATATGTGCTAATGTGACTAATTGGCTCAGGTGCAAATGATTGTCATGTAATCAGGGCTCATTATAAAACCAGGTGTGTTGGTTCTATTTTCACTGAGGTGACGAACTGCTTTGTGTGTCCTGTCAATTCTATGGACCTGCTCTATCGTGCAAGTAATTGAATTGTTCAAATAGTTTATTTATCAGATTTTGTAGCCCTTCAGCATGTGCATAGTTTGGTCAACATTTGTTTATATTATGGATCTGTATCCCTCTCTTGTAGGTCTCAGGTGAAGTCTTTCAGAGATTCGTGTGGTGAAGATGCCAAGTATGATGACTTGCTCAAGTATGTATACTAGCCTGTTCTATCTACCCTTCAAAATGTTCTTTGTCTAAACCTTTTGTAAACTATCTATTTTCAGTTGTGTCTTACCAGATTAACAATGCCAACTCTAACCATTTCTTTCCTTCTCCCTCAGGCATTACAAGAAGGATGCTGACCAAGAAGGAACTGTTCTAGAACAGAAAATTCAAAAGGTTTCACTTTATTTCAATTCCAATGACACCTCAGCCATGTGTATATCTGAAAGGATTTAAATGGTATAAGCAACACGCCTAAAATTCCACCTTGCCCGTCAATGGCACTTGTACCATCATACCTATTCAATCCTCTCTGATTTGCCTAGGGTGTAATGGCTAGGGTTTGTTTCTGAACAGGATTCTACTTTTCCAAGTCAGACTTACTTGTGTGCCACGCCACTGTTGGTATCTCACTAGGTGCGCTCCCTGTGGTCGACCATCGATGGAGTGCTGTCTACTGTGGAGGAGGAGCGAAGGGTGGTGGAGTGTGTGATCAGAGGGGATGTAGATCTGTACACCGTGGATGGGAGTGAACTCCCCCTCAAAATCCCCAGGATTCTACTGGAGCGGATAGAGCGCCTCTCCAACCATGTGAGAGGGGAGGGGTGGTGTTGGCCTTGGTGTTCTAAAACATAGGGTTGTACTGTTGGGTTATTTAAAGTTGCCCGTTTTGGCCTTCATTGTGTAGTTGCTGGGAGGCAGATACCTGGGCAGTCCTGAGCAGTGCTCTGTCCGTCACTAGTCCTCCCTAGAGTATCCTTGCTCTCTGATGACCGGGGCGAATTAAGAGAAATCGCAACGGACAGATACGGAGCAGACAACCCTTAATCCTCATAGGAAGTGACTGATGTTCGCCACAGAGGAGGAGGGGAGGGGTGGTGCAACTAGGATGCTTGAAAGTCACTGTGGGCTTAGCTTAGAGAAGTTGGGATATATTGTATATTATAGTCGTACTTTTGGAACCCAGTCTATTCCAATGCGTATTTGTAACTGCAAGCTTTGTGTGTCAGTCGAGCGTTGGCAGTGTGTACGAGGCAGGCCAGCTGAACCTCCTACGCTTGTTGGAGTTGCTGAACCATGCCCTGCAGTACCTAGCGGAGGAGCGGTCGCGTGCTGCGGGACACGCCCCGATCCCCCGGCTCGACCCCCTGCTCCTACAGGAGAGGAGCCTGCAAATGGGCCGTGCCCTGGAGGACGTCCGCCTCATAAGGTAGTTTACACAGCCGTATCAGAGGAGCTAGTCTGTTTCATTGTGGCCTCCCCTACCACCAGGATTGTATGTATAAAGACATGGACCTAGCCCACAAGCTAACACAGTTGTACTGTTATTGATGTCAATTTTGTCTCTAGCATCCTGACATCTCGCTCTGTTCTCCAGGGATAAGATTACCAACAAGGAGATTCCCAGTGTGAAGAATGTCATCAGGAGGTTGGAGGCGGATTGGGACAAGAAGTGGGCGGACATTCTGAGTGTCACGCCCCTGACTTCGTTTTTGGACAAGGATCCTGTGAGTGGCCTTTGGTTTGAGACCCTGATGTGCACCTAGTATAACATTATCTGGTGTGGCTCTATGCTATTGGATGGGTTTCCACCGTAATATAATGTTACTTACGTAAGTTGGTGGTCATGGAGGACATGTCTATATAAGACCAGAGTGCAATTTTGTCTCACCTTTTGAAATGGGTGGGTAATGTTCAGTGAACAGACTGGGATTAAGGAAGGGCTGTTTAAACCGTTTCACTTTCTTTCCTCAGACCCTTGACTTCCTGTCCCCCATGGCCCCTCTGTCCTTTGAGCCTGTCACTGAGGACAGCTTCACGTCCAGACTGTTCGACCAGTATCCTGCTAAGCTGCTCGGTGAGGGGCGGGACACATTTACCTCATATTTCCTTTGAAAGTAGGCCATGGAAAGATGCTTTAATATTAAGGCCATGTGGCTGACAGTTAATTTTATTTTTTTCTCAATTCAGAGTTTCCTGAGGAACTGCCTACAGAGAAGGCTTCTGATCCACTAGGGACAGTGACTACTGTGGACTTTGAAAGGTATGAATGAAAAACGGCATGCTGGACGGTAGAGATGATATACTCTGAATAGCTGAGCTGTTGTCCACATGCTGTAACTGGTCTTTCCCTATATCTAGATTTTAGGATTAATGTGCTGGTGCACCGCAACAAGCCACTAACTAGAGTATGTAATCTTTTCTAGAGGATATGAGTATAATCTATTTTAGCGTTGTCCGGGTGACCTTTCTGATCAATCTGCGATCTTGGCCTTGGTGTTCATTACTGTTGGGTTATTTCAAGTTGCCCGTTTTGGCCTTCATTGTGTAGTTGCTGGGAGGCAGATACCTGGGCAGTCCTGAGCAGTGCTCTGTCCGTCACTAGTCCTCCCTAGAGTATCCCTGCTCTCTGATGACCGGGGCGAATTAAGAGAAATCGCAACGGACAGATACGGAGCAGACAACCCCTAATCCTCATAGGAAGTGACTGATGTTCGCCACAGAGGAAAACAGTCTTGGAAACGGGCCTCTTTTTTTTTAACAGTGATTGGCCTCCAGCAGTGGAGAAGATTGAAACTCCTCTCCCTACCAGTGTGGACTCTTCCCAACCAACGACGCTTGCACTCGCTGCACTCTGTGAAACCCCTCTGCCTGTTGTCCCTGTCAAGGCTCCCTCACCTACTCCCCAGCAGGTAAGTGAAGTGGACAACGGATCTTATATCTTTTCAAAAATGATCTTGCTTTAACAGTGATACTACGCATATTTCAGTGACTAGTATTCTAGTACTACCTATATTTGTGTGTCCTTTGCCTATTTCCACATGCAGGTACCTCATAAGTCTCTTATTCTCTGTAGGCCAGTGTAAAGACCACTCCTGCTTGTCCAAAGATACCTGCAGTGAAGAAGGCGGCTCAGATCCTGGACTGGGAATGTGACAACCTGGCCAACCAGGTACAGCATCAGTGTCCATCAATCAGACACTACGGGGCAGGGGTGGGCAAACTACGGCCCGCGGGTTAGGGCCCATGGCAGCCTGTTGGTTGTTTTCATGTGGCCCAGCATGAAAAAAAAAAAAAAATGGTGGTCTGTTAGAAAATAGTATAATAATAGTCTAAAAATAAATTGCACTCTGTGCTTTGGACTTCTTAGTTTCAACACTAACCATTTTGCAGAACGACTAGACTGACCATGGCAATACTTTTTCTGTCATTGAAAACTTTTACCGTAACTTTTACCACATATACGATTGCTCAGTTGTGGCTCAATACTGCAGTGGGTTTATTCCCTGAGATGAATATCAATAAACTACTATAATGACAGTTAATAAACTACTATAAATTCAGTTGTATAGTTGTTTTGATTAAAAAAATATTTTCCAATGGCACAGGGGTTTTGGGTCTGGTCTTTGCCCATCCTTGCTATGGGGCATCAGTGTTCATAAGTCAGACTATATGGGGCAGGATCTTGTGTAGTAGTTGCTGGGAGGCAGATACCTGGGCAGTCCTGAGCAGTGCTCTGTCCGTCACTAGTCCTCCCTAGAGTATCCCTGCTCTCTGATGACCGGGGCGAATTAAGAGAAATCGCAACGGACAGATACGGAGCAGACAACTCTCACCCATAAAACACACCCCAAGCGTCAACCTCAGCAGTGTGTGTGCGTAGCGGAACAATGACAGTTAGCTTTTGCACGTACTTTATTATTACAGTGGGGTGCAAAAGTTACTATTAATCTCCAAGTGATTGAAAGCAAACCTGAACACTAAATGCTACAAAGTTAAACATGACACCTTTCTGCACATTTTAAAGCAAGGTTTCTTTTTATTTTCATTTCTTTTAGTTTTTAAATGATAAAAAAGGAAAAGGGCCCTGTGGCAAAGTTTGGGAACCCTTTTGGATTATTCTTTGTTACCTTTTGAGAAGATGATTACTAAGGCCCAGACCAAGGTGGGCCCATTTACTCATTAGGGCTTCAATGAGTCAGGTGAACATAATTCCAGGGTTGAACTATACATTCTGTAAGTAACTCCATACCTTCTAAAGTATCCGACTGCTGCTGTGTCTGGTGTTAAAAACCATGGGGTCCTCTACCATCTAATCTGGTTGGATGCTGAACAGCATTAGGTTGTCTTGCATGCATATGTTTAATTTGTTCATGCATGTAAAGAGCCTGTCTGCAATTGCTTAGCCAAGTTTGTGTTTGTTAGTTCGCAGAGACTGTGACTGCAAGCTCTGTGGACCACAGTACTGCGGCCCTGGAGCTAGGAGACCTGCTCAGCATAATGGGCATGAACCCTTTCTCCACAACGAGGCAGCTGCAACACACCCCTGAGAGCTTGAGTAAGTATTGACCCCTGACCCTTCTAACCCCTTATCCAACCGAATTCTTAGTCTAATGAAATTGCATTCAGTGGATGTTTTAAGTGGTGGCATAACATGGGTATGAGAGTCAAAGAACATTAAAAGTGTCAGGCGAGTGTTGCAATGATTGTGAATGATTAAGGTTAAAGAAGGCTTCATTTGAGTGGGGGATGTCACGGTTGTCTTCCTTTTGGCTTCTCACATTGAAGATGAACAGGGAGATGTAATATACCACACGTACAATGCAGGGTTTCCGTTAGAAAAAATTGGCGCCGGTCAACGTGTCCGGGAAGATTTCAATTTACCGGACAAACGTGAGATATTCCGGTCATCATATTAAAATATAATATAGCTGTTTGTCGCGTGATTACTGTTGTGTAGCCTATATATGCCGTTTAATGTCTATTTCTCATCCGATACGATTAGATGCGAGCTATATAATAATCGGCTTTCATGATTCGCATGCGCGCTATGCCATATGTCCAGCGCTGAACGCGCGCCACACTGGGAACTGAACAGACTGCATCGATCAATGAACGGACTCCACATTACGTTAACTGAAGTCTGTTAAATTGTTTGGGATTAATGTGAGTTTTCTATTTTCTCTTTCCAGTTTTACCCTTTTTATCAATAAAACAACGTCCTTTCTATAACCAGGTCTCGCTGGTTGGGAAGGCATTTAGTTTAGCTGCCTGTCAAATCATACTTAATCGGACTCGGGAGTATGACAATGAGGAGAACATAACTGTTTATTGAGAAACAATTGATAGGCAGGCTGGGATACGTATATAAAGAAATACCACAATGTCTAGATTTATAACATTTTATTGAAAAGTGCAACATTCTCATATTTGTTGCTCCTCTCGTGAATCCGTTATTCCTCCCCGATTTTTTGCACGGTGAGCAGAAGATTTTTCCTTCCCCATCTAACGCTGTTTCGCGGAGTCATCATCATGCCGGCGTCAAATCATATAATAATAAAAGAAATATATAGCCTGTAGTATATTGCTATGTTTAGCATAGATCTGGGATTGATTGCTATTGCCTCCGTAGCATTACATCTTGACAATGTTATCATCGATCGACTAGTGTGGTCTAGTTGTCGTTGGGATGCTGAATAAACATGCTCGTTGAACGTTGCTCCAGAGACCCGAGTATTATTAATATAAAGTGTATCTTGTAAGTCAGAGAGAACAACAAGACACAACATAGCCTATATATTCGTCTTTTTTAGTGTAGAAGGAATCAGAATGTGACAATTAAACTTTAGCGAATTGTATTCAAATTGTGCTTGGAGGGAATTATTTTCACCGGACATTATGACCGAAGAGGTTTAAATATGTCGGACTTCAACATATTTTACCGGACAAAGACCGGTAATTACCCAGGTACAATGGCTCAGTTGTGGCTCAATACTGCAGTGGGTTTATTCCCTGAGATGTGAATATCAATAAACTACTATAATGACAACAGCGAAACTGTTCAGTTTTATAGTTATTTTGATTAAAAAAAGATTTTCCAATGGCACAGGGGTTTTGGGTCTGGTCTTTGCCCATCCTTGCTATGGGGCATCAGTGTTCATGAGTCAGACTATATGGGGCAGGATCTTGTGTAGTAGTTGCTGGGAGGCAGATACCTGGGCAGTCCTGAGCAGTGCTCTGTCCGTCACTAGTCCTCCCTAGAGTATCCCTGCTCTCTGATGACCGGGGCGAACTGAGAGAAATTGCAACGGACAGATACGGAGCAGACAACTCTCACCCATAAAACACACCCCAAGCGTCAACCTCAGCAGTGTGTGTGCGTAGCGGAACAATGACAGTTAGCTTTTGCACATACTTTATTATTACAGTGGGGTGCAAAAGTTACTATTAATCTCCAAGTGATTGACAGCAAACCTGAACACTAAACGCTACAAAGTTAAACATGACACCTTTCTGCACATTTTAAAGCAAGGTTTCTTTTTATTTTCATTTCCTTTTAGTTTTTAAATGATAAAAAAGGAAAAGGGCCCGATATTCAGTTTTTTTATCTTTTCATAATTTGTCATCTTTTCTCTCTCAGTTATGGATGTGAAAAATTCCTGGAGAAGGGCAGTGGAGGAAGATGAAGCTCAGAAAGCCCGTCTGTCGGGTACATTTGATGATGGTGACAGCATCATACGCCACCTCACCACCGTCAGCGAAGGGCAGGACGCCTCCTTCAGCCAGGACGTGCTGAGCGTATCCCAGGACGGGGGGTCCACCACCAGTCCCCAGCAGAGGGCCTCGCTCATGTCCACCCTGTCCTGGGACTCCTCCAACATGGAGACAATCCACAGCATGAGTGGCAGTGATGAAGTCCATTTCGGCATCGCCTGTGAGACCCTCCCAGACCTGCCGGGCAGCGACAGTCTCCTGAGCTCCAGTGACGGAACCCCGCACACGTTCGAGGAGGAGGAGGAGGACGAGCTGCTCCTTCCTCACATCCCTTCTCTCACAACGGAGCCAGAGCCAATGTTGTTGGCTGCACGCAGGCGTCTGGACAGGATCCAGCAGGCCTGCAGCGACGCCTCCTTCATGGACAACAGGAAGATGGAGCCAGAGGCCACTCTCACACAGTACGACAGGAGACACCACAGTGTGACGGACACCAGAGACAAAGTCTTCTCCCTGGATCTGGGCACACTGGAGTGCCCCTCCCCACCAAGCAACGAGCAATATGACTTACCTAAACTTATCACATTTTCACCTGTAGATGACATCTTTTCACCTGTAGGACCTTCTGACTAGCTGCTTTCCTTTTCAAAAGAACAGTATTTTCTGAACGATATTCCGTTTTTTATCTTTTCATAATTTCCGCCTCACTAATGCCAGTAGTCTTGCTATGGAAAAATATGTTTGTACGTGTCATATGATAGGTAGTAACTTTAGTTTCAATAATTTAATAGTTCAAACTATGAAGCTGTCTGACGTACTTGGACCAGGGGAGGCTGTTGGAGGTAGAACTCTGAGTTGCATGAAATGGTATCAAACATGTGTGTTGCCGCCACTGACCTTGGACTGATTTTCAGAGTTAAATGTGTTAATCTGTATAATAATATTAAATAATTGTTAATAAAGATCTTGTTTTTTCCTCGCATTGTTCTGCTGTCTCAATTAGTTGCACAAGAAATGCCGAATGCTCTGAAGAACCTCACTTTGGTCAGTATGCATGTATAATTTAGATCCATTTAACTGACACTGAGCCAGCCCAGCTAGATGATTATTGTCCCACATGATGAAATCGGGGAGGGGACCGTGGACCGGTCTCCGTCCGTTCTTTCGTGTGTCACGCGATATCTCAGTCACCACTGGGACAATTTTGACGAAACTTGGGTGAATGATGCGTCTTGCCATGGAGATCCGGCATTTACAAAAATCACACTGATTGACCTAAGGCGGGGGGCTATAGTAAAAACTGGAAATGACGCTGTTAATCTACCCTCTCTCTCCCTCTCCCTCTCTCTCTCTCTCCCTCTTATCTCTACCCTCTCTCTCACTCCCTCTCTCTGTCTCTCTCTCCCTCTCCCCCTCCCTCTCTCTCTCTCCCTCTCATCTCTACTCTCTCTCCCTCATCTCTACCTTCTCCCTCTCTCTCCCTCCCCCTCTCCCTCATCTCTACCCTCTCTCAACCATCATGTCATGTGCGCAGTGTACAGATAGGGGGCATAGCTGGGCTTTCTGGAAGAATAGACGGAAAAGCGATGGGTTTGTCATCTCAGGAGCAGACACTCTGGGCGGTTCCATTCCGCCTCAAGCAGAAGCGAAGTCGAAAAAACCCCAAGAAGAGCTCACCAAAGTCGCTGGCAAAACACAAACATGGCGCCTGCTCGCAGCACCGACAGCTAACAGTCAGATAAAAGAGTGTCGCGAACAAGTGTGAAACTAAAGTTTCCAGGGATTAATCGAAGTGCGTTTGACTCTGAGGGCTTGGACTGGGTGATTTGGTATTCTTAGAAGAAAGAGCGGAAACATTTCGAGCGGGTTGCAAAGCTTGCAAGTTGCCTACATGTCAACGTTGTTCCTTCTAGTTGTGTAAACAGCTGGTAAGTGGTGCTTTGCAGCTTTGCAGTATTGTAGCTTTGTTGATGTGTGGAAAGTTTGTTTTCTGTCGGGAATGTTGACGTGTTTTAAGTGTTTGTTTTTCAACAACCAAGCGCGGATAAAACGATGCGTTTACATTGTATCAAGGGAAACTTGATACAATGTATGGGGAAATGGAGCACTTCATATACATTTAGAACACTGTATATACATTGTATCTTGTGTGCTTGGAGAGCCGGTGTCTGCATGAGTTATATGCATATGCGCAATATGCTGAGAGACAGTACCATGACGTTAGAATGATAAGGTTCTATCTCCATTTTTGTCAAAATTGAGTTTTTTTTACATAATCTAATCCATTAGGTGTTTATTAATGCCTGTGTGGTGTTATTTTTTAAAATGTTGACATTTTTGAGTTAGTAATTCATAAAATACAAAGGTTCCATCTCACAAAACATAATGGAATGTAAAAACTTTGACGCTCAATATCTCTGAACGACCCTAAACGGAGATAGAACCTTATCATTCTAACCTCACGATCTGTTATAGAGGCTAACGCAAACGATCTGTTTGGAGAGTGTATTGTTTTGGATCGGCGCCTTGAGTGATCCAAAGTTGACCTAGTCATTTGCCCGCAGGCAGGGTGCAACAGTTGGGTAAATAATCCTTCCCCCGCCCCCTCATAATATAGGCCCTGGATAATGGACGGGGGTGTCAGATCCTGAATGAATGAATGAATGAATGAATGGTCTTTATTGTCATTAATATAGTACAGGTACCATACAACGAAATTTAGGAGGGGGGGCTCCCCTGGTGCTAGGAAAAAAATACTAAAAAACAAGAAGGGAAAAGAGCTGGTTTACATAAATAAAGGCTATATACACTATCCACTATACTATACTATACAAATAAAACACTGTGCTGTACTCTATGCTATGCTATACCTATTCTAACATTTCCTATCTCTGAACCTTATGTACCCGAGGGTTGTCATATTGCACATGGTATTATTGCACATTCATTTAAACTGTCGCAGTTTGCAGGTTTGAAATGTTCACAGTTGTGTTTCAGTGTTGCACTTGATTACAATCTAGTAGCTGCCATCAAATTGTCTAGATTGTCCAGGGCCCAGAACCTAGGTCTTTGCTGTGTTCAGGGCCTGAATGGCCCTGGGGTAGAAGCTGAGCTTCAGTCTATTTGTCCTGGGCTCGTATCAAACGTCGCAGGTGTCTTGGGGTGTGTCTTTATTATCAGACAAATCCAACCATGTTCTTTTGAAATATTCCAATGTTATCATCACAAGACATAATTCATTGTAATTGTATTTATTTTCTATGGAAACAAAAAGGTAAACATTGCAGGGCATATTGAGATGGAAGTTAATGGGGTCTTCTGTTTAGGCTGGCACTACCCCTTAGTGCACTAGGGGCCGGTTTCGCAGACTAAAAAGTATCTTCAGAGATAGAGATTTGACATTGAAATGTGATTTAGTGCAGGGCTAGGCTTAAGCCTTCTCTGTGAAACCGGCCCTTAGTGCACTACCTTTAGTATACCTATCATTTGCAGCCTCAGTGACCTTTGTGAGTGAATTTGCAAGTTGCAACGTCTGCTTTTGTCTGACCCTGTCTTTACCGAGGACATGGGTTGAGTAAGAATTGAACGTGTCTCTGTTGGTGACACTGTATAAGTTAGTGTCTACAGTCACTGCCACTGAGTGCAAGCCAAGGTGCTCACATATCTGTGGCTCAGCACTTGACTGTTTGCCAACAAGCATCGGAGGCAGTGTACAGACAAACTAAATGAGTTGTATCCGCCCTTCCTCCATTGGAATCCCTGTGCTGGACGGCATTTCCTTGCACTGTGGCCACATTCTACATTCAGTTAACATTAGGATAGCAATGTGGGCTGGGCAACATAGTGTGCCTAATGATAAAGATAATATGATTGGTGTGTCCTTCTTTGTCCACACAATTTACCATAGGTTCTTTAGGTGCATTATAGATTTGGAATGCGCTGAGAAACTCAATCTTGGCCCCACGGAACGGCACACCACTCAGACTCTTGTGATTCTCTAGTTTACAGCGTGTCTGGTGTTTGCGTGTGTTTCTGGAGCCGCTCTCTGCAGGAAATGACACCCTCCTTACTTCTCTCACTGGTTGATAAGCCTCTTAGTTGATAGTGGATGTGATGGCTTTTGTCGGTGAGTCTCTTTTGATTGGGGAGTGGAGTGGATTTTGTCCCCTACTCAGTGTTACACCATGACTAAAGTGGGCCATGTCTGTGTGTGTGTGTGTGTGTGTGTGTGTGTGTGTGTGTGTGTGTGTGTGTGTGTGTGTGTGTAGGCACACATGCGCACTTGAGTACATTGAACTTGTACTTTGTCACACAACTAGTCGTCAGGAGGTTCTTGTCAGGTGACGGGGGAAATACGGAAGTAGACTAACTGGTGAACAGCTACGGGCAGGGCTCAACTGTACCAGGGAGCGAGTCAGAGGGCATTGTTGTTATGGCAAAGAGCAACAATTAATTCTGTAGGTTCTATTTATATGCATCACTTTTACACATAGGGGTTAGGTAGGTCTGTAGTGTGAGCATGGACAGAGTATATTTAGATAAAAGGTGTCTGTGGTCTCAGATATTAAAGAAATAGAGATTGTGGCTCTTCAATGTGTGAAGCAGATTGCAACTGATCTATGAATATAGGCCTACCTGCAATTGCAGCTGTATAGGAAACAACACATTTTACTGCTGCGAAATGAAGTGGCACAGTTTACTGTGCAATGACATGGTTGACTCCGGTGAGCTCTGGTTCAAATGCTTCCAGTCTTCGTAAAGACTGATCGGTGTGTGCACAGTAGTTGATAAACAAAGATGCTGTATGAACATTGGAGATACGTTTCATTAATTCCTGCCTTTGATGTCCTCTCAGGTGGCTGACTCATTTCCCCTCTGACCGCTCCAGCAGGATAGTCTATTCTGTGCTCTTTTTTTTTTCCTGGAGTTTCAATGGAAATTGGGGACCTTTTTGTGTATCAGTGAAGGTTGTTAAGAGAGGGCAGTGAGTTTCCCTCTCCCACAGTTCACAGTGGAAAGAATGCTTTTTGTCTGGCAGCCCGTCATGCTTCAGGAGGGGGGAAAGTCTTGTGACGTTTCTGCTGAGCTTTCTTACCCCTTTAGCTACCTTTCCCTGATTCCGACTCACTTACCTGTCAGTACCAGCTCAACGCTTATGCTATCCTCTGCATACAAATGTCGGGAAGGGTTTCAGTGGACTTACTCTCTCTCCTTTCTCTCTTTTTTTCCTTTTCTTTCTCAGTCAGTAGATTTATCAGCTAACACGTCATCATAAACCAGACAGCTGCTTAATAGGACTAGGAATAGTATTTATTCTGTTGCCGTTGTTACAGTCAACAGCCCATGTGGGCAGCTGAAGTGACACGTTGCAGTGCAAATCTTTTTATCAGGCTTTTATGTAAAGCATGTCTGCTACTGGACATACAAAGCTAATTAAACACCAACGCAGCGTTCTATTTCAAAGTACTTTACTTTTACAAACAAATGTGTCAAGTGTATTGGTCATATGCGTAGGATACAGGTATTAAATTGATGTGGTTGATGTAAATGCTCTAAATGCATTGTGTTGTACTCTGTGCAATGACAAACTTTGAATCCCTTTCCCCTTTCCTTTCCCTAAAGAGAGTTAATGGAATTTTTTAGGCAAGTAGTGCAGATTGGCAGCTAGGGTTAGCTGTTCATAAGTTAGGGTTAGGGGTTATGGCATGGAGGTAGAAACTGTCTCTGTACCTGTCTGTCTTAGACCAGATGCACGGCACCATCTACCAGATTGCAGCAGAGAGAATAGACCGTGGCTGGGGTGGCTGAGGTCCTTGGTGATGTTCCCGGACCTTCCTCAGACATAGCTTGGTGTAGATGTCCTGAATGGCTGGGAGCTTGACGAGCCAGTCGTCTTCAACAGCCTTGCTGTTGAGGGCTGTACAGCTGCCATACCAGGCGATGACGCCACCGGCAGGATGCTCTCAGTGGTGCATCTGTAGAAGTTGGTGAGAATGGCAAGGGGCCGTGCGTGGCGCCACCGTGATCACTGTACCAGTGTGATGGGTCCATTTTAAGTCCTCTGATGTGGTGAACTGATGAACTTGAAGCTGCTGACTTCCACTTCAACCCCATCTTCTTCTTCCTGTGTAGTCCACGATCAGCTCATTGATTTTTCTAATGTTGAGGGAGAGATTGTTGTCCTGGCACCATTCATACCTCCTCCCTGTAGGCTCACTGTCTCCTCACTGTTGGGGCTCAGGCCCTTTTCAAACAAATTTGATGATGGTATTGATGGTATTGGAGTCGTGCGTGAACATGGAGGTGAGATAAGATCGGCATTGCTCTGCACATTGCCTTATCCCACCCGGACGACCTTGCCATTGCCACTTCTGATGCCTTGGTAAAAGGAGCGAGGTATACCGGTGATATTCGGTGGTGTTGTATTTTCTTATTTCAGCAACTAGATGGTGTATAATCATCAGTGTTTGTGCCGATGGGTCACACAGCACTTTTACAGAGGGAAAGTCCCGTTTCGCTGGTCTCTGCTTTGCTTTATCTCACACACCTTAAACATATTGACTATTGACCCAGTTGGTTGATTAGAACAGGTTTGTCAATCATTTTAGGAAATAGGGCTGGGCAAACGATCAACATTTCTTTTTCGATAATCGCAAGAATTAACGATCAATTATCGATTAATTGATAAGCTCTTTTTTCATAAAAAAATAAAATAAATCCTTGGGCAAAAAACTTTATTTGTGTTGCTATTGCACACATTCATTCATTCACATTCAAACTAGACACGACAGTCAGATAACAATCCTCTTAAACAAGGCAGTGAGTAGCCTAAATTGTTTAACTTAAAAACACATTTTACGTTATAAATAAAAATATAGAAAATAAGTAACTCACCATAGGAGCAGTAAAAAAACAGTTACTCACAAATAGGAGGATGACTGAAAACGTTAGTGTCCTTAAGAGCGTCCAGCTTAACTTAAATTTAAACTCCAGCGAGAGACTGTAGGCGGCAGGCCTACTGGTTCTTGTTCAGAAAGATGATCATGTTAACATGTTCAGGGGTGAGAGACGAACGCAATCTGGTGACACGTGGACAAACTAATTTCCATTATTATTATTATTATTATTATAATTTATTTTTAAATGTTATTAATGATTATCGAGCAAAATATTTTGTGATCGACCAAGATCCTTATCGATCAATTATCGATCGTCGATCATTGATGCCCACCCCTATTAGGAAACATCTAAAACAAAAACGAAACCCCCCAGAAAGATGCAAAATGACTCAATGGAATTTAGTGATGACAAAGCTTAGTTATTTCCTTATGTGCAACCATTGCCAACTGTGCATGAGACCTCAGGGTGTTTTAGACGAGTATGCAGATTGGGCTCTGTAGTCAGAAACATCCAGAGCAGTCAACTGGTTTCTTGCACTAGAGAACAGGTTGTGCTTTAATGGTTCTCTTAGTCACATGGTTTTGCAGTATTCTTGTTGGGTCCAACATTATTTCCTCAGCATTCAGTGTTGGGTTTGTTTGCCATTTTGAAACAATTGCAGATGCAGTCTGACATGCAGGGTAAAACATGTGTAAGTTTTACAGACATCATTTGGAAGTGCCAATGATCGAAGCCTAGGCAGATTTTAAGATAGTTAATGTTGATGTCTGTAAGTTACATGAACTTGCCATGTTGTGTATAATTATTCCATACAACTTAATTCCAGCATCCGGCTGCCCCCCCCCCTGCTCCCCACTATAGAATTTGGTTCGATTTGTAACTCATGTAGGTCTATGTAGTGGCAGAAAATCAGGTTTTATGCAGGCCTAATACTTACTTCCTAATTACTACCTAATACTAATACTAGTATTAATACCTAATACTTCACTGTCAGTTCATCTCAATTATGAAATACAAGCAATGACTTAAACAGGTAAATCGTGAGCTTAGAATGATAAGGTTCTATCTCTGTTTAGAATTATAAGGTTCTATCTCCGTTTAGGGCAGTTCAGAGATATTGAGCGTCAACGTTTTTACATTCCATTATGTTTTGTGAGATGGAACCTTTGTATTTTATGAATTACTAACTCAAAAATGGAAACATTTTAAAAATAACACCACACAGGCATTGATAAACACCTAATGGATCAGATTATGTAAAAAACTCAATTTTGACAAAAATGGAGATAGAACCTTATAATTCTAACGTCACGCTATGTCAAAACATTGCTGATTGACTCATTAAGTTGTTCATTGGCCTGCTAGTGGTCTCTCTTTATCAGCATTGCTCTGGAATAACCCTAAGTGTTGGTAAAGTGCTGAGTGGAGAGGAACAACTTCTGCATACTGATACAGCAGAATCTCTCAGAATGTCTCGCTGATCTCTCTTTCTTTGTCTGTTTCTTTTTCTCTCCCTCTTCTTCTATTTTCTCTTCTTTCTCTACTCTTAACTGTTGTATTGAGATGCTAACAACTCTTCTCTTGCCAGATGGGGTGGTTTTATTCTCCTCAGAACACATTGTTATGATTAATTAACCCGGTGAGGTAATGACAAACCTCAGTTGGAAAACAACCACGCACACACATGGCCTACTACACCATATATCCAATCAGACTGGAAAGGTTTTAACCTTATTTTACCCCCATTAAAAGCCTGATCCCTCCCCCGTCTCGGAATTTCTGTTCTTGTTGCTTTTAAAATGAGGGTTTTGTCGCCATGTTGTCACCTCTCACCACAGACACCACACGGCGGTGACAGGTGGCAGGGGCACTTTTCCACTAGTTTTACTGTATGGTTGTCGAGTGGCACTTGAGATAGACTTAGAGGTCCTGAGTGTGAGCTGTCACCCGATTGCTGAAAGGGAGACTCCTACTGTAAATTCATGCTTGGAGATCACATCATCTGTATGAAGCTTTCATAATGAGACACTTTTTTATTTTCGGTCTAGCGTGCACATTTGTTTGCAGAGCAATGTTTACCTCTTGAAATAGAAAGACGATTCAACTACATATTACTGTACAAGGGGAATGTTGTTTTGCCAAACTCGGGGAAACCCTCTGGATATTGCTCAATCTTGTGCGTATTTGCTCAAAGTATTGTAAATAGTGAGTCCTTTGTGATGTTAAGTGTTTCAACTGATCTATAAAACAGATGTGTTTTTGTTTCTTTGAATTATCTGTAGCCTAATTGAATTGGCCAAGTTACGACTATTGTAATGTGCATAGGTTTTATAATGAAAAGGACTTGCATTTCTGTAAACATACATCTGTGCTTTGGTTGAGGCTCATGTCTCTGTCTGTCATTGGTTTATAACGTGCTCCTCTATACAGTAACACATTTCTCTTGTCACGTGTATACAGTACCACAAAGAGAACTTACTGTATGTGATTCTTCTTTAGTAGTGTTAGTGATTCATATTCTGCGTGTTTGTCAGTCACTGTCATTGGATTGGTAGTTCTTGTCTCCATATAACAATGTTTCCCGTGTCACCACAACGTGTTTCCTATTTGTGTGTTTTGTTTGGTGGGTCTGTGTCATATTCAGCTGATGTTATTGCCATTCCCTTCAGGCGAGTTAGGCCCTGCTGAATGGAGCGGCATGACAGGGCCTCTAGTGGAATAATTGAGACAGGCCTGGTGAACAGATACGAGGCTGTCTGCTGTCCAGAGGCCCCCCCCCCCCAGAGTCTTTTGTATCCAGAGGATCCAGAGTCTTTTGTATGATGGGGATGAGATCACTGTGGGGGAGACCATTGGGGATGGAGTTATGGGGGTTCCACTGTGTATACATAATAGTCCAACCCGTTTCAAAAAAAGAAGAAGACGACGCACAAAACAACAAACAAACAAATCCAGTTCAATCCAATCCAATCCAAGCCAGAATGGCGAAACTAAAAGAGGCGTGAGAAGAACAACGTGATCTGGAGGTACGGCTACATGAGACTAACTCTGGTGTAGTAATAGAGGGGGAGCCTCTGGCCCGAGGGCCTGTTCGACCGTCGTTGCAAGCTTTTGTCAGGTTTTCAAGTTGAGACCAGTGCCACAGCCAAGAAACGTGACCTCAAGCATTGCACTGGCAAGCAATGGGCCTGGCCTCTCTTTCTCCCTGTGAATAAAGAGACTCAATAGAAAAAGAAAACAATCATTTGATTACTGAGTGAGGTACTGGTCAGCACAACCCCTATAGTTGACCAAAATAACGGTCCAACTGGACACTCCATACTGAGGTATGTGGTCTTTCGTAAATGACTGCAGGTTGTTTCAGAGACATGGGCTTCACACACAGTAGGACCAGAGATGGGGATGGTCACATGTGCTTGGTGAGTGAGGGTGGAGCGTGCTTTTTCTCAAACACGACTTCTAGAAGTCAGTGAGCAACTCTGTAGTAAGGATAAGAAACGTGGCAGCTGTCATGTGTTTGGTTTGCCAACTCAGAAGTTCACCTGCTGTTGTTTTTGGCTCTTGGTTGAATAGGCAGTAGGGATTGGCAACTACTGTCCCCGGGGGATGTGGGTCTGTTAGTTTTCTCTCGCCTGGCATTTACTAGAATTGATCAAGTCATTTCAGTGAGTATACACCCGTGTCAAATTGGTACCGTAGTTACTTCTAGGAAGGAAGGAAGGAAAGAGGGAGGGAGGGAGGGAAGGAAGGACACGTTTGTTACGTTTTTGACCAGGGTCCAGCGTTGGCATTTACCAAGTCTCACAGCATGTCGCTCACACGGTCAGCAGGAGATAGTGCACCCACAGTGCAGTCCAAACAAAGACAGTGTGACACCCGATCGCCTGCCTCCGCCTCAGAGTTACAGAGGAACAGGTTCTGAAAGGGAAGGGAGGGGCTCGCTGTTGTACAACCTGGGTGACTGGAGCTCAAGTTACCGCATCAAGAAAGACTTTAGTACAATGGGGATTTCACAAACCAGTTCTGTTCATCTTTAATGTAGTGTTCATCTCGGTACTTGATAATGCTGCGTTGGAATTTGACCGTTTCTTTGAATGTCTCTAATATGCCCATCCCTGAGGCTTGAGTTGACTCTTTGTCTGGACACATTAATTGCTGATTCATTTATTTCCATATCAGATGAGCATATTTTTTCTTTTCAGAGCATATTTTCCATGTAACAGGTCACTACAAGTCTGGGGCAAGACGATTGAATATAAAGCGCCATGCTCACTTTTGTTTACAATGTCCGCGAAGGCTTTTAGTTTAATCCCTTCCCCTTTTTCCAAGTACAGGCGTTCACAATTTATGGCCACTATCTTTTTCTTTTTATTATTCGCCTGCCAAACCTAAAGTGGACTTTAAAACGGCCCTTCCCCGCTTCTGTTTACTATATTATGTCGACATGGAACTCAGACCTAGGTGGATGTTTGTGTGGCAGAGGGGCGGGGGGGGCAGATAGTGGCCCACAGTGCACGTAGGGATACAGTAGGCCTACTCAACACGACGCCCTTAGAAGACCCAGGGTAGATTGATTTCCTCTGACGGCTCACCCCTGCTCAGATAGAATAACAACACCAGCAGCAGCATGGGGGCTTGCCTGGGCATTGTTGGGGCTCGGTTTCCATGGCAGCACCAATGTTTGTCTACCCTGCACTGTCCACAAAGAAAGGTTTGCCTGTCATTCTCTTCTATTGTGGTGCTAAATATGGTCAGGGTTAGGTTTAGGTTTAGCCCCCCCCCCCCCATCCCCATTACATAGCACTACAATATTATACACATACATATATCTCTACTCACCCTCAGTTTCCTGTCATTGTTGATGATGAGGGAGACAGGTTTCAAGTCTGGAGAGCTAACTGTGGCATAGGTATTTGGCACATTTACTGGATTCTCTCTCTCTCCCTCTCTCTCTCTCTCTCTCTCTCTCTCTCTCTCTCTCTCTCTCTCTCTCTCTCTCTCTCTCTCTCTCTCTTTCTCTGTTGAAGGAATGTGAACTGGTTCATGTTGCCAGTAGGACAGTCATTAGTGAGGCTCTCAGCGTGGTGGATTAGGTGTTTGGCAGCCGCCTCCTCCTTCTCATCCAGTTGTTGCTTTCCTCATAACGCAGGCTTGATATGTGATATTGCATAAGGGGTCTTTCTCATGGCTCCATTCAACAAACTAACAGATTGTTTGCGTACATATATATGTCAGTTCTGAATTTAGGGTTGATTGGCGTTGTCAGGGCAAAAGAGAGATTTCATGTGACAGGCTTGGCAGAATTGTGGATTGGCAGGGATCGTGTTTGTTTGCCGATTTATTTTTTTCTTGTTTACGTTTGTCGCGTTTGTGTGTGTGTGTGTGTGTGTGTGTGTGTGTGTGTGTGTGCGCGTGAACTACATGAGCTTAGCACTGCAGCCTAGCCTAGAAGAGACACAGGGTGTTAAGACTAGCATTGATCCCATGTCAGCTTAATTCTGAGTAGTAGTCTGGTTCCCTTCCCTCTGTTCACGTAATAGGCTGGAATGTACTCCGCACAAATAGGCCTACATCTAGAGACATATAAAAGTGGACCGTTTTTGAGACGTTTTTTAAATAAATGCAACCAAGCAGGGCACAATGCAAGATGCATTAAAAGCCTGTGTAGTCTTTGGTTTAATGAGATGCAAGCTGTGTAAATGACTCCACTCCCAGTTGTGTAACGAGTGGAAAATATGTTATTGATTGATGCAGCAAGTTGATTCAGTAACTGATTTCTTCTTAGTTCGCGGGGAGGATGTAAAAGGCCATCAACTCTGCTGAGCGTAGCCGTCTAATCTTGCCTGTGTGCGTGCACGAATATGCATGCTTGTTGAGAAGAGAGGATGGCATTGTCATGTCTGGGTGTGTGGACACAGTTCCTAAGTCACTACCTTTGTTTGTTTAGTGGCTACGCAAGCATGTTGGCACATAATTATTATTATTATATTACAGAAACATGTGCTTTGACACTGGGGGAAACAGTTGGAACATCAAACCGTGGTTCTGAAGCTCTTAAGGCCCCAAAGTAGCAGCAGTACAGTTGTTTCTGTAAAAGGTTCTGTTCTGGAGTTTTGGATGTGGAATGTCTGACACTATTGAGTGTGAGCCAGACACTTCTCTGCCCACGCAGAAGACTTAAGAGATGTTTTCATCCAGAGACAAGTCAAACCACCACAGACAAACAGTTTGTCTGTTTTTTTAATATAACGTTCAACAGGAACATATTTAACGATGTGGTTTATTAGAAAGCTAACAATGTCTCAAATCAACGCTGAGCGCCTGACTCCCGGCTCTGACCAGTGTGATGTAACCATGGATACACTGCTGTAAATCTCGCCAGAGTAAAAGGAGGACCCGCTCAGTTTTGTCTCTGCAGTCTGCCACAATGCACTGCATACTAAAGGCCCTATCCCATCGGAAATAGGGATGTGCATGAGCGATGCACACATTTTGTACTATAGCTGTCCAGCATCAGACTCTCCGAAGACAGGGACCAAATGAAAAGTTTCAAAAAATCTAAACCTGAGGAACACTGCCCGCCAGCGTTAGATCCCATCGCTATTTCACCTTTCTGCAACTTTACGTTTTGACGCCTCTTAATAGCCATGTCTGCTTCCAATCTCTTCAGCTTCAACTGATATTTGGGTCAATGACGTGACGCCTACTTTTTCTGTCCAACTGAATTTTTTACCTTAAAAAAAACATAAAAAAACATAAAAAGATAACATGTATGTCTAATACCTTCCCCATATAGATAACCACTCTAACTTCTCCAAACATTTTAGTTATTGGTCATTTTTCTGCTATCTGAAGTGTCAAAACATCATGTGGGGCGACCGTCCAGCCTTGACTTCTATTTAGACAACCGGTTTAAAATCACTTTAAATCGATTTAAATATATCCCTTGCTCTATTTGGCATAATTTCAAACATGTTTTACATTAATTGACAAAATTATTAAGCATTTGCACTTATATTTCCATCATAAAATACAAACGAATGTTGTCCGAATATGTTAATTCAATGAAATATCATCTCGGGCGACCATCAAGAAAACACAATTGTGGGACTTTTATTTTGAAACCACCTCAAGGACAGATGTTGCATCCGCCAGTCACATGTGAGGGACCCAGAGAAACAACTGGCAGGTTAGTAAGTCTCTCTCATATTTGCAAATAAATCTCTTTTTTAACTGCTGTCATGTACTTGCCACTTTTGGATATCATGTGGGACGACCCCCACAAAACTGTGAATAATAAGTTTTATCTGCAAATCTATATTTTGATGATAAATTTGATAGTGACATGTGGTAAGAAGTAGCTAGTTTGGTTTCTGTAGCTAACTGTTAGCCTGTAATATTTGACTGAACTTGAAAACATCATCTGGGGTGACCTAGTTACATGTGGGGCGACCACTGCTGAGTGTCTTACATGATAGATATACGTCCTGTATTTGTAGTTTCTGTATATTTATATTTTATTAATGATTTATATACATACAGTTCTTTGTTTTAGCATAACTCTTTGTATACTTTAACACATATTTGTCTAAATTTCAGTCATTTTCCATTCCTATTTAGGAATTAACGTTTCTTTTTGATTATTGTGCAATCTTATGAAAGAAATGTAAAAATGGTATAGCATGACATTCCATTTAGGTAATTGTAGATGTATTAGTTATGTTTAACTAGTTAACCTATTTTCTAGATGGCACCACAAAAAAGCAAACAGAAGACTGCTCGATACAGGCAGCGGGTCAACGCAGACCCTGCAGAAGAGCCCACTATCTTGCCAGGAAAAAAGAAAGGTAAAAAACTATAGGTAACATGCAGTAGGCTATATCTTTCTCTGGTGTATTTGAAACTGTCATGTTAGTAGGATTAGGAATGACCTTTTCTGTAATATCTTGAACTTAAGTTTGTATGTAATTTTGGCCACCAGAATGCTTCTCGCGTCTCGAAGCTGACTTGCCAAGACTGGGTAAAGTTCAGAAATGCCTGGGGGCTCATTTATAAAAATGTACTTGAACGTCATCTTTAACTTGCACGTAAGCAAATTTTTCTAAATGGACGTAAGCATTATTTATAAAACGGGCTGTGCTTGTTTAAAATTGCGTACGTCTGTCGTACGTACTTCCGTCTATAAATAACAAATATACTTGAAATTGAACGCAGGTGAATGAGCTTTGTATTTACGCCCTGTGATAGCGGCTCAATTATAGAGGCTGAATTAAGCCAAGTGCTATAAATAGGCTTGATTGAGGTGTTGAGCAGCACCTTTGACGAGTTCACACGATGGTAGACAAACAAAAGAAGATAAACTTTACTGAGGAGGAGATCGACTGTCTTATCAGAAATAGACGCGCGGTCGCAAACGCACGCCCCCGAATTCCCCCGATCACATCAGGCAGGATGCGGCTGAAGGAGGGCTGGGATATACCCGACTGCCTTTATCACGCCTCAATTTAGAATGATTACACCATACAATAGCCTAATGGCATATAAAGGAAGACTGAAATACAATCATAAACATCAGTTCCCTTTAAATCTTGAATTAAACTAATTTTCTCGGCTGATAACAACATTGTTAATTTTATTACGAGCCACTTTCACTTCGCATGAATTACAGTTAAGTAGGCATTAACGTGTTCGAGTGCGGCTCACATGCCTGTAATAACTTTGCATAACTAGTAGGTAATGTGCGTACGTCAAGTCAAGACCTGACGTAGAGCTACGATCGTTTCCACTGTCAAATTGACTCACGTTGAAATGTTATGATTCACTATTTTGACATGGTTTTCTACGTACGCCAAGGGTAAGATCACATTTTATCCATATTCTATAAATGAGGCCCCTGGTGTTAAAGAAATGCCTGCAGTTTGCCATGAGTCTGGTCACACTGATTAGATGGTCATTGGTCACAATGCAATGAGTAAGGAAAATGAAATGGCAATAAAATGGGGAAATAAAGGAACGAAAAGAAAATGGAAGTGACAAATGAGAATGAAATGACAATAGCAAAGACAATGAAATTACAGTAACAATGAAATGGAAATAGCCTAGTTTGTTACATGCTGATGTTCCTAAACATCGTTTTAATGTAACAAATGATCCACTGCTCCAACCAGCCTGTGTTGTAAGTCATATACAGGGAACTGATACAACTGTGTTGTAGGTGTTTAGTGTTGATTTCATCCATGCAACTAGGTTGGTGTTTATTGTTTATTGACTCTATAGAACTGTGTTGGTGTTTAGTTTTTATTCCATATATACAACTGTTTACTTTTTATTGACTGAAATTGTTGATCCCTGTGCAATGTGACTACCAGGGTCCACAAAAGTGATGCTACTTAACCCTCCTTCTCTCACTCATAGATTGACAAAACCAAAGATGAGATGACAAGGACGTGAACATTTACATTTGTGAAATATTTGTTCTTGAAGAAGTTCCTGAAGCATATAATGTGCATTGCACTTTAACATTTTAAATGTTTAATGTTTTTAACATTTGTGATATTTGAATGTTCCTGACGAAACTTGTTTTACGTTTTACATTTTTTTAGTTCTGTGATATTTGAATGAATTTAAGAATATTTTTGACTTGACCACTTGAAAAGATTGTAATAAAAACTTTGTTCCATTTTCTTTAGTCTGAACTGTATTGTGTACATTTTAAATAGACTTTTAACTACCTGCGGTTTTCTCATCATTTGGGGCGACCATCTGTCATGTGGGGTAACCAACTATTGGCAATTACTGTACTAAATTCAAAATAGAATATCCATCAGTTTTGGCTCAAATATTAATCAATTGTATACTATGCTTAAGTGGATATTATCTGTACACATTTTAAATCAGTTTTATGGGTTTTAGAACAAAAATGGGTATTGTAACTGCATTATGAGGGAGACACTGCCATTATAGAATAAACTTATGAAGTCATGGTTTACAAAAAATTAAAGGGCACACAAGCCTGTCTTTCTTAAACAGTTTATTTAATTACTGATACTTGTTAAAATATTAGTAATGTTAAGGAAATATATGAATTTTTAGATAAATTACGGTCGCCCCAAATGACTTTTTTTAAGGGCGTGTCCTATTAATTCAACTTTAAAAACACTAAAATCTTTTAATTTGGGGTTTTTGCATAAATACATGTGTACACTACATTCCAAATGTTTGAATAATGGACAAATATATTGTTATTGTTAGTATTTTAAAATTGGCCCATTCAAAAGTCTTATCCGTCAATGACCCATTTTCACTCTCTTTCTCCTTTCGCACTTTCAGCATGCGATCTACCATAGAGCCAGGAGATGTAAATACTGCCATTTTTACAAAGAGACCAACAAAACACACGTATTCCTACACTGGCAACGTAGCCCTCACAAGGCTAGACTAGGCTAAAAACAAGTAGCCCAACTGTAAACACAAGTTGAATGACGTCAGACTCTCGTCCCGTTCTACACTAAAATAGTAATAATAATTACTGAACTATAGGTGCACAATATATGTGTGCAGTAGGACTACGACAAATAATATTCCATTCTCTATGTGTTGCGAAAATGCAGAATCTGGTTTCATCTAGTTATTAGAATTTTGTTGACTAGGCTACATGAAGCATAAACAAACTCAGCAGCATATTGATTTGCACAACACATTCTCAGATTTTAGTTTTGCTTTACTGATGTTCTGGATGTTGTCTTTGATTGAATAGCCCTTATTGTTGTATGATGAAATGGGGTTTTCCCTGTGGTACAGTAGAAGCACTTTACTCTTGACATTTCGGTTCAGCTATAGTGTTGTCTTGCGTTAATGACAGAACACAAGCACAGAGAGTAATTTTCCCTCTCTTAAAACGACATTTGGTTGTTAAGACTCAGAGAGCCAATCCTTTGACAAATGCCCCTGGTATGGAGTGAATGTTGTGGTTTTGCCCTCCCTAAAGAAAATGAACCTCCACTGTGAAGGAGAGTTTTGTAAAAAATATGTCTCGTCTTAGCTCCTTCCAGATGCAGCCTTGTCCCACTCACTTTCTCCATTGAGCTGGCCAAAGACGACTACGTCCAGCCAGAGGATGCCAATGTGTTCAATGCCAATGTCCACTGCCCCCCCACCACCACCACCAATACCACCACTGACCATTGACTGCTCCAGGGGACCTCAGGAAAGCATTTCCATCCTGCTCCCCTGCAACAGCCTAGCTACTTCAAAGAAGAAATGGAGGGGGGGGGGGGGGGGGGGGGTTCCGGGCGGGCCATCCATCCCTCCTCCTTATTGCCTTCCTTGTTTGTAGAAAACCACAGTTGCTCTTCCTCTGCTTGTACATTACATGGAAGTGTATTGTTCTGCCCCAGACATCTTACATAAGGCTTGGAAGATAATGTACAAATCAATCTTAAGTATTGCTCTTTATCCTCTTTGCCTTTTTTGGTTCTGTCGCTAAAAGACTTGAATCAGCAGCATACGCCAGCTGAATGTCAGGCAGATCCCACTCAGCACCACGCAGATCCCACTCAGCAGCACGCAGATCCCACTGACTCAGCACCACACAGATCCCACTCAGCACCACACAGATCCCACTCAGCACCAGGCAGATCCCACTCAGCACCATGCAGATCCCACTCAGCACCATGCAGTAGTGTGGAAAGTGAAAGGCTGTTTCGCTCATTGTTGTTGTTCAGTTGTTCTGCTGCAGTTGTATGTTGTGTGGTACTGAAATCCACTGAATGTGTTACAGGTCGAAATGTGTGGCAGTGACATATGTTTGTTTAAGAAAGCAAAGTTGAAAGTAAAAAATGTCAACAACAGCGTCATGTTGTATATTTCATTTGTTACAGTCATAAAGTGGGGAACAGCTGATGAAAGTAGAACATGTTTTCAAAGTCATAGTTAGAACTGTAATGGTATTATTAAGTAGGCCTACTCTGTATCGGTACTCGGTATCGGCAAGTACCCAAATGTAAGTACTTGTACTTGTACTTGGTCTGAAAAAAAGTGGTATTGGTCCATCCCTAGTCATTACTACTGCCACTACTACACACACACACACACACACACACACACACACACACACACACACACACACACACACACACACACACACATATAAGCACACACTTGCACTTACACATGCTCTTAATTCATGACAAGAAAAGGCTGTTTGAGTTTAATACATACTCCACCACCTGTGATCAATTATCACAAAGGCCAGCATATCAATGCAGTGTATCCATATTCTAATAGCTAGCACAGGACATTTTATGTCACCGTATTAATATGGCATGAACCAGCTCAGTGGCCTTGTTAGAGTGTCCGCCGTGAGATTGGGAGGTTGTGATCCCCGGCCGAGTCATACCAAAGACTATAAAAATGGTACCCGATGCCTCCCTGCTTGGCACTCAGCATTAGGGGTTGGATTGGGGGTAAGATGGTCAGTCATTGGCTAGTTGTTGGACTCCACACACTTCTAGCTGTCTGTTTCTCCCTCTGCTTCATTTGATTTGTCTCATACATTGTGTCTACGTGTCCTTCACCCACTCCAATGTCTCTTTCATCAACCATGTGTTTTCTTCTTGCTTCTTCTTTCTTGTTTTCTTTACCTGAGTTATTATTTTTGCGACTTTCTAACTGCTTTCAGATAGACAAGGACGTTCTTATTTGGATCTGTAAACAGGTTTCCCCTCAATATCCTGGGTTGTGCTTGTGCTTCCTACCTTCTTCAACAAAAATACATGTGCTGGATCACTTCTGATTGAGTAGGAGTGACAACAAGGTCAGTCACAGTGTGGTGCTTGCGGAAAAGGACACAGAGATAATTGAGCACTGTTATGAAGTCTCCTCAATGGAGTCCAGAACTATGAGCTCCAAGTAAGTTCAAAGAGTACCACGGTTTTCTCCTGCTGACACACAACTGGAACATTTCCCTTCCTGCATGGGTCTCGGCGGCTCTTTGAAGGGAATGGGGATGTTTGCTTTTTTAGTTTTTCTTTCTTCTTAGACAGCCGTTTGCTCCTCGTATCATGTTTTGCATATCTTCCCCAAGCCCCAGTATTTTTCTTGGAAATCTGAACAAGCTCTCATGGCACAATACAGCTAATAAATTATAAAAGGGCCATAATCTTCAGAGAGGACTCCTACGCTTGTGACCCCGACTTTATTTTCATGCTTTCGTCTTGTTAACAGGATTTCCAAAAATGGCTATTGATTTATATATGCACAGGGCTGTTGTGATAATGAAAACCCATTAAACCCATAAATAATCTAAACCCATTAGAAACTATTAGCCTAATCATTAGTGCTAATTACAACCTCTACGTTCTCAAACGTATTACTCAAAGGTCCGCATCTGATTTTGTATTCAAGGTCAGAGGTCCGGAACGATTGGTGATAACAAAATAGGTGCCTAACGCTAAGTCATCTTCTTTGCTGTAGCATAGCGGTCGTCCCTGGTCTTGACACTTGGGATGGTAAAGGTTTTTAAATCCCCAAGAAAGAGAGGAGGCGGGCCCCAGTTCTCCAGTTCTTCCAGAGGACTGCTTTTCTTTCTTTTTTTAAAGACTTGTGTGTCCTCTTGATTTATGCTGGCAGTGGTCGTTTTCATGCATTCCTCCTGGCTCGCCTGCTCTCCTCTAGTCACCAAAAACTCTAACTCTCCATGTCTAGTCTCAAGGCCTGTAAGGTGATATACAGTGAAAGGAGTGTTTGGGAACAAACCCAGTCCCTTCACACCCACTTGTCATTTCTTAGTTTGTCAGTGCCTGTATAGGGCTAAACTGTTGAGGCACTGGATGACAGAGGCTATCATTAAGGATTCCATCTGCGTGTTGGAAGGCACAGCACATGTTGAAACAGTGATATAAGGACTATCTCTATGGCAGCACCTTCACCGCAGCAATAATGTCCACACTGGTGTCTATTGCCAGTTCTCAGAGCCCCAATGTGTTATATGGCGGATGGCCCCGAAGCCCAATTGGAAGGCTAGGAGGAGCCGTCGCTATTTAGCTTCCACTGATATGATTCCTTCATCTGCAAGCACTGAAGGTGCAGGGGTCAGAGATTATTTTCTGGACAGGAACTGTTCCCCATTTCTCACCTTTTTAACCTTATTTCCCCCCCTTCCCTTCTCCTTTCCCAGGCACGCCCAGCCATGATCGAGGACAACGGTCACCGTGTGACCGACTACTTTGTGGTAGCCGGGCTGACAGACAAGTCCACCCCTCTGGAACAGGACCTGTCGGAGACCAAGTCCAGCGGGCCTAAAGCTCCCATCACCGACCTGGCCGTCATCAACAAGTCAGCAGGCGAGACGGTGCCGGAGGGCTTCACCTGCATCGAGACCACCTACAGTAGTCAGCAGGCCAACCTCAACCATGGCAGCCTCAAGAGTCCCGAGCTCTTCCTCTGCTACAAGAGGTGCCGTGGGAAGCCCCCGCTCATCGACATTGGGTAAGTGTCTGTCTATGTCTGCGTGCGTGTGTGTGTGTACATGTGCGCGTGTGTGTGTGTGTGTGTGTGTGTGTGTGTGTGTGTGATAGTAGCCTTCAGTAGAGCTGCAAACCAATTTGATCCTAAATCCCCTTCTTTAATCATGACACTAAGGATAGATAGACGTATACTAGTTATGCTATTATAGCCCCTCTGTCTGATACTGCCTAGATAATACAGTGCTATTCAGTGTTTGCACAGTTTTATTCGCTCTTTTGAAATGAATATATTCCCATTTGTGAAATGAATAATTTCATTTCTGTGGCATTCATGTATCTGCAAGAGTAGCCGGTATTATTTCATTTCAGGACACTGTTAGTTCAAACTTTTTCGTTTCCAGTTACTTGACAGTCAAAGCCTTACTCCCACCTCCACCATTTCATCTTTTAAAGAAATTAGTATAACTTTAAAGGTTTAATGAAGCCTTCATACACCCTTTATAAGTTCTCCATAGATCTCATTGCCATGCTATTTGCAGGGTAGCCATGAGGTGATGCCACATTTGTATCAGCAAATCACTTTTATATCAGCCTTGATTATATAAATATATATCAGCCTTGGCTATATAAATATATTGATTTCAGCCTTAGTAAACCATCTATGATGGCTATAAGAGAACTTTTAAGTTTAAAATATTTGTAAAAATGACATATCTTTGTGTATATTACCACTGATATGAGGATAATATCTAGTGGAACTCACATGGCCCTGCAACCCTCAGTGAGTTAAGTGTAAACAGCAGATCAAATGTCAAGTGTTTCCTCTGAGAATGTACACCATCATACTCTGGCTGTGTGTGTGTGTGTGTGTGGAGGGGGCACTTAGACATCTTCTAGGAGTGGAGAAAATATAATCAGACTTGCACTTAAGAGATTCCAATGTGACATTATTACCTAAACTTAGGAGACATTGATTCTATTTGTTGGCAAGCTGCCTTTAGTTTTGTGAGATGGACAGATGGCCACACACTGGCACAAAACCTAAGCCCTTCATCAATGGCCCAAGGCTTCATCTCGAAGCTAATGTAGCTAGCTATCACAATATTATTGAAAAGTGATACAAACCCATTTTTATCCTAACACAACGTTACTCCATATAATAAGTAAGGTAATATCCACAGGGTGAAAAACAACAAACCGTCTTTTGAGAAGAACTGAAGCTTAGTGTTAGTAATAGTAGTGATTTAGTGTATGGGTCTTGGTCAATACACATGTCATGGACTGCTGGCCCCATCAGGTGTTGCACCATGGGATTGTTACAGTGGCTGCCTCTGATGTTGGAGGGGTTCCAGTTCAAGTTGGACAAGGGGGGGTGGTCAATGAATATTTTTGGCTCTGTGCTTGGGGCCTCTATCCATCTCTGCCCTTGGCTGATGACTGTTCCACATGCCATTCATCCCTGTCAGAGAGCCTCATCATAAGAATGGCTGAGAAAAAAAATCGACCGGCGTCTATAAAATATTCATCCTTCCTTCTGCTATCCTCGGCTCTGGAAATCCAATGTCCTTGCTTGGGCCTCAGTGTTTCATGACTGACTGTTCCCATTGGGACTTGTTTTTGTGTGTCGATTAGGCTTTGCTGGCACTTGTCCTCATGGCCTGTTGTCAGTGTCTCTTGCTGCCCTTGGTAATGAATGGTGTGCTGGCTGCCAGAGAGCATGAGGCCCTCAATCCTGTGTGTCTTCCTCATGTCATATAAAGTGCCCCCCTGCTCCCATGACCTTCCCAAGATTCCACTGGCTTTGAGGTTTGGTACAAAGGGCGCAAGTCTCTTGGCTGTGCCTGCCTGCCTATGCTGTGGGAAGATACAGGGTGCATTGCAGCCATTTTTAAACAGAACAGCACAGCATTTTTTGTTTTGATGTGTTTAGGCCTGTAGAGAGGTAGTGTAAGTATCATAGCTGTATGCTGAAATCTTATAAACACCCATATCGCACTAAAGATCGCACTATCGCTTAAAGATAAGCACACAATACATAGCCCAACCCTAGCTCAGGCAGCGGATGTTAACCTCTCCTTGTTGTGTAAAGCTTGAACACATTGGTAGCTACTGTACCTACTTAATGTGCCGTTTCCATTTGCTCTCTCCTGTCTGGGAGGTTGAGATGAGTCATCTACGTGTGACTAACCTCCCAGCGAAGAGAGGCCGACCAGGAAGTGCTCTGCTTAGAGGACGGAGTGACTCATTAAAGGCTCGCTGAAAAAAACCAACTTTGTCCCTAAGATACAGGCAGTGCTGACCACAAACGTAATTTCCCTTGAAATACTGTAAGCTAGCAAAGTTCTGTTTCACAAATAGGAAGCCATGATTGCCAGTCATCATGTATATTTTCTCTGAGAAGAGTCAAGTTGACATATTGGTCTCTGATTTGCCGTTCATGTTGAGCTTTTAACTGCATGAACAAAGGAAGAGCTTTGTATGAGCCTTTAAAGTAATGCAGATCACATTACACACTTGGTTGCAGTGCAACTTACTGTTTATTGAGTGTGGTTTAGGCTTAGACCAGAGGGCCGTTTAGAGACAAATCTGTACAGCCTAGACCTTGTTTTGACAGTGAGGGAAGAGATGAGAGAGATTCTGCAACCACACCTGTGTGAGAGGAAGTCTGAAATGTCTGTGACGTCGAGCTACAGAGGTCTGGTTTGTTCACTTTAGGAGGTTATGGAGGGGGCTGAAAGAGAAACTAGACACTCTTTTGTGAGACGAAAACCACTGATATTCCCTCCACCGATGGAAAAAATATCCACTCTCTTCCCTTTTCATTTTTGCTTTCACTGCATGTTTGTGTTTTGTTTTGACATGACATTCTGAGGTGCAGACAGATGTGGGTGGGATTCACCCACACTGAATGTGTTCCTCCTGTCTTTTTATGTTTGAAGTCCAAAAACTAGGCCTACGTATCATGCAAACAGATTCTAAAACCTTACAAAAAACGTTTGATCTTTTAACCCTGACAAAAAGCCTATTGAAATCCCATGGGAGTGTGTTGTGCAGTATGTCAGACAGACTCAGTGCTGAGAGAGAGAGAGGCCTGGTCCAAGTACTGGCTGTATGTGTAGGTCCTAAGTCATTCCCCTGCCAGCACTTTGTACCACTCTGCTATCTGCCATCTCAGCTTCCTGGCACTTTGTTGACTCTGTGGCCTTTTGAATGCAGGTCAAAGGTCAAAGGGTAGCAGCATGGGCAAAGGCATGAGTCTCTGTCTGACTGGGTTCCCCCTTGCGTTGTTTCTCTATGCAGGATGTTTAACAGTGCAAAAACATATTCCCCAACTTCAGTTTCACTTCACTCCAAGTCCGTTTCAAAGTGCAACGCTCTCAGAGAGTTGACTATTGCTGCCTGCAGGACAGCTACAGTATGGCCTCATGCTTGGTCTCAGGGGCAGAAATGAAGATGTTTTTAGAACATAGAGGTTATGCATACTTGCAGTCAGCCCTCTGACTACACAGTACAGTATGTACATGGCCAGACCTTGTGAAACTTGTCTCAAGGTTAACTCAGCTAGAGCCCTGCCACTCTAGTTTGATACAATGTCATGGGGATTTTATTGTCCATTGTTCAGCCCTCATACAAAGTAAACTGCTAGGAGGTGGACAAGGTTGTGTGTGTGTGTGTGTGTGTGTGTGTGTGCGTGTGTGCGTGTGTGCGTGTGTGTGTGTGTGTGTGTGTGTGTGTGTGTGTGTGTGTGTGTGTGTGCGTGTGTGTGCGTGCATGTTTCTAACGGCTGACATTGTTGTTTGCGTCAGGGTGCTCTACGAGGGAAAGGAGCGGCTCATCCAGGGCTGTGAGATCATCCAGGCCACCCCGTACGGCCGCTGCGCCAATGTCAACAACAGCTCTGCCACCTCACAGCGCATCTTCATCACCTTCCGCCGCGCCCCGCCCGTCCAGCCCCAGAACTCCCTGGCCGTCACAGACATCTGCGTCATCGTCACCAGCAAGGGAGAGACGCCCCCACACACCTTCTGTAAGGTGGACAAGAACCTCAACTGTGGCATGGTGAGTTAGGCCAAGGGTGCAGATAGTGTCTACATAATGGCACCGTAGTTGGACAAATATACAGTTCAAAAATATTAGGAAGCCTATTGTTTGCTTGCTTCAATTTATCTTTTGGTTTTTATTAACGGTCACACAAGGTTTTGACCGGCATGGTCTTTGTGAGGTGATGGTCATTATCTGGGGCGGCTGTGGCACAGGAGGTAGAGCCACCGTCTAATGATCGCAAGGTTGGCAGATCAGTGGTTCGAGCCCCGGCTGGCCACATGTCGAAGTGTCCTTGGGCAAGACACTGAACCCCAAATTGCTCCCAGTGAGAGGGCCGGCGCCTTGCATGGTAGCTTGCCGCCATTGGTGTGTGAATGTGTATGTGAATGGGTGAATGAGAGGCCGTTGTAAAGCGCTTTGGATAAAGGCGCTATATAAGTGCAGTCCATTTACCATTTACCATTATCCTACAATTATGATGCTCTATTTCCCAGCTTGCAGTAGTGTCGAATTCATAAGAGTTGGATGCGGACACTTTGCTTTTCAGTTGAAATACGATATGACATTCATTTGGGCCCAATGCCATCCTTTGTGTTTCTCCTCCAGTGGGGCTCCAGTGTTTTCCTGTGCTACAAGAAGTCAGTGTCTGCGTCCAACTCCATCAATTACAAAGCCGGTGAGTCTTTACGCATGTCTCCCCTCCCCTATCTTAACATCGACTTTTAAATCACAAAGCATCCATATAGAGTTTAGAGAAGTGCACCGCCTCATGCAGGAATGTCTCAAGGCTATTCAGAACTCCTAACACAATTACCAGTGTTCTTTATTGGCAATCCTCTTCATGCCTGGCCCGATGTTGCTCCTCTCTGAGGTCAGTGCAGGGTGTTAGCTCACACACATGCACGCACCCATGCACACGCACACACGCACACGCACACACACACACAAGGCTTTATCTCCACTAGGCCTTCTTCCTGGGGGGTGAAGTTGTTTTCTCATCATAGACAGCAGCACTTCCTACCATGTCTGATGTTGCGGTCACTGTATTTCTCTATGTATGTGCATGCGCTTGCGTGTGTGCTGGGCGGGTGTGTGAGAGTTTCTCTGACACACCTCACAACACATTGATCAACAAAGTGTAGCTTTTCTTTGAAAAGTATCTCCATCTCAGCTCTCTGACAGATTCATGTGAAAGTCTGATGAATGAAAAGGTTGATCTGATTCCAGAATCTACCCTCCTCTTCACCCTCTTCATGTCCTCTCCTCCCCTCCCTCGTCTTGCCTCCTCTGCCCTTCCAGGCCTCATCTTCCGTTACCCGGAGGAAGACTACAAGTCCTTCCCTCTCTCTGAGTCTGTGCCCTTGTTCTGCCTGCCCATGGGAGCCAAGATAGAGTGCTGGGCCCCCAACACACGCTACCCTCTGCCTGTGTTCTCCACCTTCGTCTTGACCATCTCCTCTGGAGAGAAGGTGTGTTAAGGATCACTTACTGCCCTCTCTTCAGATCTCTTATCTGCACATTACCAGTGTGTGTGTGTGTGTGTGTGTGTGTGTGACATAACCTTGGTCGAAAAAAATATGCAAGACTGAGTCTGTGTGTCTGTGTGTCTGTGTGACTGTCTGTCTGTCTGTGTGTCTGTCTGTGTCTGTCTGTCTGTCTGTGTGCGCGTGTGTGTGTGTGTGTGTGTCTCCAGGTGTACGGCGCAGCCATCCAGTTCTACGAGCCCTACCCGGTGGACCTGCTGAACGAGAAGCAGAAGCTGCAGCTGGGCCTCCTCACCATGGTGGAGAAGAAGATGATCCCCAACCGGACGGTCAACACCAACAAGTGCATCTGCCTGCTCTCCCGCTGGCCCTTCTTCGAGTCCTTCCGCAAGTTCCTCATGTTCCTCTACAAGCTGTCCGTCTCAGGCCCGCACCCGCTGCCCATCGAAAAGTAGGTCGGCGTATAGCCGAGGGACTAGGGCGGGGGGGGTTTGTTTGGAGGAGGATGTGTAATAAGTGGAGTGTTGGCAGATGTGTTGATGTGACTTGTCTTGTCTGTTTGTTTGTTTTTTTCCCGCCAACAGGCACATCTCGCACTTCATGCACAACGTGTCCTTTCCCTCCCCTCAAAGGCCCCGGATCTTGGTCCAGGTAAGACGTCTGTCTTTTTGTATTGGATTTGGTGTCCTATAATAGTGGGTGTATGCATATTACGTCTGTATCAACACCTTTTGCTGTAAATGTGTTTGCGATTGGTGTGTGAGTCATCCTGCCGGTGTCACAGGGGGGGTAACATGTGACCGTTTTTTTTTTTCCCCTCCTTCAGCTTTCTGCACACGACACCTTGATGCTCTCTCAGCCTGTGTGTACTCCCTTGCCGCTCAGGTAAGATCGGGTTAGCAGCACATTTTAAGCCGTAGTTCACTCGAACACATAAGTCGTAGTATCGGCTGTATGTTTAATAAGCAGTGTTTCAAGTCTGGAGACTGGATAGGCTATTCTAGGTTCCAGCAACAAGGAGAGGAAAAAAAGATCCCAGTTACTATGGCAGAGCAGCAACGACAAGAGTTTCCAGAGGAAATAGCGTGGGTTATAAAAGCAGTCATCTTTTTGGGTTTTCCTGGCTCACTAATGCAAAACACATTCATCCATGTCAGTTTCCCAGAGGTCAAATTCTCACACTTGAAACAGCTGTTGGAGTAAAATGAGGCTCCATTTCAACATATATTGGGAGGCACTTAAAAGTCACATTAATGGGATGAACTTTCCTCATTTCATTATATTCATCTGCTTCATTATGAAGTGTTACCTGCTACCAATACACTTCATAATTCCAATTAGCCTGCGATGTTCCACATTATGCAGACCTTTACCCTCTTGAAGTGTATTATCCCATAGAGGAATTTATTATGGACAACATGTATTATGTATTGGTTCCAGTGGGGAACATGAGACTCTTCTGTCAGGCGAGTTATGGCTAATACTGATCCTGCTGCACTGTGGGACCTGGAGTTCTTAAGATGTGACTCTGGAATACAGAGTTGCCCCGACTCCCTATGTTACCCATACCATGTTAGTGCACCTGCACCAGGGGAGGCTGGTGGGGGTAGAAATTGGAGGACAGGGGCGCTTAGGTGGCGTAGCGGGTTAAGCGCTGACCATGTAACCGCAGGGTCCCCGGTTCGATTCCGGCCAGGAATGTCATCCCTCCTCTCTCTCTCACCCATCCTTCCTGTCTAAATATCTACTGCATCTGTCAATAAAATGAAAAATATGAGTGGGACTGCCCCACTCAGAAAAAAGAAATTGGAGGACAGGCACATTGTAACGCATGGAATTGAATGAGGAATGGTATCAAAGACATGTGTACCAGTTTACAAACCTTCTGTTAATGACGCCTGCCCCATATCTGACTCAAACCTGTGTCGACCTATCCGGTTCTAGTCGAGTCTAATCCACCCCCCCTTCCTCTCTGCTTCCCTCCTTCCCCACTCCCTCTACAACCCCCCCCCCCCCCCCCTCTCCTCTCCCCCCCCTCTCCCCCCAGTGGGGCGGACTACAGCACCCTGCTGATGAACCTGGGCTCTGAGAACTGTGCCACGCTGCTGCACTTCATCCTGCTGGAGAATAAGATCCTGCTCCACTCCCTCAGACCTGCGGTGCTCACTGGGGTGGCCGAGGCTGTGGTGGCGGTGAGTCATAAACACTGCCCCCCCCCCCCCCCCCACGTAAAACGTTTATCGTTATTTATTCATTGAAATGCCTCACCCCGATGTTGTTTCTAAAACCGAAAAGGTTTAGAATTCAAATGAAGTATTCTAGCTCTCTGCTGTACATTAGTCCTTATTTTTTACCTCCACATTGCCGTACCAAATTGCATATTTATACTCTATATATATATGTGTGGTGGCCTGGGAAAACCCTTCACATGGTGGCATTTTGACATTTTCATTTTTTAATATTTCCATAAATTAGAAGTTCTCAGCTATTCTGGTTGAATGACTGAGATAGCCCTTTATTTTAAAAAGTTATGAGCATTTTAATGTATCATGTCAAAAAAAGTGAAAGGTGAGAAATGCTGCCCCCATGCTGCCCCCGACTCCTTTCTCCTCCGGGTCGGGGGAGGAGCCTATGCAGATCGGCCGGTCTCGTTTGTCTGCTTGCGATAGTCTGCTCGCCTCGTCGGTATGCGAGGGACAGATCCATTTGTGTGTCTTCTAGTTAAGATTGTATTACTTTATGCTTATTGTGAGCATCAGTAAACTGGCAATAACACAGGTGGAAGTATCGTCTCTCCTTTCGCTCATGTGTGCGTGCGTTGCTTAACTGAGAATGAGACACGTTCAACGTGACGTTGTTTCGCTAGCAAACTACCCACCACAAAAACATAAAAATAAGTACTTTCTCTTTTGTTTTCTTAAAATGTTTATTCACCATAATGTAGTATGGAATTCAAGTACTAGAATACCACATAATATCAAAATCGCCGAAATAGGACATTTCCATCTATTTTTGCTCTTTGCCACAAACGAACGCCAGCGACATCCGACGGGTTTTCCCAGGCCACCACACATATACTGTATATACTTTATTTTTTCCAACAACATTTCAGGCATAACACACCACACAAACAGAAAAACATCATACATAAACAAACAAAGAACACAAACTTGTGGGGCAGATATCATGAGGTCATGTTCAGGAACCGTGATTATTGATGACGGTTAGACAGGTACAGTTTGTTACATGAGATTTGTGGCATATTTGCCTAATTGAGAGAGAAATAAAATGTATTTGAAAAAAAGAAAGAAAATGAATAACTAAAATATATAAATAAACCCTAATCAGTGTCCGTTTTCTTCAATATATTTATACTCTTTTGATGTAAGAAGTCATTGCATAGAGGCGTTTGTGTAAACCCTCTGAAACATAAATGGCATGAGGATCAAGAGGTTCTCTCCATCTTCTCTACAGATGATCTTCCCCTTCCAGTGGCAGTGCCCGTACATCCCCCTCTGCCCCCTCTCTCTGGCCGGTGTCCTCAACGCCCCCTGTCCCTTCATCGTCGGGGTGGACTCCCGCTACTTTGACCTTTATGACCCTCCTCCGGATGTGGTCTGTGTGGACCTTGACACCAACACTATCTACCTGTAAGTACACTTAGGCTTTCATATCAACAATCCCTCTAGAACCCTGAATCCTGAAGCGTTTTGTCTTAGTGCTTTGTCTTTTCATGACGTTATAATTATAAGGTTCTATCTCAATTTTTGTCAAAATTGAGTTTTTTACATAGTCCATTAGGTGTTTATTAATGCCTGTGTGGTGTTATTTTTTAAAATGTTGCCATTTTTTTGTTAGTAATTAATCAAATACAAAGGTTCCATCTCACAAAACATAATGGAATGTAAAAACTTTGATGCTCAATATCTCTGAACTACCCTAAACGGAGATAGAACCTTATAATTCTAAGCTCACATTTTCTTCCCACTCTTATGGCTCCATGTGTCTTGTAGGTCTGATGAGAAGAGGAACAGTACCTGGAAGAACCTCCCAAAGAAGCCCTGCAAGAGCCTGCTCAACTCCCTGACCAGCCTGCACCACCAGCTGGGCATTGGTATGAACAACAACAGTTCCCTCACCCTGTTTCATATCACAACTGCTTCAAGTCTCGTCAACTATGGAGGAAAATACACCCATTTGAATATAGTATTATAGTGATTTGGTGGAATTCTAAGTATGGTAGCTAGATTGCTAATTGAATGTAAAAGCCTGTTTTGGCTGGTGAGGGAGTAGTAATAATGCTCTTCTGCACTGGTGGGCACCACCGGTCTTGGAAGGCTGGAATGTTTGCAGGCTTTTGTCGTAGCCCGACCCTCAATGAATAGAATGTACTGCCTTTTATGTCAAACATAAACAATATACTATATATGGTCGCGTTCGCAGTACGTCGTACGGCCCAGGAGGGCTTGGCGGTCGAGATGACCCCCATCGAGGCGGACTTCACCTGGCACAAGAAGATGACGGCTCTAGAGATGGAGATCCAGGAGGCCCTCCTGCGCTTCATGGCCAACATCCTGAAGGGCTACCGCTGCTACCTCAAACCCATCACCCAGGCCCCCTCCGAGAAGGCCACCTCCGCCGACTCACTCTACGACCTGCAAGGTAGGATCATGGAGCACGGATGATTGATTCTGTCTATGTTACAGTCAAATCCAGTGCAAAGTACTCAACGTTTTGTTACGTTTTGTGTGGTTAATGTAGAAAAAAAAAAAACGAAAACCCCCCAAAACAACACAAACAAAACATTAAATCTGGATTCAGCACAGTTTCAAGGAAAGATGCCTCTGGACTGCCAGTCAAAGTGTCGACGTGTGTCAGAAATCCACCGCGTAATGTTTCTCGAAAATGAATCACATCCTTATTTAGATTCTGGTAGGTCAATGGATATTGCAGGACCAGCACAGATGACTTTGGATGTATCGGAAGCTGTCCTGGTCGTTTTGACCTGAATGTGTTCGGGTTAAAAAAACAACAACTTCACTCTCCCCACATAATGCATTCTGGAAGTTATATGACAATAGTAAATACATATCCCTTTCTTTATTCCTAACGACGCAGTGTTGCCCGTTCACAGAGCGTTTATGTTTCCTGTGATATGGAACAGGCACGTTGACCTTTGCTTTGACCTTTGACCTTTGACCCCAGGGTTCCTGAAGAGCCGGGACCGTGCGCACCAGAAGTTCTACTCCCAGCTGACCAAGACACAGATCTTCATCCGCTTCATAGAGGAGTGCACCTTTGTGAGCGATAAGGACACAGGTCTGGCCTTCTTTGACGACTGTATCGAGAAGGTGAGCCAAGTCCTGGCAGAGAACACGCTGTCACCATTCCATTGCTGTCACAGTCCCCTGCCCCCCTTCAACAGCTTCAGAGGTTCCTTTTCCTAGCCGAGTTTGTGTGATGTTTTCAAAAGTTCCCTCCCAGTGAAAGAGCTTTTGTTTTTTGTGTTGTTTTATTGGAGAAATGAACATTCCTCATCTGCGAGACTGAGGAAGCCCAATTTCCTCTGATTCAATCTGTTCTCTTTCACTTGTTCCATTCACAGCTTTTTCCCTCCGATAAAGGCGCCGACAAGGGCAAGGTAATCCCTTTCTCTCTCTCTCTCTCTCTCTCTCTCTCTCTCTCTCTCTCTCTCTCTCTCTCTCTCTCTCTCTCTCTCTCTCTCTCTCTCTCTCAACATCATCCAGTTTCCACACACCCCCTTTTCACTGATTCTCTCATTTGGAGAATGTCTTTTGTGGGAGCTGCAGAACATTTTCTACAATGTTGCTGGTGAGATTTTCTCAGCCCTGATCCAGCCATTTAGACTGTGTTGGAAAGAATGCTGTTTCTCTGTGAGTGTGAGTGTGAGTGTGAGTGTGAGTGTGAGTGTGTGTGTGCGTGTGCGTTTGTGTGCGTGCGTACGTGTGTGTGTGTGCATGTCCATGGAATCTGAGAACATGTCCTCTTCTCCCTAGGTGGAAGGAGAGTCATCAGAGGACACCAAGCTGATGGAGCTGGATGAATCTCAGAAGAGTGAGCACACCGTCTTCGTCATGCCCCCCGAACCCCCAATTGAGGATGGAACTAATCCCCCTGCCCGCTACAGGTCAGACACGACTATATACCTGCACCACACACTTAACTGATATCACCAGTGCAGCTTGGGCTGTTTTCACAGTGTGAAACATAAGCACTGATCATAGCACCGATCATCTCAAGAGGAGTGGAAGGTGCTGAGGGTGGGACGTGTTCTTGTCATGAAAAGGAAACCCTTGTGCTTCAGCTCTCCTCCTTCCCCTCAAGGCTAGTTTCTTCCATGTTGGCTTCGTCACTGGCACTGTACTACAATCACTCACCTGCTGCCAGCCTTGAGACGGAGCCCAGCTCTGGCCAGAGAGGTGCCAGGCACTCGCTGTTCTCTGGCCTCTTACGAGAAGCATCTTGCCTGTTGGCAGGAAGGAAGGCTGTGTTGGCTTATTGCAATTGTGGATTTTATTTTGTGTGCGTGTGTTGTGAGAGTGTCTCTCACTCTACCCTCCCTCCCTCCACCCCTCTTTCCCACCGCATCTCTCTTGTCTCTCTCTCTCAGTTATAAGAGTTTCCCTCGGTTGAGGATGGAGCTGTTCGACCGGCCCAGGGAGCTGAGACAAGCGCTGAGCTGCAGAGCAGCGGGGGCCATGCTGTCCAGCAGCCCCGCCCTGCTGGCCAAGAGGACCAAGCAGGTGGGATGCAGTACACACACACACACACACACACACACACACACACACACACACACACATACATACACATACACATACAAACTCTACTGTCGGGCACACTTCAGGAGTGCCATGTCTTGATTGGAGAAGGTGCAACTGTTGTATCTCATGATGTCAGAAGTAGGGTTGGGTACCGAAAATCGGTACCGGTAGGTACCAGTTACTTTACATTCGGTATTTACCGTACCGAATTGCAAAGGAGATTTCGGTACCTCATTTCGGTACTTTTCTACTTTTTTTCCCCCTGGTGTCCGGTGTCATGCAACAGTCACACGTGACTGAGTCGTGACGTGACATCGCCTATTAAATTTCATGTCAGACTTCTTCTAGTCTTCGGAGACTACTTCTCCGCTTGCTGAAGTACTAAAAGTCGGAACAGCGCCACAAAACAAACTAGTGGTCGAAGACATAAGAGTTTCAGAGTAACTCTTCCCGACTCCGGAGGTCCCTGGTTCATGCAGGTCATGCAATTAGTCAAGAGAGGTGTCGTATTTTGCCAGAGAAGGCAAATATGCTGATCTTTTTGCAAAAGAATTGCTGAGGTGGGAGTTTTATTTTAATTTATTTTAATTTGAGTGTATATTTAACTGTTATATTATATATATGTATATTGTGCCTCAGTCAGCAGGAGTTTTATTTTCATTTATTTTAATTTGAGTGTATATTTAACTAATATATATTGTGCCTCAGCAATAAAAAAGTGAAAAGCTGTTTAATGTTGTCGACTGTGTTATTACCGTACGGTACCGTTTTTAAAGTATCGGTTAGGTACCGGTACCGGATAAAACCCAAACGATACCCAACCCTAGTCAGAAGTCAGTCACAGCTATTTACAATGCTGCCCAAAAAAAGTGTCGTTATTTCAGAGACAACTTAAGAGTCAAGAATTGACTTTCAAGAGACGAGTTAGGGCATTACGGCAGAGTATCATTTAGTGATCTCCATTTTCCAGTCCGACTTTAAAATTGTCTCGTGAAGGTTTGAAGTCAATTTAAATCCAACTTCTCCTGATTAGTCGTGCTCTTTATTCTGGTTATCCCCATAGGAAACCGGCTGCTCCGGCTGTCCCCCCGCCAATCAGGTGTCACGGGTTGTGCTGAGTCATTATCCAGCTCTGCCATGGTTAGAATAAGTCACTCACCAGCAAGTTATTCAAAGACAGCAGGACAGGCCCCTTTCACTTCTGACACTGATGGGCTTTGTGCCAATAACAGAATACTGCTACTCCCAATGGGGGTGTTAAACACGACAGTTGCGGGATGACTTCAAAGCCACTGTGCGTGCGTCAGGTGTCTCTTTTGGACACGTTTGAAGAGCGAGAGTCAGGGCGGGTCAGTGGAGCTCCTTTCCTTGGAGATGAATGGCTAACACACAGCACACCTCCCAGGAACAGGAACAGGAACAGGCTCTGCTTTGGTTTCTTCCAGCCAGGGTCTTGTGCTGGTTTGTTATACAGCACTGCTTTACTAGCTACCGACATGTCGTAACACACACACCACAAGCGTCGCATATAGATATGCCGCACACACGCACGCACACACACACATACATACACACACACACACGCACGCACGCACGCACGCACGCACACATACACACACACACACACACACACACACACACACACACACACACACACACACACACACACAGTGGTAGGTGGAGAGACATGATACAGAGGTAGCAGCTGAGCTGTTTGGGAGACTATCCTACGAGGCCATGGCAGTATTTTTAGGCCATTGTTCCAGAACGAGAGTTAGAGGGGGGAGGGGCTTAAGCATTCAGAACGTCACATGCACATGCATTGGCCTGACTACGAGGAAATACCACAAGGGCTCCAACCTCAGAGCCAGTTTGCATAATTCTGACGTGAACTCCACGATTAGATTTCCCATTTCGTACAGTCAATGTCATCCACATTTATTTCCTGGTCAAGTCACATGGTCAGGATAAACATCTGCCGCTGTATTTCATGAACTGTCCCATTAAAAAAATGTCTGACCTGTATCAACTGTCTCTGTCACACAGGAGATCAAGCTGGCCTACAAGATGGCCAAGCGGTTCTACTCCAACCCTCCCCTGTGGGCCAAGTGTCTGTTCAGCCACTGCTACAGCCTGTGGTTCATCTGTCTGCCTGCCGGGGTGCGTCTGTCCCAGTCCAAAGTACGAGCCATGCAGCAGGCCTACAACGTCCTCATCAAGATGAGGAGCTCCGAGGTGGAGGTGCTGGATGAGGTAAGACCAGGAGAGCTGTGTGTGTGCGTGTGTGTGTGTGTTTGCATATGCATGCACAATCACTATGGCAAAAAGAAAATAAGATAGAAATGGAGAGAGAATGTCTTCTCACCCCCCCCCGTCCCTCTCAGGTGTGTTACCGTGTGGTGATGCAGCTGTGTGGGGTGTACAGTCTGCCTGTCCTGGCCGTGCGTGTCCTGGTGGAGATGAAGAAGGCTGGAGTGCAGCCCAACGCCATCACCTACGGATACTACAACAAGGTAGTGGACGCAACAACTAGTCAGCTTGCCTACCCTCCCAGGCTTGGTCTTTCTAGCCTAGCCATTCTTTTCTTTTCTTTTCTTATATGATTTAACCTTTATACAGGGGAAACACACTAAGACTAAGCTAAGGCCTGTTTTTCACATGCGCTCTGTCCACAACATTTACACAATATCAAAACATCACATAAAAAATATGTGAGTTCAGTACAGAAATCAATATATAAAACAATGACATAAAAGCACAATATATCAGGAGAAACAAGAAACATCTTTCACCAAGGGGGACCTCAATGAACACCCAACACATTAGTTTCCACTCTGTTCCACGCTATTCTTGCATTGGCCAGCCCACACTGTTGTCTTAGGATGTTCATTAATCAGTATACGGTCCATAAATACAAAAAGACAACAGAGACAGACGTGCAAATGAAAGAATAACATCATCTTCCGCGGTGGGAAGTTTCCCTACAAGCAAGCTGTACTCTGTCCGTTCCCTACTTGTTTATTTCCCTAAGGGTCCAACTGGCCGGTCGCCACCACTGTGAACACTCCTCTGTGAACGCCCCTCTGTGAACACCCCTCTGTGAACGCCCCTCTGTGAACGCCCCTCTGTGAACGCCCCTCTGTGAACGCCCCACTGTGAACGCCCCACTGTGAACGCCCCTCTGTGAACGCCCCTCTGGAGTGAGATGTGACTTTTGGATAGTGCAGTGTTGTCTACTAGGGTCCTACTTTACTGTGTCTTCCCCCTACTTACATCACAACCATACGACTACTACTACTACTACTACAACAACATCCTAGTGGAACGTCTGGGGGCACAAAATCACAAGCCGGAACGATCCAAAACGTTTCTCAATTGGTTTTGCATTTGCCAATATTTTTGCGGAATGTTGGTCTCCAACGGATAGTTCACTCTAAAAATGTGAAGTTTGTCAGACATGTTGGGTATACCTTGTAAGTACATTTCAACATGAGTCGGTACTGTAATCATTTTTACGGTATGTTTGTTTAAGGTAAAGCGTCTGTTCTTTTGTCCTCCACTCAACCCGTCCAGGCTGTTCTGGAGAGCCCCTGGCCCAGTGCCAACCGCAGCGGCCTCTTCATGTGGACCAAAGTGCGGAACGTCGTGCAGGGCGTGGCCCAGTTCAAACAGGCACTCCGGCAGACGCCCGCCATGAAAAGACCCACTATAATCACGACAGGTGAGAGGCCGTTACAGAAGCCGTTGCCCCATGACAGACAAGCACAATTACTTTTTTTTATTGGGTTTCTGCACCGATAGGCTCCCTGTTGAATATGACACGGGACACAGGAAGTGATTTACATTTACATTTTTGGCATTTAGCAGACGCCTTATTCCAAAGCGACTTACAATCGCTACATTTGACTAAGCAAGTGAATCGTATAAAAAAAATAAAACACTGGAGAAACAGAACAAGGGCGACAGTAGAAGTCTTAGGAGACACAGTGCTGGGGGGTAGTAGATGTCTCAGGAAGAGCAGTTAAGGTGTAATCTGAAGAGATGGGTCGTCAGTCTCCGACGGAAGATGGGTAGTGACTGCAGTTCTGACAGCCGTGGGAAGCTCATTCCATCAGTGATGTAACAAGTGATGTAAGCCTGTTGTCTTTGCAGCACCGTCAGTGGGCTCAGCGAGCACCGAGGGAGACAGGCTGAGCCACGGCAGTGCCGACAGTTCCAGCGAGGCCAACGGAGAGGAACACACACTGTTCGCCCGCAGCCTCATCATAGGGGATGCCACCAATAACCGCTGTAGTAAAGGTACTGTTGTCCTGTGCCCACTCACAACCCCCAATCACCACACAGCCCTCCCTGAGCTGCACGCCTAAGTCTTAGAGTGTGTGTGTGTGTGTGTGTGTGTGTGTGTGTGTGTGTGTGTGTGTGTGTGTGTGTGTGTGTGTGTCGCAGGAGGGCAGTCTGATCAGGGCTACGGCTCTAAAGACGAGCTGCATCAGGACCTAGTGGACGCTGCCCGAGCAGCTGCCCCCCCGATCGCCACGGACCTGACCAGCATGCCCAAAGCACAGCACAACGGTAACCAAACCAGCGTCTCTAGAATATTCTAGCATTCTTTTCTTTTTTTCTTACAGAGACTTTGAATTATACATGCAAATGTGCTTAGGTTATCTTTTTATAGCCTGTGTCTGCTCACTGTTTCTGTTGCTTGTTTGTTTGTTTGTTTTTATACTGTATGTGGTGTCTTTTTTTTTTTCACTAAGTGCTGCTTTTCTTGACCAGGGCTTATTTGAAAAAGAGGCTACTGTCTCAATATGACTACCCTGGTTAAATAAAGGATTCATATTTGTTAGGGTTAGGGTTAGGTGCTAGGGTGCTACGGTTAGGGTTAGGGTTGGGGTTAGGGTTAGGGTTAGACATGCCAGCATGTACCAAGTCGACGTAGCACCTAACCCTAACCCTAGTTTTCCCACATGCACCGTATTCCCACATGTACCGTAACATATATATAATAATAATAATAATTAAAAAATAAAAAGATTCTTGACTTCAGCCTCCATCCTCATGCAATATGTCAGTGTGTTTGTGTGCTCAGGATTTGTAGTCAATTCCATTTCAACTGAATCCAATTAAGTAGATTAGTAGATTTCAATTCATGAACTGGAATTTGTCGTAGTTTGATGTAGTTTAGTCAGATACCAGATTGTGTGTGTGTGTGTGTGTGTGTGTGTGTGTGTGTGTGTGTGTGTGTGTGTGTCTGACCATGTCCCTGCTGATCTCCCCAGGGGGGGACTTGGCTGGCTCAGTGGACAGTGCGATGGTGGTAGTCGACCCCCCCAGTCCTGTTGACGTGCCTTCCCCGGCCCCCAGCATCGTCAAGCTGTCCACCGGGAGCTTCGACGCAGCCTCCGGCAGAGTGGACCCTGGTGGTGAGTCCCCAAATGTCACTGGAAAAAACCCAGCTTCCCCTGTGGTGAAGTACTCTAAATCTCAGTACAGTTTTTTTATGGTTAGGCTTGTTCAAATCAGCAGACATGTTTGTTGTCCCCTGTGGTACCCTAGGCCCTGGGAAGCTGTTCACCCTGCGCAGTAAGAGTGAGGACGTGGCCCTGCCTGTGGAGGACCATGTCCTGCCCTCCGGTGAGGCCGGGGAGGCCGGCTCCCAGGGGCCCCAGCAGCAGCAGCAGCAGCAGCGTCAGAAGGCCTTCTCAGAGCGCAGCTGTAGCTTCAGCGCCGAGAGCCGCGCCGGCATGCTGCTGGAGAAAGGCGTGGACAACATCGCCAGCCGCATGGGAGCGGACGCCCGCATCCTGGCCGCGGCCCTGTCCGGCGGCACCACTCCGCCCCCCCCGAGCGCCGCCAAAGCCCTCTTCAAAGACCTGGTGGGGGAGGAGCCGGAGAAGGGGAGGAGGAGCCCGACTCTGGGGAAACTGTCCGAAGAGGAGTGGCCGCCGACGTTGGATATGCCCACACTTGAGGAGGGGGAGGCGGACCTTGATAAGGAAGAGGAAGGGCCTGAAGGGGAGAGGGAGGAGGAGGAGGAGGAGGAGGAGGAGGAGGAGGAGGCAGAAGGGGGGGAAGAGACATTTCTTCCGGGGGAAGAGGATGAAGAGGAGGGAGAGGCTGGGAGTAAGGGGGCTACTCCGGGGAGGGAGGATGTGGAGGTGGGTGCTGATCCTCTCTCCCGACTGGTCTCGGAGAGTGAGGAGTCGGCCTCTGTCACGAGCCAGGAGCCTCCGCGCTCTCTGCCCGCCGTCGTGTCCCGCAACCTGGCCGACGAGATCGAGATGTACATGAGCCTGCGCAGCCCGTTGGGAGCCAAGTCCTCCAGCATGGAGCTCCACCAGAGCCTGGGAGACGCCACCGACTCTCCCCCGCCCAAGCAGCCCCTGGAGCGGAGGTCCAGTCTCCCTGTTCCCCCCGTCAAACCTCCGTCGCCCGGCTCGCCCGGGGACACGCCCAAACGCAGTCCCGCCGCCGTCACGCGCTCCAAGACCTTCGCCGTCAAGTCCAAGACGGCCGCCTCCAGCCCGGGTCCGAGGTCGTCCCCTTCTCTGACGGCGCTGGTCAGGTCGTCGCAGAGCGGCTCGCTGGGTTCCGTCATCAACTCCATCTCCAGCATGAAGATGGACGCCCTGCTCTCAGGACCCAAGATGGACGTGCTGAAGTCCAGCATGAAGTCGGCGGCTAACGTAGCCAGCAAGGTGTGGGGGGCGGTGGCCTCAGCCTACTCCTACTCCGACGACGAGGTGAGTGTGTGTGTGTTTACAGAGAGGTGAGTGTGTGAGTGTGTGAGTGTGTGAGTGTGTGTGTGTGTGTGTGTGTGTGTGTGTGTGTGTGTGTGTGTTCACCGGGAGAAAACAACAACAGCCCAGTGTGCAGTGTGTGTCTCTCTTTTTTTCTCCCCCCATTCAGTTTTTTTTTGGACCAGTTAGATGCTAGTATGCATTTAAAATGAAGCTACTCTAGTCGGCTACAGAAAGTAAAGAAATCATCCTTTCCGCTGTCCCTCCCCAGGATGAGCTGGCCCAGGGCGGGGGCAGTTTCCCTGCCAGGCTGGATGAGCACCTGTTGTCTGGGGAGGGAGGGGGAGACAGCCCCACACACAGAGGCCCCGTCCCAGGCCTGGTGTCCAACGGCCTGGCCCAGAGCAGCACCAGCCTGGGGAGCAGCAGCGGGAGCAGCGACACGGGGAGAGGGACGCACCTCACACGTACGTCAACGTCAGCTTTATTGTCAATATACATGTATGTACAGACATACAGAGGGCTGAAAGTGCGTTAAGCACACACACACACACACACACACACACACAATTGGTAAGCACACACACACACACACACAATCCAATATATGTACAGACATACAGAGGGCTGAAATTGCGTTAAGCACACACACACACACACACACACACAATTGGTAAGCACACACACACACACACACACACACACACTGAGAAAGTGAGCATAAATAGGCTACATGATTATTGAAGCATTGCATGAAGTTTGATTGAGAATACAAACAGACTGACGTACACGACTTTATACCAGATCAATCCATCTACTGTGTATCATAGTTAGTGTCAGTGAATTCCTGTGTGTGTGTAGATCTGACTCCAGGAAGACCAGGCAGAGGTCCAGACTCTGAGCAAGGATCTTCTCACCACGCTAGCTCCTCCAGCATCTACCAGAACTGCGCCCTGGAGGTAACGCACGCACACACGCGCACACACACACACACACACACACACACACACACACACACCACAGACAGGTACAGTGCCTTTTCTGTGTGATTGATATTTGATTTGTGTGTGTGTGTGTGTGTGTCTCTGTGTGTGTGTGTGTGTGTGTGTGTGTGTGTGTGTGTGTGTCTGTGTGTCTGTGTGTCTGTGTGTCTGTGTGTGTGTGTGTGTGTGTGTGTGGCCTCTAGGTGCTGATGTCCAGCTGCTCTCAGTGCCGGTCCTGTGAGGCCCTGGTGTATGACGAGGAGATCATGGCCGGCTGGACAGCCGACGACTCCAACCTCAACACCACCTGTCCCTGGTGCCGCACCCCCTTCCTGCCCCTGCTACATGTGGAGTTCCACGACCTACGCACCACCACTGGGTGGGTGTGTCTTCCTCTGTGTGTTGCCTCTCAATCTGCCATTACCTGGCTTTCCACAGCAGGCCTTACATGGTGGGCGCCAGTGTGTGCTGGTCACTTCCACCAGACCTATTCAGTGCTTTACGACTTTGGGCTTTTAGCCTCCTCGTTCCAGCTGGTCCTTATGAGGGGCTAGGGCCACGGTTTGGAGTGAGGGCAGGATGTTCTTATCATCCAAGTGCTTTAGCTGGCTAATGCACTTCGTGGGTGGGCAAGCATACTCCAAGTTAGCTCGCTGTTACGACACAGTCGAATAGATTTGAAGAGCGATTTTTTTTTACAAATACTAGTGTCAAGTGCTTAAGTTACCAGAAACGTTGAATTCAGAGAATTTGATGTGTCTACATCGTTCGCCACCTTACTGCTGGCCGCTAGTAAGCCATGGCACACACTGGCACAGCTGAAAAAGTGTCTATTGACATCTTCATTACCAAATAGATGATCAATAAAGGTCTATTCAACTTTATTATATTATATTCATTTTTGGGGGGATATCCAGCCCCTACACAAAGCCATTTGTCATAGTTATTTGATTTCTCCCTTGTAGGTTCTACCTGAAGCCCAGTGCCTCAAGAGACAGCGTCCACAGTGCCAGCACCCACCCCATAGTGACCGGCTCGGCCGAGGTCAAGGTGGAGGGTGCAGGGGACGCCCAGGACCTCGTCAGCTTCCCAGAATCCTCAGAGGAGCAGTCAGGGGAAGCCCCCACCAACCAGGACACCACACCTACGAGGTCTGCTAAAACAAGATGCCTGTCTAGCCTTTCCTGACAACTGAAATCATGTCACATAGCATGTTATTTGGTGTTTTGGTATAGATATGGAGCATGGATGCATGTCCAAATGATGCCAATGTGAAGCTTTGATAACCAGGTGTGTGTGTGTGTGTGTGTATATAATCATATATTGTGTTTTTTTAGTCTGGTGCCGGAGCCCGTGCAGTCGGACCCCCTGGGAGCGGGGAAGAGGGGCTCATCTCTGACCCGCAGTAACAGCGTGGGCGGACCTCTGCAGAGCCTGGACTCCTCTGTCCAGAGACCCGGACACGGAGTCTCCACCACCAGCCTGCCCTGCAGCCTGCACGAGGCGTCTGTGAGTAGCACCGTCTAGGAAGTCCCCGGGACGTTCCCACAACTTTTGACTCGAGCGTCTTATCTCAAGATCCGATGATTCAATGTGCACAACAACAACAAATTCCCACAACATTGACTTTTTTATTAAGATCAGTTTTTACAGTCGCAACTCCGAGGAAAACCGCATGTTAGTTGGACGTATTCAGTCCCTTTGGACACGGACGGTACTGTCTCAAGTGGAAGTAGTGGTGAATGGAGTATGTGTATGGGCAACAAGAGCAGTATTGTACGGATGGTCAGAAGCGGGAGGAGGGTGTTATGCAAGACTGAAGCCCTCTGTTGTGGGTTATCCTAGGATGGCCTGGGACAGAAGAGGCCCAACCCCGCGCCTGTGTCTGTGCCCTACCTCAGTCCCCTGGTGCTGCGCAAGGAGCTGGAGAGCCTACTGGAGAATGAGGGAGACCAGGTAACGAACACACACACACACACACACACACACACACACTGGTGATAAATGAACCGATTACCCTACCTTTTAAAAAAAAGACGATCCTCAATATTGTTGATACAGTCCGTTGGTTTTTGCTCCGTCAGGTTATCTACACCAACAAGTTCCTGAGCCAGCACCCCATCATCTTCTGGAACCTGGTGTTCTACTTCCGCCGCCTGGACCTGCCCAGTAACCTGCCCGGCCTCATCCTCACCTCAGAACACTGCAACAACGGAGTACAGGTTAGTCGGAGGAGCGTTCACTCTCTCTATTTCTTTTTCTCTCAATTCAATTAGCTTTTTTGGGCATGACATACAGAGTAGTTAATATCGCCAAAGCAAATGGTAATAATAACCACGGTAAAAGAAATACTAAACACTGCTCTCACTGCTGTCTTGTGCGTGTGCGTGTGCGTGTGCATGTCCAGCTCCCCCAGACGTCCCTGTCTCAGGACAGTAAGCAGGTGTACGTGCAGCTGTTGTGGGACAACATCAACCTGCACCAGGAGCCTGGGGAGCCCCTCTACCAGCTCTGGAGGACCCTGTGTGAGTTTAAACACACACACACACACACACACATGCATATAAAGGGTGATCTTTTTGCGCCACAAACGAGCAGTAACTATTTGATAATGTTGTAGGACTAATTTCTATCTCAGTTCTGCCTGTACAAATTCAAATTCCCATTTCGTGCAACATTTAATTTTGTTCTGAGAGTATCACTTCCACACTACCCAGACAATCACATAATGCTTATGAATGATTAATCTCAGTTAAGGGAAAGGGAAAGGGATTCAAAGTTTGTCATTGCGAATTGCATTTATGCTCTAGAGGGGGCATCTAGGCAAGGGGTCACAGCCATTATAGGTCGACTTTGCGATCATTAGACATTGGCTCTACCGGTTTAGCCACAGCCACCCCTTAACAGTGTACACTTGCTGTCTCCCAGTGGAGAAGAAGGGGACCCTAGCCCCCACGGACCACCAGGAGACACGGACCCTCCTCAACACTGTTGTCAGGAGCATCCAGACCAACGACGTCTATGGTCCCATCAACCTGCTCCTCCGGGAGGTCAAGAGACATCCTGAGGTCAAACGCCAAAGGTCAGTAGCACCTTCAGTTGATCAGCCATTTAGTTATCTTTGCTGCATGTTAGTTGTTCAGTCCTTGTAGACAATAGACTCTGTTAGACTTCTATTGACTTCTCTGTCTCTCTCTCTCTCCCTCTGTCTCTCTCTCTCTCTCTCTCTCTCTCTCTCTCTGTCTCACTCTCACTCTCAGGAGTATCTATAGGGAGATCCTGTTCCTGGCACTAGTGGCTTTGGGCCGAGAGAACATTGACGTGGGTGAGTGATTGACATCATGGCACGATCCGTGGTTTGAGACAAAGACAGATGGTTTTATGTTGTTGTTGGAAAAAGGCATAAATGTTTTATGAAATAGAAACTGTAAAAACTGTAACAACAACAAATCATTTGCAAATAACAAAGAAGGTGGAACATAAACAATTTGGTTATGTTTCAGTTCTGGCTCCAATCAACCAGTGGCTTTTACTAAAGGTCATCTTGACATGCAGCAGATTCGCGTCCCAGCTGTATAACCATGGTTACTAAGCCTCAGTCAACTCGACATGCATCTGTCTGATGAGCTGTTTCTGGTCTCTCTCCCACAGAGGCCTTTGACCGTGAGTACCGTCTGGCTTATGAGGAGCTGAGCCAAGATCAGCTCAAGGTCCTGCACTACATGGACCGCCCGCCCATCAGCAGTGTCCAGTGGTGCCTCAAGTGCTTCGGAGCACCGGTCATCTGAGGGCTCCCTCTGCTGGAGAGACAGAGAAGCGCCCACCTGTGGCCCTTAACTCACACGGCAGAGAGAAGACAGATGAGTAGACAAGAGGGAAGGAGTAAACTGGACGGCGGGTGGCGCAGGGTGTAAGGGAGAATTGAATTTTGTGCAGTGAATTTCGACATCTTAATATTGCCCAAAGATGGTACTTTTCATCCCTCTCCTGAAAGCCTTTTTTTATTTTTTATTTGTTTGCCTCCTGCTTCACGCAGCTTTTCCATGGGTCCGCCTGTAACCTGTTATTTATGTAAATTGCTTGGAAAGCACGGAGGAGTGCCTTGTCTGTCTTGAAACGGTGTCTTTACAGATGGTGTATAGAATGATTGTCGGTTGTACAGAGTGTGTCTTGATCCCTTTGAGTGCGTGTGCGTGTGCGTGCGTGTGTGTGTGTGTGTGTGTGTGTGTGTGTGTGTGTGTGTGCGCGCGCACACATACACACGTGTTAGTCACTGCCCAATCCAAGAGTAGCCTTGTACTAGCTCTGTCTGTTTGTCCCAGGATGTGCTCCAACAACCCCGTAACATTGCCTGTAGACAGAACAATGCTCGTCACTGTTCGTATGTGCACTTTTAGAAAATGGTATCTCTTAGAAAATCAGTCCATAGTTCTCTTTTTGTATATATTTTTCTACATGGGGAAAATTTGGAAACTAGGGTTTGCCTTTTCAATGTGAGGAATCATGATACCACGATGATTTCTACAGATTTCAGTCTTAACAACGAATGTCATGTCATTGTGTTTGTCTCAATGCAGTTGTTGGAGAACTAGGTTTCTCTGTTTGTGTGTCAGTAAATGTTGGATGGGAGCAGACTGAGGTTGCAGACAATCAGTCAGATCCGTTCCAGAACATTCCAAAACCCTGCACTCGTGTCTTAAATCATAAGAGGTTGTTTTCTTGCAACATTGAAATCCCAATGGGAGAGAATCCGTCGCATAGTCAAATACCTTTAATGCTTGAGACTCAGCCAGACGTTTGGGGGCAAATATCAACTGTAACCATGGAAGGGAATTGAGACGCCAAACTACTGAAACACAGCTGTTTGGTTCCCCTTCTCGTCACATGCCTTAGAGCGAGAGAGTTGCTCTCGAACAGGGAAACAGAAACAATGGCAGAGTTATTGCAGTGCCTCAGTAGTGACAAAAGTCAGTCCAACTTGTGTGTTTTTAACAACTTCATTTTTTAACTGCAACATATACAGTACATGTTAAACTGTACATGTTCCATCTGTGATTAAAAATCTGTTCACATATCTGCTTGGGTAACTCCTTAATTATAGACTCTGATGATATAGCTCTGGCATAGAAATAAGTCTCCCTTTGAAATCTTAACTATCAAGGGCAACTGCTGTTCACTGAGTAGAAGCTAGTTTTTAAGGTGTACATGATATTATAGTCTGCCTTAATTCATGTTAGCATGCCTTGTGTTTTCCATCGATTTTAAAATGGAAAAGTTGCAAAGGTGAAACTTGGACAATGTGCAGCGATCGGAGCTTTATATATATGGCACATAAAGGGCTCATTCATACCAATATGGTAAGTGTATTCAAACAGGAGGAAATATGCCCAGACGACATTCCAGAAAGTATCAAGATTTAGAAACACTGCAGCTGCCGTACACACCCACACAAAGTTGTGGGAACATGGGTGGTGGTGGTGGTGGTGGTCCTTTTCCACAGTGAAGCTGACCTATACATACATACTAGATTCTTATTTTTAATGTTGTCAGTTTGCACATCTTAGATTAGAACACGACTTCCAGATAGGAATCCTCTGTTCTGCCTCTTAACAACCTGGAGGTTATTCATTCAACTTAACCATTAGTCAAATGCACCACTTGTTCATCTCCAAAATCTGTCAATCTTTTGAATACCGCAAATAATCAGTGATCTATTTATTCTCCTTATAACACATGATTATTTGGATTGCAGAACATAGAGTACATTAATTCTAACTCATAGCTGTGGTGATGTTTATTGACTAACCTCCCATCTAAGCGATTCCACTATGTATGTTATGACATTGTACATTTGAGAATTCCCTTCTGGTTAGAAGCTTATGACATGCTTACCAGATGATGTACAGAAAAGACTGTTATTTACAAATGGTTGGATCGATCCTTTACCGTCCTGTGGAATGGGTGTGAATGTCTATACACAATTGTGCTGCAATAAATGAGTTGTGACCTGAAAACAAACCTGTCTTGTCTTTGTTTGTTTTGTTAAGTGTAATTGATTTGTGTGACGATGACCATGTTTAAGTTATAAAAAATAACCTCACCATACAGTGAGACACATGCACACAGTTAAATACGATGTCCAAAATTTTTAAACAACTGCGTTATGTCATATTTATACATTATGAGAAAATATTAAAATGAAAACATTTAAAAGTTCAAATAAGATAAGCCCAAATTCAATTCAAAGTATAGTTGTAATCAACTAAATAAATTGGAAAATTTGGCTACATGTTTTGACTTGGGTTTTGAATGTACTGGATCACACAGATTAGAGAGTATCACTCCCACCATCTCACCTGGTTGGACCTGTTGATCCAGATGACAAATGTATTGTACAACTCTGTAACTACACTGCATTGCTTGTAGGGGAGTTTTGCCAAAATCAGTTGCAGTCTGAGAGCCTCTTGACTTCATATATTTATTGTTTTTTAAAATGTCCATCATTCACAGCAATAGCAATAATAAAGAAAACCAAACATTTCTTAAATGTTTAATTTATACATTTCATTTTATTGCAGCACATGCAATCAGTCAAGTCTCCACCACAAATTGATTGAGCTGAACAGGGAGTAATAATATAGGAGGGGAAGGTGTTGAGGGGGGTATATCATTAACATTGACCAATCACTGCAGTTCTTTTAAAACCAGCTGGCAGCACTCGCCAACCTTGGGCGGGTCAGACACAGAGGTGTACTTGGCGATCTGGGAGGTGACCCCCAGAGAGCGTGCCAGGTCCTGGGCCGTGTGATCAGCGAACACCGTGGTCCCCAGGGCCACCAGGAGCCTGAACACGCCCTCCTTGTCCTGCACAGACTCCAGGGCCGTGCTGGCCACAGACAGGCACTGGGCCTTGGCCTCCAGGTCTGGTTGGCCGTGCAGGCAGCCGGCGTAGTTGAGCACCAGCGTTGCCAGGGCGATGTGGATGTTCTTGTTGCAGACGGAGCAGAGGTCGGCGGCGTGGGCCAGCACCGCCTCGCGCTGGGCGAGGAGGAGGGCTCGGCCGCGCCAGCCGCTGAAGCAGTTACTCAGAGTCCGCAGGGCCAGCATCTGATTCGCCGGGCGGCCTTGGGGCTTCATCAGGCTCAGGAGGTGGTTGCAGAACTGGACGCCGTCCTCGTCACCGCAAAGGCGCTCGTTGACCTGCGGGTGGCGCACTGCCAGCCTCAAGATGTCCAGGATGGGGAAGACTATGTCTGGAGAACAAGGTAGAGACAGGTTGATCAGAGGTAAAAGAAAAGTAAGTAGCCGTGAGAACCGATGGTTCTCTCGAGGCTAATGGCCCTTAGGGGGCAGGAGCCTATCCCCTGTTTCTGTAGCGTGAGGCGGCCTGATATACAAGTACACCCCCTGGACACGACGCTGGTATGTCGTAGGGTCTTACCCACAATCCAACCCTTAATGCTGAGTGACAAGCAGGGAGGCATCGGGTACCATTTTTATAGTCTTTGGTATGACTCGGCCTGGGATCGAAATCACAACCTCCCAATCTCAAGGCGGACACTCAAGGCCGCAAGGCCACAGAGCTGGTATTTGATCTTAACGGATCAAATACATCTCTGTTTTTGAACACAGTTATCTGTTATTTTGATTCCACATGCTTGAAATACCCATAGGACAATCATGAAAGTTACATGGGTAACGATCCTTACAATGACAGGCTAAGTGTCAAGTAGCATGTAACATGTTTTATTTCCGTGTAAACGTGTGGTCACGAGGACTGTGTGAGGGGGCTTGCAGTGATCAGCGACTTGGGAGTTCTTCTCTTGCAGCAATGACACTAGCATCAGGAGGTGGCTGGTGACTGGCGAATGTGTGCAGGTGACAGACAAAGACGCAGTTTAGATGCCGTGTGTGTGTGGTACCTTCTGGCCAGTGAGACATCTTCCACAGGAGTGTGATCTGGTCAGTGGTGGGCTGTTCTGAGGTGCCGGGGTCACAGACACACGCTAGCAGCTTCTCCAGGCTCTCCAGCACCTCCTCCGGGAGCTTGTGTTCTTGTGGGGCTCCGTTGTTCAGCTCCTTCAGCTTGGCTGGTGGTGCGAGGGATAAAGATATAGTTAGACAGTTCTGGTTATATGGGATAGTTGTAGTGTAGTGGATAGTGAGTTGGACTGGTGATCAGAAGGTCATGAGTTCAAATCCCACCTTGGAACACCCCCACTAGCGTGCCCTTGAGTAAGGCACTTAGCCCTAAGTTACTTCAGGGAGACCGTCCCTGTAATCTGTAATTGTAAATCTAAGTGTAATTTGTTTACCTTTTACTTAAGTCAGATAACTTACTAACACCTAGTTCATAAAGGCGTGAATCGCCGTTCAAATTAAATCGCCGCCAGACGTTGTTGTGACACAGTGTTTCACATGCAGCAATGGTGCTCACCAAGTATTTGTGTGGCATTGGCCTGCTCGAAGCTGACTCCGTCTGTCTTGGGGAAGTAGATGTTTTTGGTGGACTGTTTGAGGGCAGCTGAGGAGTAGGCACCTCCGCCTGAGGAGAGCGAGGGGGAAGTGTTACCTCTTAGTCAAAACAAAGATTGGACTCTTATTTGTCTTAATGTGCAGGCGACTTTCCTTGTACTGTGGATTCACTTGAAACGAGCCCTGGGCATAGATACATAGTATGGTGACTCTTACCTGTGAAGGGATCTGCTACACCCACAGGAGCTCCTGTTGCTGTCCCTGATCCTGGGATGTACCGCCCAGAGCCTGACGAAACACCATAGTGATACAATACATGCATGCACGCTCTCACCAAACACACTAAACTCTAAATTAACTGGATTTATTACCTGTAAATGGATCAGCACCAAAACCTGACCTGCCATCAGAGGCCCCGGGGATGTATCGACCTGAACCTACAACAAACCAGGTTAAACTATAAGCCTGACAAGCCCTGTATGACACACAATACATCACCAAGATAAAATATTGACACCAAAAGCAGTATGCAAGGTGATGTCACGGCAGTAGGGCGCGACGGCTATACATATCAAAATAACTAATTGCCGTCTCACCCCAATGGGCTGCCTGGGGGCTCAGATGAGTGCAAATAGCCAGAATTTTTCCCTACCAGTGAACGGGTCAGCGGTGCCGGCCTGGGCCGGTCCGATCGTTTGTCCTTTGGTGTTCTCGATGATGAAGTTGGCCACCTGGTCCAGGAACATGGGGCTGATGTCGTTCTTCTGCAGGAAGTTGTGTGCCGTCAGCCAGGGGTCCTCTGCCACGTTGTAAGGCAGCTTCATGGACGGCCCTCCCTCGTTTACGTCGATGGTGAAGACAAAGTCGTACTCCTGGAAGGGATTTTCGGGACACGATTAAATGCAACTAGAGATGACGCAAGTGTCACGGCCCTGATGGACGGAAGCTCAGTGGGTTATGGTGATTGGTTCCCCAGGGTAATTGGGGGAGGAGCTTGCCTGTTGGCGGGAATCATGAAAAGAGCCGATTACCCACCTGTGACGGGAAGAATGGGGAAGAGGCTGTTTTCTAGACAGACCAGCCTGTTCTAGACCCCTGCGATGCTTTACTCAGTTAACGTTGTTCAATCGGGACTGTGAGTCTAACCCCTGGTCTTGTCTGGTTTGTATTTCCTAATGTGTGTTGTTGTTGTTGTACGTTATCAAGTCTGTATATATACTTAGTATATATATATACTAAACTAATGGGCTAATCCCTGAACCAGGAGAGAACATGACCGGAGAATGCCAGGAATTAAGGTATGCCTCTCCCCTTTACCACTATACCTGGTACTGTCAACTTGCCAACTGAGTGTACCTATACTTATGTGTCCGGCCTCGGCCCTGTATGTTAACGAGTGAGTTTGATTATTGATTAATGGACATGCAGAGCTTGTTGGGTCGTGACATTGTTCAATTGTTCAATCGGTGAACTGACAATTCCATATTCCCTGCCATGCCTTGTGTGATTTTGCTTGCCATGTGTTTTGAATTAGATATGAGTATTTATTTAATTTTTTTCACTAATGTGAATTCTAACAGCTTGGCAGTGGTGTTGAAACCAGTACCGTTACAAAACGTAATGGTGGACGCCTCTCTCACCTTCCCCTCATACATCACTCTCTTGGAGGTCTGCTGGTTAGACCCTCCTACCACATCCCCGATCTTCATCCAGCGGCTCTCGCTCACGCTCCACTGGTACGCCTCCACTTTGTCTCCGTCTTTGATGAGCCGAGTCTGTCCGTCCCGATTCCCTAAGAGTGCACGGACATTTCTAACACATGCCTGCCCGTGACAACTGCCCGACCTTTGATTAACCCTAACAGTCATATTATAGCCAACAGTGTTGTGTCTGCTCCACATTTGTTTTCTACAAATGGAACCTATATAAAAATCAATCAAATAAATTACCTGGCTCATCGAGATGGTCCCTTCCTGGTAGATCCTCCATCTTGATGTCTCCCAAGTCTCCAGTCTTGGGGTCGATAGTAGTCTTGGAGAGCTCATCCTCAAAGGCCTGTAGGTCTTGGGCACTGGCGATACGGTCCTCAGACTCAGTAAACACCCGGATAATACCGTCACTGTTGAGCGAATGGGCACAGACATTTGCAAGGAGGCATTAGCAATATGGCTCCTTCCTCCTCTTCACCTCTCTGTTGGATCAGCTCTCATGAGAGAGTGAAGCCATGGATAGGGGAAGAGGGGACCACGGAGAAGGCAGTATTTGTATCTTCTGTCACTTAAACCGATTGAGAATAGGGTCTGGTTACCTGGCACCCACAGCTATATCTCCATTAGGCAGGATGCAGCAGCACCACACTGACTGGGCAGGGAAACGGATGGTCTGCGCACACTCGCCCTGCTTCCATATCCTCAACGTCCGGTCCTCTCCTGTGCTTACAAAGTCTTACAACAGAGCATCGACAGTCTGAGATTAGGACTGAGAGGCATTAGTCATGAGATGGATCGATGAAAAGTCCATAAAGGCTAAATTGAGTTTGCCATTAGCAGCAGAGATCTAGACAAACAGCATAGCAGATGGAAATAGCATATCAGAATTGACTAACTGAAAATAAACAAAATGAAGGGGTGCTAATGCATGCTGGTTGCCTGTACCTTGGCCATTGGGGAAGACAGCCAGGCTGTAGATGTAGTTGGTGTGGCTGTAGTAGACCTGCACACATTCGCCAGACACCAGCCACCTCCTGATGCTAGTGTCGTTGCTGCAGGAGAAGAACTCCAAGTCGCTGATCACTGCAAGCCCCCTTACACAGTCCTCGTGACCTGTGACACAGATTTACACAGAAATAAAAACATGTTACATGCCACTTTAAAAAGATTGAACATCTGTGAAAGGAACTGAAGATCATTTCACCGGGTCCCCCGGAATCTTCAGAAATAAAACATGTTACATGCCACTTGTCATTTTGCTTTCTCCTATTTGCTCCGACTGTAAACCACTCTAGTCAGTCTCCTACATGCAATAACAAAAACTTCTTATAGCATACAATCCGGCACTTGCGGACCAGAGTTGCATTACCCTCTTTAGCGGTTTAGCTGGCCCAAGTCTCTCACCAGTATATGTCTTCTCACAGCGCCCCGCCTTCCACAGCTTGATGGTCTTATCTGCTGATCCAGACAGCATAAGGCCTTGTTCAGGTAGAATGACCACAGCCCATACTGCTGCAGTGTGACCCTACAATTCAAAGATAACACAAACCGTGGTCACTCAATTCATAGTCGTTGGAACCTGAGTGCAGATTGCAGCACCCACTCACTATGATCCTAATAAACGGGGGTGAAATCAAAATCCAACTAGATAAAGTGTCCGTCACTCTGTCATTACCTGTAAGGTCATCATGCATTTTTCATTGAGCCAGACTTTTGCTGTAGTGTCCCATGAGCCACTCAATAGTGTTCCAAATTTCCCAGAGGAGAGAGTGCAAACTGTGAACACGATACAGTAGGTAATCAATACGTTAGACAATCATATCTCTATTAAACTTTGTTGTGGATCTGTCCTCAAGTTGGTATTGTTGAGTGTCGGTACATTACCTGTGTTTTTGTGGCCCGTGAGAGTGAACAAGGGTTGCGGTTGGTCCAGTGAAAACACACATATGTTGTGGTCATTTCCACCAGTGGCTACAAGTCCTCTAGGATACGTCTCACTGGGTGCGATGATGCACACGCAGGATACAAAGTTTGAGTGCCCTGTCATACATTGCATTTCTGTGAAACCATTGTCTGGGCTGTAAAAAGGAGAGGAGAAGAAACAGAAAATAAATGAGCCATCATCATAAGAAGAGTCTTCGACATCACTCGTTTAGCAGAATGACAGACAAGTCGTGAGCTTAGAATGATAAGGTTCTATCTCCGTTTAGAATGATAAGGTTCTATCTCCGTTTAGGGTAGTTCAGAGATATTGAGCGTCAAAGTTTTTACATTCCATTATGTTTTGTGAGATGGAACCTTTGTATTTTATGAATTACTAACTCAAAAATGTCAACATTTTAAAAATAACACCACACAGGCATTAATAAACACCTAATGGATCAGATTATGTAAAAAACTCAATTTTGTCAAAAAATGGAGATAGAACCTTATAATTCTAACGTCACGATTACTCAAAGCACCCGGCGAAATCCACCACAGGGAACAACATCTCCTCTGTTGACTGTTTTTCACTTTCAACTCTCTACAAGGAAGAAACAACCCCAGTGAGAATCAGCTAGTTGCTGCTAGGAAAAACATGATCTTGGGAACATCATTTCATAATTTTCATATCTAGACAGATTGTACCATATATGATATTTACAGTGATACACATTTGCTGAGTGGGGGGGGGAACACAAGTGACCTGTAAAGTGTAAAGTGGGGACTTGCCCACACTAGTTAGAGTGAATGACCAAGCTAATTTAGCTAAGCTAAGAGCTTTAAATGGCTAAGCTCGCAAGCCTGATGGGTCTGACGAACAACATATCGCCGTGAAATGACTGTTGTAGATGTCTGATGTTCAAACAGTGACATATCTACATGACTGTGGGGGTTTGACACGGTTGTTTATCTGTGGTTAGCTGGTTAGCTGACAGTTAGCTTAGCACAACGCTACCTGGAGTTGGGCACCCAGACTCTTCCGGTTCTGTCTCTAGACACGGACACAAAGGCTCCGTCGGGGAAAACAGCCGTGGAAAGACCTCTTACGTCCATTTCGTGGCCAGGTATTGAACAGCTGAGCTTATATGAGTTAGTCGGTGATGCCATTTTCGCCTTAATTTACACGGTTTTTACAATAACGTTTGCGCTCTGAAGCCTTGTTCCTTGGCAACAAAAATCTATCGAACCGGCTACATTCCTTGCGGCGAAGCAATGGCGGAAGTAGTTAAAAACATGACCTTTATAAACATTGCATGACGGGACAATCTTTCTTTACACAGATATCCTTTTTTTTATTATTATCGCTTATATTTATATTGTGTCCCTTCACTAATTAATATAACACATAATGGTTAAAAAGGAATTAATTTTCCTGAATAAATACATACATTTGACAAATAATTCCCGGCCAGTGTAAAGGTTATCTCGTGTATGGCCAGCAGGTGGCAGCACTACAACAGTATCACCATTTTGACACAATTTTTATCTCTTATATTTATATTGTGTCCCTTCACTAATTAATACAACACATAATGGTTAAAAAAATGAATTTATTTCCCTGAATAAATAAATACATTTGACAAATAATTCCCGGCCAGTGTAAAGGTTATCTCGTGTCCACCAGCAGGTGGCAGCACTACAACAGTATCACAAACAGACAGGTGCTGCCTGCCTGCCTCCGCAGCAGAAGGGACGCAGGCGACCGTCACGGAAGAACCTGCGCCCTGGAAAAGAGAGCGATCACAAGTGGGTACGATCTTCTATTAGAAATGAATAATTCGCACATTGATCGGTGGATGTACTGTGTATTACGTTGATTGTGTGTTACGTTGGGCTTTACCAGGCTTAACGTTGAAAGTTCAGTTTCTAAGGAGGAAGCCAAGCCTACTGTGTGTCATCACATCATCATGATCATATTATTATTATTATTATTATTATTATTATTATTATTATAGTAGCTTATAGAAACGTAATTAATAGTACTAACTTGATAGATATGGAAATATAATATGTCAGGATACTACCTACGACTGGGCCCTACAATTATTCGTCATAGGCTAAGCATCAATACTGACTGGTGGTTAGGCTATTTCTATTTCTAGGCTATGGCCATTATGGGATGTGGTTAATAAAGGGGTGTGGACCTCCAGTGCTGTGGACTTAAACACTGCATGAACACGCCTCCAGTCATACCTCAGAGAGTCATATGATTTAGACACACTGGGAGAACATGGAATGCTGAAAAGTTCCTTTGCACCTGAGTGAATCGTTGGGTGTTGTGACTCGAGCAACATTTATTGATCAAGGCAATATCTCTCTTCCATATTTGATATTTGTCCATAATTCCATTGTGCTGTAACTGTACACGTTGTGTGTGTATCTAAGGCGTAGGAACGATTACAGATTGTTTACTTGCTTTCAATCATTTGCAACACACCTGTATTGTGGGGTTGTCATTGTCACAGTGAGTTTCACTCATTTTAGGCTATTTTAGTTTCAGAGTTTAGCATATCAGTCACTCAGATGTAGCCTAGGTTACAGTAGTCAGCTGCAGTTATTGAAGTCCGACACATGTTCTACAGATCCTTTATCCTACATTACATCAACGTTAGCGCAGGGCTATGAGCAATAGTTATATTGTGTATTCTAATTTAAAACTTTAGTACCACCCATAACATTTGATTTGTTATATGGTTATTTTCTTAGAATATAGGCTATGGGTTATGACTTGTTCTTTAATTTCTGAAGTTGGATGAATTGACTTTGTTGTGGTCATTGAGAGATGGGGAGAGGGGGGTTCTGACTGAGTGTATGTATTTGATTGTGTGTTTATGTGTTTTTTGTGTTGTTTTTTGTGTGTTTTCGTGTTCTCGTATGTGTGAGATTAGTGCAGGGCGATCGCCATAGCTGATGTAACGCCCTGATAAAAAGCTGTCCGTCTACATTCATTTCACAGGAGGAGCCATGAAGCTTCGGCTGCACTTCGTGGTGGACCCCATGGGCTGGTTCTGCGTCAGTATGGTGTTCGGCGTCTGGCTCTACAACACTGTCTTCATCCCCATGCTGGTGCTGATGCCTCACTTCAATGAAGGACATATCCCCTTGGCCGTGGTCGCCTGTGAGTAGTACCCTCTCTCGGCTTGAACTGTGGACCTCAGGATCTAGGCCTACTAGAGATGGCATGCATCTGTTACGGTACATGTGGGAAAACTAGGATTAGGGTTAGGTGCTATGTTGACTTGGTACATGCTGGCATGTCTAACCCTACCCCTAACCCTAATCCTAACCCTAACCCTACCCCTAACCCTAACCCTAACCTTAACCGTAGCACCCTAGCACCTAACCCTAACCCTAGTTTTCCCACATGTACCGTATTCCCACATGTACCGTAACACATCCACCAACGTTGTCTCCTCTCCCTAGGTTACTACATAGCCTCAGCCCTCTGCATGGCAGCCCTGTTCAGAGCTTCCACAGCAGACCCTGGACGACTCCCTCCAGACCCCCACATTCCTCACTCAGGTAACAGGATCATCGCTCCACCAGCACTCTCCCTACCTACAGTACACCCTGATGGAATTCCCACGCAGAGTCGTCTGTCATTCAACTCTACCTGTGTCATTGTAATTGCTTGGTACATTGGATTTAATGCCAGACCGTAATTTGGTGGTTTTTTATCCTTGTTTCAGAGCGAGAGCAATGGGAATTGTGTAACAAGTGCAACTTGATGAGACCTAAAAGGTCACACCATTGCAGTCGCTGCGGCCACTGTGTACGCAGGATGGACCACCACTGCCCCTGGTGAGGCTACGCCTACGTCATTCCCCAAGCCAATAATGTCAAACAGGAAAGCTAATGCTGTGAAAGAGAATGTCAATGCTGCACTGCACTGGAGGTCAAAATGACTCTGTAGAAAAGGAAAATACCACACACTGTTATTTAGTTTATCTTTACAAAACTTCACTGAACATGAAAAGAAGTTTAGCAGAGCCCAAATGCTATGTTATTCTACATTTTTAGACATTTAGCAGACGCCTTTATCCAAAACGACTTACAATTACAACAAGTACATTTGTCTGAAGTAAGTGAATCATCCATACATCATCAGTTAGCATAAGAAAAACAAATCTATGCTAGGACCAGGGGTCACGATGCTAGAAGAAGGAAGAATTGCCTCTTTTTTCCTTTTTCTTTTCTTTTTTATTATTTGATGACCTAAAACCTTATCGCTCACTCCTCCTCAACTACGCCTCCTCTGCATCAGCTGCTAAAGCTCCAAAACATATTTCAAAATGCATTCCTTTGATTCTCACACGCTGTATCTTTTTAAAATTATTTTTGGAAAGCAGTGTGACTGTGTGATCATTGTCAACAGACAATATGCGTATGCATAATGAGTTCTATATTTCTTACTCTTATCACCTCATAGGATCAATAATTGTGTCGGGGAGGACAACCACTGGCTCTTCTTGCAGCTCTGTTTTTACACTCAGGTCCTCAGTTTGCTCACTCTGGCGCTGGACTTCTGCCAGTACTACTACTTCAAGCCCTTGACTACAATGAACCAGGTAAAGTCTAGATTGAAAAGTTATGCCTATCTTGATACCTAAGTGGGTTGAATAGTAATCTAGCCGATCACCCGTAAAGTAACATTGCCAATAAATGTGATGGACTAGAAACAAGGCTGAGGGATGTTAGGTGTGTAAGGGGTGGTGGTGGCGGGGCTATATGGTATAGATCCATGATGGTTTTGGTGGGGGGTTACGTGTAGCCTCTGCTTCTGTTCCTCTCTCTCATAGGAAGAGTTTACGGCGCGCCATGAGCTTGCCCTGCTCAGAGTGTCCACCATCATGGGTCTGGTGATGTTCGGAGGCATGAGCAGCCTCTTCTACACTCAGATCACTGGCATCCTCTCCGTGAGTAGAATGCACTGCGCCACCTAGTGGCTGTGTAGAATAGACGCATACCGATGTGAAGTAGAATGGTTTACCATGAATAAACAAAGAATGAATGAATGAATGAATGGTCTTTATTGTCATTAATATAGTACAGGTACCATACAACGACATTTGGGAGGGGGGGCTCCCCTGGTGCTAGGAAAAAAATACTAAAAACAAGAAGGGAAAAGAGCTGGTTTACATAAATAAAGGCTATATACACTATCCACTATACTATACTATACAAATAAAACACTGTGCTGTACTCTATGCTATGCTATAAATATCCTAACATTTCCTATCTCTGAACCTTATGTGCACGAGGGTTGTCATATTGCACATAGTATTATTGCACATTCATTTAAAGTGTCGCAGTTTGCAGGTTTGAAATGTTCACAGTTGTGTTTCAGTATTGCACTTGATTACAATCTAGTAGCTGCCATCAAATTGTCTAGATTGTCCAGGGCCTAGAACCTAGGTCTTTGCTGTGTTCAGGGCCTGAATGGCCCTAGGGTAGAAGCTGAGCTTCAGTCTATTTGTCCTTGCGGACATGGCCCTGAACCGCCTGCCCGAGGGCAGCCGAACAAAGTGTTCGTTCCCAGGGTGGGATGGGTCTCTGGAGATCTTGGAGGCCTTCCTGAGGCAGCGTGTGTTGTACAGCTCTTCCAGAGAGGGGAGGGGGGCGCCGATGATCTTCTGGGCCGATCTATATATACAGTACATTTCCACACGAAGTCAACATTTATATTTACAACTATATGAGCAATGTTGTTTTGCTCTATAGTAGTACAGTGAGGGAAATAAGTATTCAACACATCGACGTTTTTTTTATTCAACATACTGTATGTAGACCAGTTAGACCAGACATTGGTATTAACTCAATAAATCCACACAGCTAAAGAAATTGTAATACTCCAATCCATAAAGTTCTTCAATACAGACAGTCTTTAAATCTTGAAGATTCCGGGGGACCCGCTGGTGAATCTTGATCTTCAGTTCCTTTCACAAATGTTCTATTGGATTTAAGTCTGGAGATTAACTAGGCCAGTCCAACACCTTTATTTTCCTCCTCTTGAACCAATTGAGAGTCTCCTTTGCAGATGTTTTGAATCGTTGTCCTGCTGGAAGATCCACTTGTGTCTCATTCTCATCCTGGTGGATGGCGACAGATTGTTCTCAAGAATTTCCAGGTGCGGATTTGTAACTTGACGTGACGTGACGTGAACAAGATGGCGGAGTAGAAGCCTCGCGGCTACTCTCCCTTTAGTTTGTCTGAGCAAACATCTATACTTCTGCTACGAAATCTGATACTAAGCTACATCAGTTGAAAGTTTCTTTGTTTTCTTTGTGACAACCCGCTGCTTCCAGGTCTTTCTGGAGCTCTGCTCGAGTGGTCCTTGGCTCTTGGGCTCCTCTTCTGACTAACTTTGTGACTGCCTATCAGAAATCTGGCGAGGTGCTCCTGTGCGTGGCCGTTTGATGGTCAAGTGATGTTCCTTCCACTTGCGGATAATGGCTCCAATGGTGCTTATAGGAACATTTAGGAGTTGAGAAATCCGTCTGTAACCAGTACCATTACTATGCTGCTCATCAATCTTGTTGCGAAGGTCTTGGGAAAGATATTTGTCTCTACCCATCATGAGATGTTTCTTGCAGGAAAGCTTGGTGACAAATGACAGTTGTTGATGTGTTGATTACTTATTTCCCTCACTGTATGTGTGCGTGCCTGTGTGTGTTTGTTTGTGTATAAACTCAGCCAACTCAGTGTGCTTGGTTGATAAGATAAGGTAAGCCGGACCCATTAACCTTATAGTGAGGGGATTGACTAGGATTGACCTAAAGAACGGCAACAGCACTAAGGTGCCTTAACGGTTTAGATGGGAGTCCAGCAGTGTAAGCTATCTTACCTGGATTTCTAAGCCTATATTCCACAACTATATCTTGAAAAATAGGTGTCATTCCCATAACTGCATCACTGCGTTTCGTTGTCTGGTACTTGTACTCTGCAATGACAATAAAGTTGAATCTAATCTAATCTAACCTCACACAGCCCTTTAGTACATGCCATTAAACGATTGGGGCGTGGCGGTGTCGTTAGGCCTGCAACTTCAATGTTCACTGTTAAGTTTTTAGTAACAGATTTGGCATTTGCTTTGATTGTTTGACTGTTTATCATTGTTATCCACTATGAGCAATGACCTGGCAGCAATACATGAACATGACAACAAGATGTTAACATTTGGCGAAAACATGATGCATACAACATGATATATACAACATAATAAGTGGACCCACGTACGGTGCAGATAAAGGGAGGCCGATAAGTAGGTAGCGGTACCAAACAAAAGGATCTTTACTTCAGTAAAGAAGTGCAGACAAAACCAGATACAAACACGGACTCAAGGCTCGGTAACACTTCCTCACTGAAGGGATTTACCACGTACACATCTTATTAATTCATGGCAGCTGTCTGTCACTGCAGCCAGCGTGGGAAGGTTACGGGAGGATGAGATTGTTGTTTTCAACTGCAGTGGTGTTGCTCTTTTCCATTCTCTTCCATTCAACGACTCTTTTTTAAACAGGATCAGGGCCAATATTTCAGGCTAGTCAAGCTAAAACATTGCAATGGATTTGGAAGTGGGGATTACTCACCGAATCCATTGCATTGCAATGTTTTAGCTTGACTAGCGAGTGTGTCATTGATTTTCAACAACGTTGACATTTATTTACATTTTTCAGAATAAAAGTCTGAACATTTTGATTGGTTGGTGACTTGTTCCCGGTGTCACCAGCTGCTGTCACATTTGTTCTGAGGATGTTTAATGGGTTTCATTCTTGTATGCCTTATTAACAGGACACCACCACCATTGAGAAAATGGCCTATTTCGCCAGTGAAATGTGAGTAACATCAAGTAGACATTTACTCTTTAGCTCATGTCAAAATGTCATTAAAGATTGTGTAGTAATAATGAGTGAAACTGAAAAAAAAGAAACCGATCTAGATGGTACTGGTTTGTCTGTAATTTCCATCACTTTCTTTTTTCACAGTGGTGGGTCCAAGAAGTCCTGGCAATGGGCTCTGGCCGAGGTGTTTGGCACGAGCTGGAAGATCCTGTGGTTCGTCCCTTTAAGGAGCAGGCAGCCTCTGCATCTTACCCAACATACCCACTTTCGCACTCATGTTTAGATGAACCCAGGAGTTCTGCCCCACTGCTGTCCAGACCGTAGGCCTGCCGTCTTTGAGAGAGGTAACACTGTGCACGCTTTAACCCCCCCCTTCCCACCTGCCCTCTCCTCCCTCTCTGGTGCCATGTGAGCCGGGTGGCGGTCTCGGCTGGCCAATGGATTCACACCACTTCTTTGCCTTTCTCTACAGTGACAGTGCCAGAACTGGTCACACACTTCCATGAGAGTCAGGGATATACTTTCCCAGTGTGACCCCAGGGCCAGAACCCCTCTCGCACCAATCCCAACATAACAGACTCGAGGCTGACTTAAGTACCCAATAGACTGGCTACATTGGTCAATTATTGGTGCCTTTTTTTCCTGTTGACTTGTTTCGTCCATTCATGTGTCATACATCAACAGTGTCTTTGCTGTTGTTTTCCAGTAGGTTTAACTGTTGTTACAGGATCCAAATATCATTTCTAGTTTGTCTTCTGAATGTGTTATTTGCTAGAGGGTAATTGTAATCTGCATTCCTTACCATAATGATCATATTATGTAATCCACGTTTCAAATGGTTCTTTTACATCACTTACATTACATCACATGTTATTTATTTTCAACAAATGTTTTACACTTAACTTGAATAGTGTCATAATGACTACATACGGTACATATGTAGATTTGCTTGATGTAATTTGTCCTGTGTGATGAAGATATGTCGTCTTACAAGGTTTTAGTGTATCATCCTGACAGATGTATGGCAGATTTGAGCAATTTATCATAAACATGTATTACTCCTAATGATATCTGTTATGTCAGTCTTATGACAGCATTATGAAGCTTTATGACATAGGGTTCATATATTACTTCTGTTGTCAAAGTTGTTGGCTGATTATCTTAGCCATCTCAATTCAGTTGCACTGATACAGTTTTTAACCTTTTGTTGAAATGCACTTACATGGATATGATAGTTATATGAATTATAGTTATATGGACACAATACTGTACCTTATGATATATGTAGATAGATACTACCTATAGAGACACATAATCTGCTCAGTTGTCATGACCTTGGTTTATTATCTATTCACAGTGGTAATGTCAGCAGAGGTGCTGTGCTTTTGTAGATGTCCATGGTTAAAATATGGATCATTTCTAAAATAACCATGCTCTTCCATTCTAACAACATGTTTGCTTGATTGTGCCCAGGTACGATACACCAAACATATGCAAAAAGATGCGACTCCATCTGTTAAGATTAAGTCTACTTTCCAGGTTTCACATATTGGAATATTGTTCATTTCTGTGGTAGTTTTAAGTGCCTGTCTAGAAGATGTTGTCTGTCTGTGCCGTTCACCACTATTATCTCACTAACCAAAGATGTACTGATATGATGCCATTATAGTCGGTCAACACGAGGGAGTGAAATGTGTCATGCCATACTTAAAAACACATATATATTTATGCATATCTTCTGTTTTTTTGCTGTATGCACTGATACATTTTATGTACACTAGTTTTGACGTTTTTTTATATGTAATATGATGTTTCCTGATCATATAATTGCTGTTTTCTTTCCTGATGACTTGAATGTAGACTTGTGAAATTTTAAAGAAAAGACATATGTGAGTTATACACAGATTGCTGTTGATTTAATTGAAATGTTGATTCTTTTGACAACTGCTGCTAGTTGTCTCTTGTACTTTCCAGCTTCTTTTATTTCCATCACTTGATTGGTTGTGCACACTGACATTTTGGAGGGGGCAGGGAAACAGGTCTGTATATTTGAATTACCAGGTTGATTTGTTAATATGTTTTGTACTTGATATAAATATAGACTATAAATACATACTCATGCGCCAGTTTCTCATGGGATCTTCCTTGTATAGCATCAGAGGAATGGGTCCCTCTTACAACTGATAACTATAACCGTTTCTGGCTGGTTTCATGAAGCTGTTATTAGAAACATTTTTAAGGCCTGCATAGGTGCTTCAGAAATCATTCATAAGCAAATGCCACGCTTTATAAAGGGTGTAAAAAAGGTTATGGATTTTGCAAAGCACCAGATATGAAGGGCCTGTTATATGACCCTTTATATTGTATGAATTGTGTATAAATTATTTGGGATGCAACTTTGTATGGGGTATAGGGGTTTATTATTTTAAAATGGGACCAGGGAAAATGAATGGAATGCAAATACTGTATATTGGATGTTTCTTTTAGTTATCCATATTTATTAAACAATAAGTCTTTTCCAGGACTTTGCGTGCTTAATATGATCAACTACTGTATATGCTATCTTCATTGCATGATGTTCTTCCATTTACCATGATTTCTTCAAATGGCATCTTCTGCCAATTCAGTGAGGAACTATTTTAAACCACTTTATACAGTGTGAGTATAGATTATTTATGTATTCATGTGGGCCTTATAAAGGTCCCAAACTCAATACAAGTTTTTCATGGGTTATCATTGTGATATTATTGTTTTTTTTATTTTCTTTATTTTTTTATTATTTGAGATCATAGCAATAAAGATATTGAGAGATTCATTTTTAAATAAATTATTGCATTTGAAATCTTACAGTTTTTCTTTTCATTCTTCCTGTCCTAAGGCTAGGGGATGTGAGAAATGTAAGACTCAAGCCTATTTCCCTCGAGAGCACTTTCGCCATGGGCTTGAGTGAACATTTGCCCTGCATTTTTTTGCAGGCAACCACCTAGGAACCAGCTCCTATCAGATTGAAAAAGCTCTTGCAGACTCAGAATCTATACACTTGTCTATAAATGAGAGACAGATCATAACACAATTATGACATTCTTGTCAGAGATTCCTATAGTGCAATATCTTGACACAATATCTTGACAGTGATACCTTTAAAAAAAATCTAATTATGGGTTAACTGGGCTATTATATCTCAGGATCTAGATCTTCTGATTGATGGGAAGTCTGACAAGCAGACATCTTTTTGTTACGTGGACATTAATGGGATACTCTGAGGAAGGATTACCGTAACTTGGCTGAAAAGGAGACCTTTCATCTTGGTCAGGCACTGTTTTACACAATGTATCTCCAGTCAGATCTAACAAAGAGGCTTTTATGCACTCCTTCTCCCCTGGCAAGCCTGATATGCCTGCTCCTGCGACGGTAGAAAGGAGACTTTAGAGGGGGGAATAAAGAACAATTCATGGTACTAAGAGAGAGGGCTGTCCTAATGAAAGGTAGAGGCTGGGGCAGTTAAGGAGAGCAGATTGAGCATTAACCCCTGTTGGTGATTCCAGTGTGGTAGGTCGAAGGTCATTTTACAACATTTAATTAATTAATTTCATCCTGTAAGTAGCATTTCTTTTTACCTGGAAAAGCTGATTGAGATCATAACCTTAGATTATAATCAATTGAGATTATGGTTTATTACCACAACATGCATGTAGATATGATATAACAACTATAACTATATATATATATATAGGCCATACATAGTACATGCAATGCATGTAATTTGATTGAATTATTGATAGAATTATTATTATAATAAGTATTTTAAATGTATTTTTTTTACAAATCACCAAAACCACCCAGAAATCTCTGTAATTTATTTTAAATGATACAGTCTATGATAATTTGCACTTCACTGTGGGAGGTGACATTAAAATGAATGAATTTCTATTCTTTTACAGTACTGTTTCAATTATACTTCAATAATTTCCTGGGTCTACCAGCACGCGCATGCCCAGTGTACCTGAATACACGGTTCCATGTGGCCAGAGATTATTTTGCGCAACGGTGCGAACACGCTTGTGTGGTTAGAGATCAGATGGGCTCTGAAATTGCGTTTCGTCATCATATAGCCTCGGTCTTAGTCTGTGTTTCTATGACACAGTATAGCCTCTTAGTGAAAGAACTAAACCATATGTGTGTAGAATTCTCTATCTTTCCTTCATTGTCCTGACCTCAGGTTTCAATGAAGCGTGTAATGTGGTCATCATGATCCGTGAATTTAATTTACACCACAATTGTCATCTTCCAGACAATCTGTACTGGCAACATGTGTGGCACGTGTTCCACATACACTCGCACGCACGCCCACACACACACACACACACACACACACACACACACACACACACACACACACACACACACACACACACACACACACACAGACGGAGAGACACACACACACACACACACTGCCCTCAGACTGACTGGTGTGCTTTTTTTCTTCAATGCTGACACAGCC